>NC_028642.1:28077235-28138191 GCF_001406875.1 Solanum pennellii
TATACGATCACAACATACAAACACACAATCAAGTATATAGAAGACTTTACAATACCACCCAGTACATATCAATCTCTATTTAGAGTTTATCTATCACATAGAAATAAACCATAACCTACCTCTACCGAAGAATCGTGATCGAGCAAGCTATCTCCCCAATGACTTTTGCTTTCCTCCTCGTTCTCTCTTTCTTGCTCGTTCTCCCTCTCTGCTTCTTTTTATTTTTCTTCTCCCGATTCTTTTTCTTTTACCCTAATTATCATATAATTCATTATGATAAAAGTAACCCATTATTTATTTTAAAGTTATCTCCTTTAACCCCCAAGTAAATAAATTATTAAACTTACCCCACTAATTTCATAAAGTTTGTCATGAATAGTCCAAAACACCCCTTTAAAACCTTTAGCAGAAATGCGACCCAGTAGGGGTTACGCAACCTGTGACGGCCCGTCGTGTCTATGACGGTCCGTCCTGCAGGTCCGTCACAAAGTTCAGAGAGTTAAATTCAGTAAAGGGGTTTGTGACGGTCCGTCGTATCTACGACGGTCCGTGCTGCAGTTCCGTCGTGAAGTTCAGAGAGTCGATCTCAGTACCCAGCTTTCAGAGTTGAAGTGTTTTGGAACGAAGACCCTCGACGTTCCGTCGTGACCATGACGGTCCGTCGCCTGATCCGTCGACCCAGTCAGTTATTTTCAAAATAATTTTACTGCTCGAACCTACTAAACGGGTTGTTACAGTTGTATAGTGATGTGAACAAATAAAATAGTCACTGGTCGTACTTCAGTTGACTTTCCTTTATTGGTATATTAGATTTCATCCCGTATTTGTTTTCTATTAGTTTTATAGGTCCATTTATCTTTTTGCGAGGATGCCAAATTCATGTGCTGATTATCATAAATAGTATTTTACTTGATTCATATAGACTCAAATTGGTTCTTACAATATTGACATTTTTATGTATGTAAAATCCGTCCGAGGCCATGAACTCTCTCCCTTCCTTCATATTCAAAGAGAGCCTTAAAGGTTCTAATTCCTACATCGACATAAAAACCGGCAAACAAATTTCGAAGTTTAAAATTTTGAAAGAAAGCAAGGAGCAGGAGATTTTTATTCGAGATTTTATTTTACGATTTTTGCATTTTTGTTTTTAATGGGCCTAAGCCATTGTCGTCTTATACTTTTCTTTATTTACTTTGTATTACAATTTGTTTAGTTTAGGACAGGTACAAAATGGGTCGAAATCCAAAAAGAAAAATGGGTCAGAAACCCAAAACAGGTGGGTCCAAAAACCGGTCAAGGCGAACAGAACCCGGAGTTGGACCCAAATCTCTTTCCCTCTTTCTCTTTACTTGCCTTTAATTACTTATTTATTTTACTTGTCGTTAGTTTAAAAGTTAGGAAAATCTAATTCCCCGCAAACGCAACTTTTGATTTTAACGACTCGATCAAATCAAGTAAAAGGCCTAAAAGATTTTACAAGTTAAAATTAACTTAGATAAATTATTTTCTCTTTCAAACACAATTTGAAATGATTTTTTTTGTCTTTCATTTTTCAAACAACCCTAAAGAGTATTTTTATCGCAATTGTAAGTCTTAGCCAAATATAAAGTTAGTTGCTGGAAAACAGTACTTAACGGGTATTTTATGTGCTTTAAACACCTTCCTAAAGTACAATATCAATCCCCGAACCCCTTTCGTGTTTTCAAATGATTTTTGTCTGTTTAAGTCTTTTGAAAACCACAGTTTTCTTGATTTTTCTTCAAAAATTAAGTGGCGACTCTAAAAGTTGAAAAACTCTTCAAAACAAATACTTTTTTCCAATTTCGGATAAAACAGAAATGGCGACTTCCGCTGGGGAACTTGGAGAATTCTAAACTTAAGACTAACATTATTTGGTTATAATTGCTTAATTGTTTACCTTATTATTATAATTATTACATTTTCATGGCATTTTTTCATCAAACGGCAAGTAGTATGCATTAGCAAAATGAATGTTATGTGGCTTTCCATGACTTTCTTCAGAAATACACAAAAATTCGTTTGGAAGTATCAAACAAATAGTTGGAATGCGGTCATCCGACGTTGTTTGGTACCTTCACCCCGATGTTTGTCCGACTCGGGTAACCATCAACTTGAAAACTATTCTAGTAAGCCTAGGTTAGAGCAAAACCAAAACCAAAATTAAGCATTAGCCTAAGACGGCTTAATACCCAAGGTGTTTAAGTCCACTTAGTAGAAAACCGCCAAAATCGTGTAAGTTCTTCGACCTCACGACACATCATTTTATGTGACATTTGAATGATGTACGTGTGAAAACCAATTTGGGGTGGGTAAACCTTATTAGTTTCTGCCTTGCAGATATGGACCGTTTTCCAAAGTTCGACATGCTCGTCTCAGCGCCACCTCAACTCACGATGTGGTATGATAATTTGGATGGGGATCATAGAAGAAACATCAACAAATACGTGGGTGCGTTAACAAAATTGATCAACATGAACGGTTGTCCAGAACTAATTGAGGTCCTTACGGGATATTGGCATATCTAGAGAATGGTGTTTTGATTCGGAACCGCCGAAATTACCCCGACTTTGGAAGAGATTAGAGATTGTATAGACACGGTAGGTACTGGGATAGAAAGGAGAGTGAGAAAACAAGAAGACATCTTCATCCCTAACAAGCCTTCCGTAGAGGATATTGCAGACTAGTTCGGGTTGGGGAAAGACTTTGCCTACTCGTGCCGAGAATCCATGTGACATTCAGAGATCTTTATATCCGATTTGGACATGCAAGCTTCTATGCCACTTACAACTAAGAGTTATCCCACAATGAATGGAATGAATTCGTCCATTAGCATTTGTTGTAGCGTTATTGGGAACAATGGTATTCCCACATGGTCCAAGACTGAGTATGAATACCCGAGTTATAACCCTCGCGCATACCTTGTTCAAAGGGTATGAGAACCAAGGGACAACAAAATACTACCCTATAGCTTCGATCATCCTGTCCGACATGTATCGAGCCTTGGGAAAGTGTAAAGAGGGACATCGATACTTCCAAGGATGCAAACTACTCCTCTAGTGGTGGATCCTCAGCCATTTAGCGAAGGGTGCTGGGACTCGGGAGCTGCATACTCTTTACAACAAGAATACCCTTAAGGATTTGAATGACCTAGGGCAAATATGGACAATCAGAGAACAAGGGGGAGATGGGCTCAAATTTTCTCCAAATTGAGAGAAGAGGATCTCCAATGGATGCTTGACCATTTTATCTCCAAAGAAGTCGTCGTAGAGAGCCCCTGACAGGTTGTGCTTCCTCTACCAGGTATTCGGGGAATTCACACTTATGCACTATTTCGAGTCTTGCGACAGTTCGGGAGGAGACAAACTGTACCCAAAGAAGCGTACTATGGCGCTTACGTATATGATATTCGAGATGATAGAGTGCATGACGCTTCTCAAATGTTCGGAGAATGGAAAAGTGCTAAGTGTATGGATAAAGACACCATCGCCCCTGACCGATTCAATGCTGGGTATGACAAAGGTTACAAAGAATGGCTGAAGAGGGACATACAAAACGTCTCCTCCCAAACCCTGTGCAGCTTTCGCAGCGTAATGGACAGAGAAGCCAAAGCGGTGGCCGAGCTGCAAGAGGTAAAGAAAGAGGCCCAAGAGGTGTACGCTAAGTTTGTCGAGAACCATGATAATCTTGAGAAGATGACTCAAGAGGTGGAAAGACTAAGGCGTGGTTATGATGATTTCGATACTTGGATCGAGGATACGATACGAAAGCTTGGAAGACAAAGGACGCCTGGGTGAAGGATTCTTGCTGATGCTAAGGTATATATTTCAGTAATAAAAGACTCAGGGGGGCGGTGACGGAGTAGGATCATCTGGAGCGGCATAGTGGACTTCGCCCCTGCGTGGATTTTTATATGTATTTACGTTGTTTTTAGCCCCTGCGTGGGCCTGCCTTTATTGCATTTCAAATGGCCACTGCGTGGATTTGTCTTTAATATTTTATCCTCTATTTCTCCTTTGTGAACAATATTATTCACTAGTAAAATATATTTGGGGGGGGGAATTGTTTATTTGGTTCAAATTCACACGTACATCATTCAAATGCACTAGGCCTACCCTTGGCACAATAGGGTCCCTCTGTATGTTTTAGGACACGATATATGTGTGTTCAACTGCTTATGTGTTATGTTTCTATAAATGAGGATATCGTAAACCCATTCCTATCCAAACATTTCCAAAAGAATATACAGAAGTCACAATTACAAATGTCCGACCGAAACTTTCTGAGTCATAAGTTTCTCACTCAAAAGACACCTTCTAAAACACTGTTCTACCATCTCAAGAAATCCTAAAACACTGTTCTACCGTCTCAAGAAAGGCAAAATCACTGCTATGGACAAAGGTAACAACATCCATATGTAACTCACTGGAGAAGAACTACAAAGGAATATAGAACAGATCACTCGGGAAATTAAAGTAGCCAAGGAGGAAGGGCTCATAGTCGACATGCCCACTGCAACCTACAAAGCTGCAACCGTGACACTGGATGAGGATCTGGCATCACAGATGAAGAGAAAGAAAGATGTTGAGATGGAGACAGAGGACTTTCGAGAGAAGTTGGACATGCTTCGGTTGAAAGTGTAAGAAAGAGAAGCGAGAGAGGCGAGGGTAGAATCGGAGATGGCTGCTCTGTTAGCTAAAAGCATGTCACTTGATGAGGAACTGACAGTGGAAATGGAAGAATTCGCCTCCATGAGAGAAAGGATGGCCGCACTGAGGAAGAAGAACAAAGCCTTCCATAGCACCATGATTGATAAACTTCAGAAAATGGGCAAAAAATACCCCGTCTACGAGCAAGGAGCCAATAGTGGTCCCGACAACACCCGCCCTGAAGTGACTGAGGAAGACGACGACGAGGAAATCGTCTACAAGCCTCCATTCCTAGGTCATCTGAAAGGAGGAGACTAATGCTGCAACAAGAAGGAAAATGACTAACGTGTTGTCATCATTTAAAAGCTCTATTGTTTCCTTTCAATTTCCTTGTAACCGTAATGAACGAATGAATGAAAATGTTTTATCTTATACTCGAACTACATTGGGCCTGAATTCTCGTTGTGAGATACGTAGGCAGCCTCTCCAGGCCAGGCCCCTATCTTTAAAAACATTCATTCTCCCCTCCATGTTATGAGAAAATACGAAGACCAGATCAACAGACGTCAAAGGGAAGCTGCAAGATGACCTTAGCTCAACGTGATTTAGCCTTTCTGAGACAGCGTCAAACTAAAACAAGCAAACTCCTGCTTGTTAAAAAAATGTGTTCCGTCTTCACTCGTGGGTTGAAGACATCCTCAAACAAAGCAACTTGTATGTTTATCTGCTCTCTATGTGATATTATTCATTTTGTACTCTGAATCAGCACTGACAAATCTGCCTTTGAGTGGTTTTCCTTCTCAAGTACTTTGAAACTGATCTGTGTCGATCAAAAGCTGGCAGATCATCCCTATTTCACCAGATCAAAAGGTTCCCTAGACAAAGTTCAGATAAAGGAAAGACTGTAATAGGGGATAATAACGAATAAGTGAGTCTTACTGATGTTGTGGTGGCTCAACCCACCGTAGTAGAACAGAATGAGTTGATAATACAGCCGATGCAACAGATTGCAGAGATGAGGGTGGAAATGCAACGGACAGGATTTGCCTTTACCAGGATTTGCTGCTAACGCTGCTGATGGGAGGCTTCCAATCTACTTTCCTTCCTCAAATATGGACCCAGCTCAGAACCAACCATCTACACCTGCTCAGAAACCGTCAGTTATAGACCGCACTACCCAAAATCCCCAATATGTTTCTGCAGACTACCAAACAACACATTCTCCTCAAAACAACCATCCCCAAATGCCACCCCATCCTCAAAATACCCACAATCAAACCGCTCCACCGCCACAAAATCAAAACCAAAATACTTTCAATCCCTAAACACCCCACCACCACTTAAATTAGAATACCAATCCTCAGACTTACCCACATAATTATCAAACCGCTCAAAATGCTCAGAGTCCCACTGTAGCTTCACCCTTATCAAAAAGATCCACTTTCCAAATTCTTGTCCCTACCGAGCACGATGTGAACGGTTATGAGATGGACCATTACAAGGAACAGGAAAAGGAGTGGAGGGCAATGGAAAAGGTAAAGGTCGACATAAAGGAAGAGATCAAGAAAGCCATGAAAGAGCTCCAATGCATACCTGATATCGCCGGGCTTAGTATGAGGACTTATGTGTTTATCCAAATTTGGAGCTTCTAGAAGGGTTCAAGAGCCCGAAGTTTGACATCTTTTGAGGAGTAGGCAACCCTATGGCTCATCTGAGACCTACAATGACAAGCTCGTTGGAGTTGGTAGGTATGAAGATTTATTGATGCGGCTTTTTAGCCGAAGCCTGTATGGAGAAGCTCTTGAATGGTTCACATCGCATGAAACCAGGAAATGGCCCAGTTTGAATGTATTGGCCAAAGATTTTATCGATCGATTTGCTTACAACGTAGAAATTGTTCCAGACCGATACTCTTTGGAGAAGATGAAGCAAAAAAAAAACGAGAGCTATAGGAAGTTCGGCTATAGGTGGAGAAAAGAAGCGGCAAGGGTGAGACCACCCATGTCTGAGAAAGAAATCGTTGAAGTATTCGTACGCGTGCAAGAGCCGGAATATCATGATAGAATTATGTTGCTTGTTGGAGCAATGTTTGCCGAGATAGTCAAGATTGGTGAGACTATCGAAGATGGTTTAAAATCAGGAAAAATAGTCCGTGTAGCCGCATCGCCTGGATCTTGAGGGTTGTTGAAAAAGAAACGAGAAGAAATCACTGTTGTTTCATACGGGGGAAGGAAAACCCCAGAAGCTCTTCATATTGCCAAGGTCGTTCCTGGCCTTCCCCAAAGTCCTTCCAAGCTTGCTATACGCAATCTAGTCATCCCTATAACAAGAATGCTACCCCCAATTTATCCAAACATCCAAGATCCACTATACCAAAGTCCACCCCCAAATTAATAAAATCTATCCCCATTTACCCAAATCATCCTCCACCTTACCAAATTCCATCTCCCTGCCAGGGTGTTGCTACCAACTCTGCTAACGTGCAGTCAAGCTACCGAGCACCCCCTCCCATTTATCAAGTCCAATCTCCACTATACCAAATTCCCCCTCCGAATTACCAAGATCCATCACCAAACTACCAAACAAATCCATATCCCAGAATCCAAGCTCCCCGTCCAAATACCAGAAATTATCAACAGGTGCCTCCTCCTCAACAAGGCAGTTATGACCCTCCCTGACCTAGATTTGAGAAGAAGCCTCCAAGGAAGTTCACTGCGCTTGCTGAAAGCCAAACAAAGTTGTACGAGCGACTGGCTGCAGCGGGATACATCCACCCTATGGGGCCCAAACCCGTGGATGTCAATTCAATATTCTACAGACCCGATTAGAGATGTGCTTATAATTCCAACAGTGTTGGGCATGATACTGAAGATTGTATCAACCTCAAGCACAAAATTCAGGATTTGATCGATCAAGAGGTAGTCTCTCTCCAACCGGCGGCACCAAATGTCAACACCAACATGTTGTCGAATCATGAAGGCAGCAATGTCAATATGATCGAGACAAACGAAGACTGGTGTGGAAGGAAGATGATTACTACCATCATTCACGATTATTTGGAAAAAGCTGTCACTTCTCTAAGCATCAAAGAGGAGAGAGAGTTTGTTATTTTGACACCTGCAAAGGTTGTTGCTTTGGTGCCATAAGAAACTCTCGTCAAGCCTAAGTTTGTTATTGAAACCGCTGCTGCTCAAGGCATGACCAGGTCTGGAAGATGTTACACTCCTAACGAGCTTGCTCTCGGAGGACAGAAGAAGGATCAGGCTAAAAGGCCGATAAGCGAAGGAGAAGCGGAGGAATTCTGGAGAAGGATACAGCCAAAAGATTATTCAATCTTCAGGCATTTGGAGAAGACTCCAGCTCAGATCTCTTTATGGGCCCTGCTGATGAGCTCTCAATCCCATAGGCAGGCCTTAACGAAAGCTCTCGATGATACGTGGTTGCCATGATTCACAAGGTTATTTAAGGGCACCGAATCAACTTTTGTCACGATGAGCTGCCTTTTGAAGGGAGGTCACACAACAAGGCATTGCACATCACTGTGGCATGCCTCGAAAAGGTTGTCAACCGCGTCTTAGTAGATGATGGATTTGGTCTGAATATCTGCCCGTTGTCGACGTTGAGACAACTAAGGTTTGACCTAGAGAAACTGGAGCAAAACCAAGTCAACGTGAGAGTCTTTGATGGGGTTCAGAGAGATACATTGGGAGCGGTGAATTTGATCATTCAAATGGGCCCAGCAGAATTCAACACACAATTTCAAGTATTGGATATCGATACGATCTATAACCTTCTTCTGGGAAGGCCTTTCATCTATATGGCTGGAGTTGTCCCCTCTACTCTCCATCAGATGATAAAGCTCGTGTGGAAGAACGAAGAGCTTTTTATTCATGGCGAAGGGAGTCACCCTGGAAGACAGGTGCCGATCTATCTCGCGAGGTACAGACTTTTACACGGTGGAGCTGGTGAATGCCACCAGTGAAGACTTGGCCCCACAGACCCCCATGCCTGCTGTGTACAAGATGATAGCCACTGTAGTGCTGCAGAATGGTTTTGAACCGAGTTTTGGATTGGGGAGAGATTCCCAAGGATTTATTGAGCCTATTCTGGTCCTCTTTAAGGGATCCAGATATGGTTTGGGGTACATCCCCACAGATGATGATATAAAGATGAAGAAGAAAAATGATCAAGCATTGTCTAAGCCGATCCCGTATCTGTATCAATCCTTTTCAATCTGGGAGTATGCCGAGCATGAAGACCTTAGTGAAGGAATCTGTGACCTCTTTGAGGAGATCAATGTTTTTGTTGAGGAAGAGGTCGAGCTAGCTGGTATACGCGATGCTGATCAAGGGGAGGTGCTGCGGAATTGGACTTCCACGCCCATCCTGATAACCCAAACTCTTCAGTAGAAAGGCATCATTTCATGCACATTAAAATCAGTGGTAGTCCGGAAGAGGCCCGAGACCCACCACTTTGTATTTTCTTAACTGTTCGAATTTTCATTGTGATGTTCAAAAAAGGCAACATGGCCCTATGCCATGGCCAAAGGTTGCATTGTTTTTAAATTTGAATGAGAGTCTCTTCTATTTTCAAACTTTATTTATTTATTTATTTGTTATACTTTACTTTCCTAACTTTGTCTGTTTATGATTTCAGTAACATAATTTTTAGACCTGCCATTGTCATGTCATGTCACGAGCTAAATGAACAAAATAGGATTGGTAATGACGAGGTTGAAAATTACGAAGAAGAAAGTGAGGAACTAGAATATGTTGCCGAAGAATTTTGGCAGTTCGAAAATCAGAATAAGCCAAATTTAGAGAAAACGGCAATGGTAAATTTGGGGGATCCAGAATGTGCTAAAGAAGTTAAGATCGGCATCCATCTAAATGAATCTTAGAAAGAGGGCCTAATTAATTTTCTTGGTAAATATATTGATGTGTTCGTTTGGGAAGTCGGTGACATACAAGGGTTGAGTACCGATGTCCTATCTCATAAGCTGCCGATTAACACGGGGTTCGATACGGTAAAGCAAAAAACTCGAAAGTTCAATCCATAACTGAGCTCAAAGATTAAGGAAGAGATCACCAAGCAAATAGAATCTCGATTGGTTGAAGTGACACAATACACAACTTGGTTAGCCAATGTTGTTGCAGTTGCCAAGAAAGACAGGAAAATCAGGATATTTGTCGACTATAGAGACCTCAACAAAGCTAGACCGAAGGATAATTTTTCGTTACCAAATATTCATATTTTGATTTATAACTGCGCTAGGCATGAAATATAGTCATATGTGGATTGTTACGCAGGTTATTATCAGATTCTGATGGATGAGGAAGACGCAGAAAAAATGGCTTTCATTACACCTTGGGGTGTATATCATTACAGAGTGATGTCGTTCGGCCTCAAGAATGCTGGTGCTACCTACATGAGAGCTATGACAACCATATTTCATGACATGATTCATAAAGAGACTGAAGTGTATGTGTATGAAGTCATAATCAAATCCCGCGAGAGTTCAGATCACTTGACACATCTAAGGAAATTCTTTGATCGATTGCGTCGTTACAACTTGAAGTTTAATCCCGCCAAATGCGCTTTTGGAGTTCTAGCTGAAAAGTTGTTGGGATTTATCGTTAGAAGAACGGGTATTGAGCTCGACCTTCTAAGATTAAAGCAATTCAAGAGTTACCACCGCCAAAGACGAGAAAAAAGGTGATGAGTTTCCAAGGGAGGTTAAACTACATCAGTCGATTCATAGCTCAATCAACCGTGGTGTGTGAGCCTATTTTCAAGCTATTGAAGAAAGACGCCCGACAAAGTGGACAGAAGAGTGTCAGACTGCTTTTGATGCTATCAAGAACTATTAGTCCAATCCACCAGTATTGGTCCTCCGCGAGAAGGGAGTCCTTTGTTACTGTACTTGTCTATCTCAAATAGCGCATTCGGATGCGTATTTGGTCAACACGACGAGACAGGAAAGAAGGAAAGGTCTATCTATTATATAAGCAAGAAGTTTACTCCATACGAGTCTCGTTACAGTTTGTTGGAAAGAACGTGTTGTGCTTTGACATGGATTGCCCAGAAGCTGAGACATTATTTGTCTTCTTACACTACATACCTCATTTCCAGAATGGATCCACTGAATTATATCTTCCAGAAGGCGATGCCGACCGGAAAGTTAGCTAAATGGCAAATGTTGTGGAGTGAATTTGACATTGTGTATGTGATCAGAAAGCGATAAAGGCACAAGCTTTGGCTGATCATCTTTCAGAAAATCCCGTTGATGAAGAGTATGAACCACTTATGACCTATTTTCAAGATGAAGAAGTGTCATTTGTGGGTGAGGATATTTCTAAAGCATATGTAGGTTGGAGATTATTCTTTGATGGAGCGGCAAATCATCAAGGTAAAGGTATTGGAGCAGTCTTAGTGTCAAAATCTGGTCAACACTATCCCATGGAAGATAGGCTCCTATTTAATTGCACAAACAACATGGCCGAATACAAAGCTTGTATACTTGTTTTGAAAATGGCCATATACATGAATGTCTACTATTTCTTGGTTATAGGAGACTCTAACCTTTTGATTCATCATGTTCAAGGAGAATGGGTTGTGAAGAACCCAAAGATTATACATTACGTACAGTATGTGCGGAAGTTGTGCAAAAGATTTTTTAAGATCGAGTTCAGACATACTCCCAAAATACAGAATGAATTGGCTGATGCTCTTGCACCATCGCTTCAATGATTGAAAATCCGAACACAGATTATATTGATCCTCTGGATATAGAGCTAAAAGAACATCCAGTCCATTGTTCTCATGTTGAAGCAGAACCAGACGGTTTGCTTTGGTATTTTGATATAAAGAAGTATTTGGAGTCTGAAACTTATCCTGGAGATGCTACGTCCAACCAAAAGAAGTTGATACGCCGTATGGCTCTCAATTTCTTTCTAAGTGGAGAAGTCCTTTATAGGAGGACTCCAGATTTGGGTCTTATAAGATGCGTTGATGTCGTCGAAGTTGCGAGGCTTATTGAACAAATATATGCCCGAGTTTGTGGCACGCATATGAATGGGCTCACTTTGGCAAGAAAGATCCTTCGAGCCGGTTATTTCTGGATGACTATAGAGAATGATTGTTGCAAGTTTGTGCAGAAATGTCATAAATGTCAGGTGCACGGTGATCTGATCCGAGTGCCACCTCACGAGCTTAATGCTATGAGTTCACCTTGGCCATTTGTAGCTTGGGGCATGGATATCATAGGTCCGATAGATTCAGCCGCTTCTAATGGACACAGATTCATTTTGGTTGCCATTGATTACTTAACCAAGTGGGTGGAAGCAGCTTCGTACAAGTTGGTAACCAAGAAAGTTGTAGCTAATTTTGTTCGCAACAATTTGATATGCAGGTTTGGAGTACCAGAATCCATTATTACCGACAATGGTGCAAATCTCAACAGTCACTTGATGAGAGATATATGTGAGCAATTTAAGATTACTCACCGAAACTCAACCGCTTATCGTCCCCAAATGAACGGAGTTGTAGAGGAGGCCAATAAGAATATCAAAATGATTTTGAATAAAATGATTGACAAGCATCGAGGTTTGCATGAAATGTTACCATATGCTTTATTAGGTTATCGAACAACTATCAGAACGTCAACTGAGGCTACGCCATACTTGCTAGTGTATGGAATGGAAGCAGTTATACCAGCTGAAGTCGAAATACCGTCTTTGAGAATCATCCAAGAGGCTGAGTTAAGTAGTGCTGAATGGGTCAGCAAGCGGATTAATCAACTAACTTTGATTGATGAGAAGAGAATGGTTGCCGTCTGTCATGGTCAGTTGTATAGACAGAGAATGATTCGTGCCTTTCACAAGAGAGTGAGAGCCAGAATTTTTGAAGTTGGACAGTTGGTTCTTAAACGTATTTCTCCTCATCAAGACGAGTACAAAGGAAAGTTCGCACCAATATGGCAAGTTCCTTACAAGTTTCATAAAGTATTATTTGGAGGTGCTTTGGTCCTGTCAGAGATGGATGGCACCGTATGGCCGAAACCGATCAACTCAAATGCTATCAAGACATACTACGTGTGAAGCTTCGGTTTGTATTTTTGTTATTTACTTGTAATCATTCTGTTTACTTGTATTTGTTTTGCTTAAATTCTTATCCCTCGTATAATGAACTACGTCTGACCTGAATTCTAAAGAATGAGATACGTAGGCGACCTATGTCGGCCTCGGTCACCCCATTTATCCCTTTTAATATTTCTTTGTATCTGAACTATGTTCAAACTGAATTCTCAAGAATGAGATACATAGGCGGCCTATGTCGGCCTCGATCGGTTTTTTGTAATTTTTCTTATTTTGTCAACCTTTGAGGAGGGGAACTACGTTTGACCTGATTCCTACCTCAACGGAATACGTAGGCACCACAAGGGTTCAATCATATCTCCCGTAAGATTTCTATTCCTCTTTACAATAGAAACTGGATAGAATTTTTGAGAGGGACTCAAAAATTCTCGATAAGAAGATTCTTCCTCAGCAAGTCAAGACTGATGATATTTCGAGATCTGCAACTGAGGCAGAATTTTTGAGACAATTTCAAAAATTTCCGCGATCTGCTAAATTACAGTGGAAAGATGAGCAAGACAGTTAACTGGGATAGAAATTTTGAGAATGGCCTCAAAATTTCAGCATGGGTTTATCTACAAGTTCGGAGTGACTCTGAAAACTCCCCAACGGATAAACAAATAAACCTCCAAGCATCAGACTCAAAGAAATTTGTTAAGCCTGATATGACATGATTTGGCAGTGAACTTGTTCAGATACTATTTCTCGAAAATTTATTTTTCTTAAATTTTCCCTTTTACGTTTCATTTGTTTTGGCATAAAATATTTTGTCTCATCTATCAAGAGTCGGGAGATTGGGAAATCAACCAAAGATAGAAGGACAAGGGGAGACAACTGAAGAAATCGACAAAGATCAGTTTGTTTTTAAAAATGATAATTTTTCTGTCGACGCAGGTTTATAGCTTTGCTCTGAAATCAAAAAATTCTTTCGATGGATGAATATAGAGAAATCAAAGGAGGAGAAAACTATCCCAAAATCAATAGTTTTCCTAGAAGCAGGAAGCATTTTATATCTCTTATGTCGGAGACTTGCGAATATGAATTGTTTATTTCAATTAATTTCCAACTACATGAAATTTATAAAGAACGTCCAACTATATTCGAAGGACAATCAAGGGAAAATATCAAGAAAGAGTTTACGGTTTCGATAAAGGACGACATTTGAATCATAATGTCGGATATGATACTATGCATTACCCGGATGGGACAATTATTTTATTATCAATCAAGAAGATATACTATCTGGAAGTCATTTTACCATTATCATCGTTGGAGGCGATATGATATTCATGCATCACGGAAGATCATGCATCGCGAGTCAATATCCATGCATCGCGGAAGATCATGCATCGCGAGTTAATATTCATGCATCGCAGAAAATCATGCATCGTGAGTCAATATTCATGCATCGCGGAAGATCATGCACCGCGAGTCAATATTCATGCATCGCGGAGACCATGCATCGTGAGTCAATATCCATGCATTGCGAAAGATCATGCATCGCGAGTCAATATTCATGTATCGCAGAAATCATGCATCGCGAGTCAATATTTATTCATCACCAGAAGATTCCATGCCTCGTCGAAATTTATGCATCGCGAGGAGATTTCATACCTCGCAGAAATTTATGCATCACGAGAAGATTCCATGCCTTGTTGAAACTTATGCATCCTGAGAGGATTGATTCCATACCTCACAGAAAGTTATGCCTCGTAGGAAGATTTCATACCTCGCAGAAATTTACGTATCGCGGGAGGATATTCATGCCCCGCAAGAAAGCATGCGCTACCAGAAAAAGAAATTGTACAGCCCAAGAGAAATATTTATCCATCGGCATCTGACACATTCATTTTATTTATGATAAAAGTAAACATCAAGAAGAGCATCGACGATGGCATCAAGAGAAGCATCAGCACTGTATCATCTTTCATTTATGTTTACATCAGCATGAAGAGTACATTGACATCAAAAGAAATATCAGCACCGCATCAACATTTATTTATTTCGACATCAAGTGAAGAGTATATTGGATATTACATTGCAAACACAAGACATAAGCTTTATTTGCTTCACGTCAGACCGATCGAGTTGACATCAAATGAAGAAGGGGAACAATTAAGTGTCGACATGGTAAAAGACAATATCTCCCATTTGAATTGCATTCTTAAGTTGACGAGTTTTATGTCAGTCTTTGTCGAGAGCATCCGAAAGGATGAATTCTCCAAAAAATAAACCACAGGTGCAGACGACATCAAAAAGGATGCAGCACAACGTGGAACTTTTCTTAGCAGCGAACTGGGACATAGTCCGAAGAGGAATATCAAACTCTTCAGGACGCGAGCAAGGGAGTGAATTCCACCACAATCAAACCACACCCCCATCAGAAGGCATGTGGGTTTTTATTTAGTTTTGTCAGTTTCGGTCTCTCATCCGGGAAATTTTGATCTATTGGAAGTAAGTTTCCAATCTGAGTGACAATGCGTCAGGAGCTTGGAAATTATGTCCGTGTAAGTTCTTAACTATGGGTGTGAAGTGCGCCAAATTCACGGCTAAGAGGTTACAAGCCTCCTTTTCATACTCGACTTAATTTGTCACTCGTCCAAAACCAAAGGTTATCTAGCATAATAGATTTCCTTTTCAACCGGATTGAGTCGAACTACAAATAGCCTGTGTAAGCATCTTGATCCCTTCATAAACCGGTATTGCGATGACTTTCGAATTCTTTCCAAAATCATGCGTTAAATAAAGAGTATCGAACTACAAGCCTAGGATATGTAGGAATCCCATTTTGGGGTTCGGCCATAATTCTTAAAGTCCGTACCAAAGTCCCTTTGTTAAAGATGAATTTGTGTTTGGTCAAAATTAATTTGGTCAATGTCATTTTCCTAGAATTTCTTGCATCAATCCGAGTAAAATGAGGGATAGTTGTTGACAACCAATTTAGGACCTTCACGATATGAATTAATCATTGCGTTTCTTAAATTCAAAAGATTTGAAATAATTAGTTTTTATAAAGTTCAAAATATATTTTCAAGTAGTTGAAGTAGTTTTGGTAGCTTTTATAATTTTTCATAATGAATATGTTTTATAAGTAATTAGTTTATTTTATAAATATTTGAAATTCATCTAATAAAAGGATTTTTTCTAATTAAATAGTTGGTTAATTAGTTTAATTATTCAATGGTCTACATTTTTTATTAATTAACTTATAATTAAGTCGATTATTTTATTTCGTTAAGCTTAAGAACTTTTGCATTAATCCCTACTAATTTATTTTGTTTGAGTGCTAGCCGAATTCATCGATTGATTTCAATTCGGCTAAGGTTTTAAACTCAATTGATTATAATTTTATAATTCTTAGTAATTCCAATTGTAGACATTTTTCATTTTGCTTTCCACTAGAAAAATCCAAATTTCAGGACCTTTATTTTCTTCCTAACCAACACAATTCTGAGCCCATATCTGTTAATGACAAGCCCATCTCAATTCTCCTAAAACAGCCCATCAGCAAATCAATATCCAGCACACATACTATGTAACGCACAGCAATTCCTAACGACCCCCCACCCCTGCGTCTTTCTTTTCTTCTCTAGCGGTCTAGAACAATGACCAAATCGAGAAACCGACAGCCCTAAAAACGCGACCCAAGTCTAGCAAAATGTAGTCGCGTGGCCCTCTCCTCTCTCCTTATCTTCTCCGTATGATGAATCTTCCAGGTGGAGCAATCTCTCACCACAAGCGTCTTTGCTCCATGAATCGACGACTCAAATGTTTTTTCTGTTCATGTTTTTTTAAGAATTTGAATGATGCAAAAAGCATCAAGGGATATTCCTTATATCTTGGGATGTTTGAATTTCGAAAAAAAACTCAAAAAAATTTTCCCTCCCGTTTTCGCCCATTTTTTTTCGCTCATTCCCATCTATAAATGTTGTTCTTCTTCTCTAAAGCAGGGTTTTTTTTTCTCTTGAATAATTTTGGTGACATTCAGAAATTAGCTACAATACTACATAGAAAATACACATAGAAAAACATAATGATTTTGAGGTAAAAATGGATCCGGTTAGACAAGTAATATAAAGGATACTCGACACCCTCTCTCTTTTTTCGTGGTCTCGTTTTTGGTGGAAGAATCGTCTTCGTGTTAAGCTCGTCGTCTCCGGTAGCTACCCACAACAAGGTAAATTATTCTTAACACTCTTAGTTCTTCCGTTTTTTATGAAGGTTAGATAATGGCGTTGTGTTTTGATCCGCATTAAAATACTCTTGTTGGGTGTATTCAAGTCTAAGAGGCTTTTTTTATGTTATTGTGTTGTGGTTCTCTCACCTTGTTTAGTTAGCATCTACAAAGACTTGAGTTGTCGATTTTGTTTTTATGAGGTTGAAATGTTGTTTGTTCACGGTGGTGGTTGTTCGTGAAACTTTTTAGTGTTATTAAGTTGCAAATATTTTTAAATTGATAGCTTTAGGTGTCTAAGGTTAAATAGGATTTCGTTTATGGCGTAAAATGTGATGTATTGTCTAAGCGTGCAGAATACTCCCTCTCTCTGTTACTCTATACTTCGAAATCTTTATTATTTGTTGATCACTGGTTCATAATGTGAGCCTTCTTTTGCTTGCATATGTTTTTTTTCCCTTTTGAGCTTTTACTATAATTGCATATGTTTTTCCTAGGAATTTGTGTCACACCCCGAGCTACCCCCGAGACGTGGACACGGAATCTAGGATCACAAGTGATCCCAAGCTAACACTGTTGGCATGATCATGAGCATACTAAAGATAATAAACTATTGCGGAAGCTAAATAATACTTAAAATGAAAAGATGGGGAATACCCATATTCTATAACTGAGATATTTGAAAACAATGAGTATAATACAAAAGAAATATTAACTCAATACTAAGCTGAATCAAACTATGTCTTAAAATAGCCTCTAAACTAGACTAGAAATACTGGGACAAGCCCCAGCTAAATCTAGCAAAAACTGAAACTAAATGACTAAAGACTGAAATGAAACTCATGACTGTTGTTCTCGGAGAATGAAGACTCACCACTGAATCTGCTGAACTGGAGATCGGGAAATCGATCTATGCGTGATCTAGATGCTGAGAACCTGAACCACACCTACATTACGAGAAGATGTAGCGCACATATTCGTCAGTACTTGAAAGGTACTCAGCATGTAGGATAGAGTAAAGCTGAAATAAAACATAACTGAACAAGCACAAAAACAAGTATAATAATCTGAACGTGATGTGCTGATTTCTGATCTAACTGGATGCAATGACCAATTTATAACATGCTGAAACTGAATACTGAATATACTGATAAATGGTCAATGCAGAGAGTATGACTTAACTGTGGGAGCTACTAATAATCGATAATAACACCACATGAGCTAAATGTGGAGTCCGATGTATACGCCCCATCGAGAGGACCCAATATACCCTGCCAAAGGTATAAAGGCATGCTGGCGTGATGACTAAACTGATTGCCCACAGAGGGGACTTACAACCTACTCGGCTAGTAGTTCTGGGACTATTGGATATGCTAAACCCTAGTCCAACTCTGTATTATACTACTCCCAATGAATTCTGTAAATTAACTGATTATATCTGAATTTCTGTAAATACTAGATAGCTCAAAACTGAACATGCAAACTGAGAATGCAACAATTAATCTGGTAATTATGCATTTATAACTGAGGCATGTATATCTGAAGTTTCTGAAATATATGACCTAGCATGTGTAATTCAAGAACTAAAGAAATACAAAGCTAGGGTTCTAAATTAATGCGATAATCTGATTATTAACACGATAATCTGATTTGGAACATATATTTAATAAATTCATAAAGTTATATCAAAGTTCTAGAAACCCTATGTTTAATCATGATAAGAGAATCAAGAACTGACTGAAACTAAGGACTCAATGAGTGACAGGAACCCACTAGTGAAATCCCACATACCTGGTGATGAAATCCACGGAAAATACGTAAGTTTCGGGGCTGGAATTGCTGGAGCTTGGGGCGTTCTTGAACTAGGGTTCTTGAGCTTTTTTCTCCTCTCTTGCTTCTAATTTTCCAAGTTTTGATTTAATGATTTGACTTGGATATGTTTTAATTATGTTTCTAGGCTTAAACTGACTAAAATATGATGATTTAGGGTCAAATCGACGTAACTTAGGGTTTAAACGGAGTGGGAAAGGTCGAAATGACCCCTGGGAAGGTTGCTGCGGGCCTTACGACGGCCAGGATTGACAGTCCATCGTGCGCCCGACGCCCCGTCGTTGGGTCCGTCGTGAGGGCCTTTTCAACAGGCCTTTACTAAAATGCGCATAAATTTTTACTCAGAGATCTGATTTTAGCAAGGTCGATGGATATGGAAAGATAATTCAATTATCGATCTGTGGGTAGGTTATGGGAGACCTAATTCATTTTGTGCTAAGAGTTATGATAATTTTAAGTTGACTTAACTGTATTCCCCCTTAATTTGCTGCAAATTTTCCACCTACGGTCAGACCTACGGACCGTAGGTCCACCTACGAACCATGCTTGTCATCCATAGCTCTTGTCAGAGAGTGGTTGAAGGGAGTCTTAATCGACGGTCATGGACTACGGACTGTCGTTTGATCTACGGACCGTTAGTCCGTCCGTCGTCCAAGACTTAACCAATATTTATAGGCTGAAATTTTTGGGAGTTTCTTATCTCATCGACGGTTGTGCAGGACGCACCGTGGTTCAGGGTACAGCCAATCGATGCCACCGTCAGTAGCACCTGCAGATTTTTCTGAAAAACTAATTTTTGGTCTGTTTTGGCTACGGGGTGTTACATTATCTCCCCCTTGGGAATATTCGTCCTCGAATGAAGACTAAACTAGCTGAAATAGAGGGAGAGAGATGCAAACCTCACTACTAAACACTGAGAACTGAGTTCTGACTGAATTGAGTTCTGATTACATGCAATTACGCTAAAAAGGAAAGTACAAACTGAGGGAACATGATTCTAAAACTGAATTTACGCATGAATGACTGTAAAACTGAAGAGATACTATTACCTCAAGCTGGAGTGGAATCGGAAGGAAAAAGGTAAGGATACTTGGCTTTCATGGATGCTTCTGCTTTCCAAGTAGCTCCCTCTACGGACTGACTCCTCCTCAAAACCTTGACTGAAGTGACTTCTTTGTTTCTCAACCTTCTAACTTGACGGTCAAGATCTCAATTGGTACATCCTCATAAGAGAGAATATCTTTCACCGCCACACTCTCTAATGGCACTATAGGCTGGGTCACCCACGCACTTCTTCAAGAGTGAGATGTGGAAGAGCGGATGCACTGCTGCTAAATTTGCTGGCAACTCTAACTCATATGCCACCTTGCCAATCCTTTTCAAGATCTTGTAAGGGCCTACATATCTAGGACTGAGCTTCCCTTTCATTTCAAATCTCATCACCCCTTTCATAGGCGAGACTTTCAGAAAAACCCAATCATCAACTTGGAACTCTAGTTCCCTTCTCCTTACATCTGCATAAGATTTTTGACGACTTTGGGTTGTCTTAAGTCTATCTCTAATGAGTTGCACTTTCTCCATAGCATAAAGGACTGAATCTGGCCGTATCAAAGCTGCTTCACCTACTTCAAACCCACCAAAAGGAGATCTACATCTACGCTCATATAAAGCGTCATACGGGGCCATCTGAATGCTGGAATGGTAGCTATTATTGTAAACAAACTCAATAAGAGGAAGGTGATCATCCCAACTACCTTTGAAATCGATCACACAAGCTCTCAACATATCCTCTAAGGTCTGGATGGTACGCTGTGTCTGCCCATCCGTCTGTGGATGAAATGTTGTACTACGGTTGACTTGAGTACCAAGACCTTTTTGAAATGACTTCCAGAACTCAGAGGTAAACTGAGGACCTCTATCTGAGATGATAGACAAAGGAATCCCATGCAAGCTCACAATTTTAGTAAGGTAAAGCTTCGCATAGTCAAAGGAATCCCATGCAAGCTCACAATTTCAGTAAGGTAAAGCTGGGCATAGTCCTCTGTCGAATATGTAGTCTTGACCGCCAAAAAGCGAGAAGACTAGTCATCCTATCAACTATCATCCAAATTGAGTCATGTTGTCTGCGAGTACGAGGTAACCCTGTGATGAAATCCATATTGATCACATCCCACTTTCAAGTAGGAATATCGACCTCTTGAGTCATACCTCCTGGTTTCTGATGTTCTACCTTGACTTTCTGGCAATTGGGGCACTTACTCACAAAGTCTGCCATATCCCTCTTCATGCCTTTCCACTAATAGACTTCCCGCGGATCGTGGTACATCTTAGTGGAACCTGGATGAATATAATACCTGGAGTTATGAGCTTCTGCAAGAATATGCTGTCTCAACTCTCCCACATCAGGAACACACAATCTACCTTGGTAGCGAATTACACCATCTCCCCCTTGGGAGAAAACCTCCATTCTCTGATTGTTGACTGCACCCTTTAGTTCAAGCAAGATCGGATCACTCTCTTGATTTTCCTTAACCTCCACTACCAAAGACGATTCTTCCCCATTCTGAACTGTTACACCGCTGTCTAATATGCTCATAAGGCGAACTCCCAAGTGAGCAAGCCTGTGAACATCCTTCACTAGCTCCTTTCTTTTTTCCTCAACATGGGCTACACTACCCATAGATAATCTACTAAGAGCATCGGCCACTACATTCGCCTTTCCAGGATGATAATGCAAACTCATATCATAATCCTTAAGGAACTTAAGCCATCTCCTCTGGCGAAGATTCAACTCTTTCTGGGTGAACACATACTGAAGGCTCTTATGATCGGTGAACACATCCACATGAACACCATACAAGTAGTGTCTCCATATCTTGAGTGCAAACACCACTGCTGCAAGCTCGAGGTCATGAGTTGGATAGTTCTTCTCATGCACCTTAAGCTTTCTAGAGGCATAAGATATAACCTTATCTCTTTGCATCAACACACAACCAAGGCCAACTCCGGATGCATCGTAATAGATCACATAACCATTTGAACCCTCTGGTAGAGTTAAGACATCACCTATAACATTTTACTCAATAATTCGTTATAAACTATCCCTTAGGGTAGTATCTAAACATCAATAACAACACAAGTAAAGCAAATCTCAAAAACTACAAAACCAAGCTCATTTAACCCATTTCTTAAGCCACAATTTGATTAAAAAAAAAGCTTAATTATGATTTTGTTGCAATTTATTAATAAAAAACCAACTAACATTAGAAATATCTGATTTGAATTATTAGAAACGTTTTCATGAAAGACCCATATTTAGAGTTAAAGATGGAAGAAGTTAGGGTTGCAAACCCTTTTTAAATTCATTAGAATGGAAACCTTGAATTGAAGAGAGTTCAAGGATGGATGCCATACCTCAATGAGAAGGAAACCCACTAATATTTGTGAAGAAATACGTCCAAACTAGCCCTCCTAGGTCTCCTTGAGTCTTAGCTCCAATGTTGACTTTGAGAGAGTTTGAATATTGAAGTGAGGGGTCTTGTCTAGGTCTAAGACATAAACAAATTTAATATACCTTAAAAACACTAAAAATATGGTCCTAGGATCATAAAATACTTGGGGTGAATTTACAAAACACCGAAGCCAAAGTTGCAAGACGTGACAGCTTTTGGGCAGTCTTCACAGGCGGCTCCAACCAACGGACTATTTGTCCATCTATGGCCCGTTGGTGGAGGGTAGTTCGTTGGTACTTAGTTCCATCTAAGAGTTGTCTAGAAGTTCCAATCGACGACCATAGTCGACGGACCGTTTGCCAAAAAATGGACCGTCCCTTGGGTCGTGATTTGATCACTGCTTGGTAGCTTCTTGCCAGGAGATGGGGTCCTCTTCTAGGGCCCCCCGTGGGTCCTACGTGGGGTCGTATCTAGACGTTAAACAACTAAAAATAGTGGTCTAGGTCATCGAAAAATCCCACACCAATTTCAAACAAAAAGAACAAGTAAAACTCACTCAAATACATCAAGACACACAAGCGCTTTCTAAGGCACACTTTGCGAACGTAATGGACGTTCTCGGACGTATGACCTCCAAACATAACCAAACTTCACACACTGCGTAAGGACACTAGTGTAATTCATTTTAACTTAAAATTAACGAAAGAAACATTCACGAAGTGCTATTTAAACTTAGTTCATCTTAGGGTGTTACACCACCAAATCTCATCAAATTGTGACTCCTAAACGCCCGTCAAATAGGCTAAGGCACACAAGCACCTTTTGCCCTAGTCTACGGACGTCATTGACGTTACTTAAAGTTTTGATTCTAATACTTCCTAAATGACTTTTATACACAATTATTGACCTTAAAACAGTGTAAAAACTCTTAGTCATTCTTGTCAGACTCTAGATTACGTTTTAGACTTTTTGAGTGTTATATCATGCATGTGTTTTAGTAAGGTTAAAAAATATGGGGTGGGGTTGAGTGAGTGGGGTTTTACACGATGAGGAAGTGAAGGTAAAAAAATATGGGGATTTTTTTTTTAGTTAGTTTAGTACTAATGATAAGATATTATATTTTGTAACAACGAGCTATTATCTCTTGTTATTTTTAAAACTAAATAAAACCTTTAATTGCCAGAAAACATTCCAGTCACTAAAATGAATAATAACGACAGGATAAATAACCCTTTGTTAAGAAATCATCGTAAAAATTTATGTTTCTTGTAGTGCATAGCTTACCAGTTTTTTGTGATATGGATTTCCAACATCCAAAATGCCAAAATATCTCGTGTACGTCTGTAGGCTATTGTAACACTTCGAAAATCCAAGATGTGTTCTAGAGCCTAATGTAAGTGTCATAAGGTTTACAAATTTTTAAGGTCCATTTTAATGAATATAAGTCATTCAGGATGTATAGAAATCCAAACGTCCAAAAACGTCCATGACGTACGAGAACTAGTTCAATGAGGTACTAGCATTCATTAGCCTATTTGACTAGCTTTTAGAAGTCGAAGAATGATGAAAATTGGTCGAAGGGTGTCCAACATGTATTAGAGTTAGTTCTTAGTCTAAACGTCCCGTCATGACTCCCCAAGGACCAACCAAGGGCCCTTAAGGAGGACCCTTGCATTTTGGGGTCAAAGACTGCATGGGCAGTGTGCACCCACGAGGTAATCGACGGGGCATCGATTCCATCCATTGACAAACACTTATCCAAATTCTTGAAGGAACTCATTTGAAAAGTCTCTGAACCAAACGATGGATGTGAATCATGGAAGGGGAGACTGACCGTCGATTGACCCACGATTCGTCGATCATGATGTCGTGTGTGTGGACCTGTTTTTACTGAATTTTATAGCTTAGGTTAATTAATTGGATTAGTTAGGAAGTTATTAGGAGTTAGGTGAGGTCTAATTAAGTGATTTAGCCCCCTATATAAAGCCCTAACCTAAACATACATAATTCCAAAGCCCAAAACACTCTTCCTTCTCTCTTCTTTCTCTCTCTAGCGAAGAACTCCATTGAAGACCAAGATAGGGTAGGGTTTAAGGGATGAAAAAGGTCAATTTCCTCCATCTATCTTCATCAATTATCAAGGTATGTGATCTCTTCCACCTTTGAGACCTTTTTCCTCAATGGGTTCCATTAAAATTATTTCAAAATTTGGACTTTCAAGTGGGTTTCATCCAATCTCTAAGTTGATGTTGTGAATATATTTGTATATGATTTATTTTGGATATTATGAATAAATTAAACGTATATGAATTCAATTATGATATCTCTTGATGGATCAGTCTAGTTTGTAGAAGATGACCTTTACCTCTTTACCCTAGGTTGTGATCTTGACATAAATTGTATTATATTGATCCTATTAAATTGGTTATTGGTTGAATTACTATTAGATGATGTTTTTGTATCAATTATTACTAAATAAGGATGAATTACAGTCCAATCATGCTAGTTCTTCAGAAGTAGATCTAGGTTATGAAGTATGTAGTGAATTGACAAACTAGTGAACAATTGTGATATAGTGATTCAATTGGCTTTGTTGTAATGTTGATTATGGTTATATGATGATACTACACCCTAATTGGGTTGAGTAAGGGTTTATGGTATGACCTTGATGATGAATTTTGAAGGAGACTTGGTAAGTCTTGTGATCCCTATTCTTTATTTCAATTATGCTTAATTATGATTAAGTCATGATGTTGTATTGGGGTATGCATTGTATTAGAATTGATAGGGTTGGTCTGATGTGAAAGTGAAATAACTTTATTATGACTCTGAGGTGTTGGCTAAGATGTAAATTTTATAAGGATGGTGAATGATTACCAATGTACTTTATTATGAAGTGATATGTAAATGTGCTAACCTCACTTATATGAATTGTAATGAAAGGAATATACTCATGCGATTCTTATTGAGCTATGATGATTATGATGATGTTAGACGAGGGTTAGACCCTATGACCTACAATAAGTTTTGATGATTAACAAAGACATTAAAGACATTAAAAAAAGGGACTTAGCATAGCACCGAGTGAACTTGACAATGGGAGGTGATGACTTTCCATAGAGGAAGATTCACCCTATAGTTAAATAAGAGGTGTTGACTCCCCTATGAGGGACACTCATCCATTTAATTCACATGAGAGGAGGCCCCAATTGCCAAGTGGTATGTAGAGGGATAATACCTATCTCTTAGTTCTTGTACTATGTTGCCCCCATAGTAAGACTAGCTAGTGGATACACCTAGAAAGCAACATTTATGTTTAGTTTTACTTTGGCCGGTAGACCACCTTCTTTCGGTGTAAGGTTCTACAAGACCGGATTCCACATTTACCTCTTGTTGTCTATGCCAGTTAAGACAAGTGTTCCCTACACTAAAATTAATTAATAAAGCACAAACCAACTAGAGTGACTTAAGAGGTTGAATTAGCTTAGGTAGGGGTATGGGACTCTACCTATGGCTTGCACTAGTTTTCCCTAAAGGGAACTTTAGGAGGTTGTTATTATGTATGTATATGATTATAATGATACATGATATATATATATGGTGAACTTGCACATTGTTGATACTATATGTTGATTGGTGTCACTTATGAATATGTGTTAGTCTACATAGTTAAAGTATGATGATATGTACTCTTAAATTCCATGCTATGTGAAGTAGGAGGTTATTCATGATCCTTGTTGGGTTACTTTATTGAGTAAGGTTATGAGGCTTTGCTTGGTCATTGCACCTGTTATCTTGATAGATGTGGTGCTTTGGTTATGTTATAATGAACTCTTATTCATGCTTGTGGTTATTATGACTTGATGATAGAGTACTGACTATGTATTCACTTACATGATATGCATGTTGACTGGACTAGATTTGATGTTGTTGGTCTTGTGATGTACAACCTATGACTTATTGAATATGTCTTATTCATTTGGTACGGTCTTGTTGAAGGTGCATAATTGTTTTCAATGTAAATTACATACTTAATGAAATGTCCTTTTGAGCATATTTCCATGATATGTGTGCATATGGTGTCATACTTAGTAAAAATTGTGTACTAACCCATTTCTTCCTTTTCCCAAACATTTTAGGTTCCGGTCGTTGAAGGGCTTTTGGAGAATACTTTGAAGAAGACTTGGAATTCTTGATCATCCGAGTTGGGTGGGTCCTCAGTTTTCGAGGTCAATGCCACTATCAAGCCTATTATATTTCTTTAGTATTCAAGACTTTTATGTTCTTTCCTTTTCTTTTTGATATTAAACGTTGTGCGACCTATCTGTTGTCTTGTTTCATTGATGTATGGGATAAACCCAATTTAATATACTCATACAAGATGGTTTTGAGATGAGACGACCATTTGAGACTATGTTATGTTCTATATATTTATGTGCAATATAAGTAGAAGACTAAGTAATCTTCCAATACGAAGGGTCTATATATACTCGATACACACACACACACACACATATACACATATACACATATACGTATGTATGTGTGGATGTGTGTGTGTGTAGAGCTCTATGAAAAACTCAATGTAGAAATAGAAAAAAGTTATAAATTTCCACTAATTTTGACCTATGAATAACGTATAACCCCCATTTTGCCGATTATCATGTGCTATAGATCACCATCTTTGTTGGTGATCCAGATTTACGACTTCCAAAAGGCTAAAATTCTTCGTGAACGTCTATTAAGACCTTGGATATGCAGTCGGTTGTCCCTCTCAACCATGCAAGGCAATTTTCAAGTACAAACGAACCCCGGAGCATGCATAGCCCCAATTTTGCTCATTATCGTGTGCTATAACTCACCATCATTGTTGGGAATCTGGATTTCCGACATCCAAAATGCCAAAAGTATTCGTGAAAGTCTGTTAAGACCTTTGTTGTGCACCCGGTTGGCCCTCAGCTGCCATGTTGGGCCATTTCAAAGGTCAAACGAGCTTCAAAGCGCACATACCCCCATTTTTCCTATAATCGTGTGCTAAGCTCACCATCTTTGTTGGTGATCCATATTTCTGACATCTAAGAAACCAAAATATTTCGTGGACGTCTGTTATGATTTTAGTTATGCAGCCGTTTTACCCTCGCGTCCATGCCAACCTATTATCAAGGGAAAACGAACCCTGAAGAGTCAATAACCCCAATTTTTTTTATTATCATGTGCTAATGCTGACCATCTTTGTTAATGATTTGGATTTCTAACATCCAAAAGGACGCAATTTCATGTAGATGTCCATTAAGAGCATTGCTATGCAGCTGGTTGTCCTCATGGCCATGCCCGCCCATTTTCAAGGTCAAACGAGCCCCGAAGCGGTAAACCACCTATTTTGCCGATTATAATGTCCTATAGATCATCATCATTGTTGGTATTCTGGATATCCAACGTCCAAAATGTTGAATGTACTCGTGCACATCCGTTAAAACCTTGGCTAGGAAGCCGGTTTTCCCTCCTTGCCATGCTGGCCCATTTTCAAAATCACACGAGCCCCGAAGAGTTCATAGCTTTTCATATCCTAAAACCATACCCGAGAAGTTAGGGGCGATCTCGAATTTCACCAGCGTACTTGACCTCTCGAAGGTCTTGTACAAACTCTTAGATATCATTCATCGCATAAACATAGTGAAAAGTAGTGCGGAATTAAAACATTTCACAAATCATAGTCTTTAAAAAAATCTCATTCATATAAAATCATAGGAAATACTAAGTTTCAATCTCATCATCTTTAGACACAAGAATACTTGCAACACGGCCCATGCACAATACTAATAGAGAAATACTTAATCTGTTACAATACTTCTAATAGAAAACATAAAGGACATATATTCCCTCGAGTCAAATGCGGAAATACTTCAACTTCTCTTGAATTATGTTGCGGTCCAAGTCTTTCTTCCCAAATACTCCTCACCTACCAACAATTATAGAGATAGATAAAAACATGGATTAGTACAACCACATGTACTAATTATGGCATAATGCATAAAAATAATGAAAACGGACATTTATTCGAAATATGCATCTTTTAATTTAAATATCATATTATAAACATAAGAACAACATTTAACAACATAGAAACTCATAAGATAACATTTAAGCAATTTTACATATTTTTGGAAGCACTTTACACTAGATTCACTTCACTGTTACAGTGAAGTACTTTCTCTTCACTTTTAACTTCTTCTGGCATGTAGTCTCCTCAGTAAAAGCTATCCTAAGACCCACTTAAAATAAAACTAAGAGACACCGCCCATACAACCTCCCTTAGCATACCTAAATGACCCTCAAGAACACTTATAATAAGTCATATACACAGTTACAAGACATCATAGTATCAACGCATAGATGATATGACATTTTCTAATCAAAGGCTATCAAAAGACTTACTTAAGTAGATGAAGAAGATAACGTCCATGATTGACCTCTTCAAGAATACCTAAATAATACTTAACACTTCCTAAGTTTGGATCATGTCCACATAATCAATATCTTCCCTAACTAGAGTCATTCTTAAGACTCATCTAGGTAAGAGATATGCCTTCTTAACACCTTAACTAGACAACCCTTAACTACCCTAGATAAGTACTTATTCCATTTACATACTTCATAACATAAGTGATTAGTTCATTAATATACTCGTAAATCATATAAAGGACATTCAACTAATGGTCTTTGACAAGACCTAGGAACTCCCAATAACACCGTCAAATACTATTGTGCAATGTCTAGAGAGTGTCCCATACAACCACCTAAACTTTATAGAACTTCTTAAATGCTAATAGGCATTCCATGTGGAGAATAGGCAATAACCGACATAGACCATGATTGCAAGACATGGGATCCAAAGTCTAACCTACTCCAATGAGGGTGTTCTACATGCCAAGGGTAAAACTAGGACACATCCCATGTAGGCACATGGTTATGGAATATGAAGGGAATGCTTTGTAATCTAGTCTCATTACTAACTAGAACTACTTCCGTTACCATACTCACTTGGTGCTATCCTTCATTCTCATAGAGTAATTCACACTTAAGGTTCAAATAAAAGAGTTCCATAACAAGTTCATAACCCTATTACATTTACCCTATCAAAGAGGTCCCCCTTAAGTCTAACTTCCAATGGTGACAAGAAGCTCATGTTGACTTTCCTAAGGATTAATATGATGCTGTTCCAGATCATTAACCTTATGTTCATCATTCCTTTACTTTGAAGGATACCATTACGGCTTACGACTTCAACATTCATAACCTTACCACTAGGTTCAAGGTTTCACATAAAAGACTCTCTTAACTTCATTTAAGATCACATCATATTCATGCATTCAACATTAACATCTTTAACATCCCGAGTCACGACATCACACATACATAATCATATTTACATCAAGTAAGGGACACAATTCAACCAAGACAATACACCACATACTTCACCTTAACTCACAATACATATCATTCTATAAGCACATAGAGATAACTATTATCATCTTTAAGTAATCCTATATACTATAATAACATCATAAATGTGACCAACATAAACTTATGTAGTCAAGTAGGAATAACCAAACCTCAACCCTAAGACTATTCACATAAAGTCAAAGTCATAGTCTAACATAATCACCTACATAACATCAATAGAACACATAAACTTTCAGATTGCTTAACATGTAGATATATATCATCATACTAAACATAATCAACTAACCAAATAGCCACATTACATCAAGAAGTGCCGACAAGGCCATGATCATCATATTGCATAAAGTAACGCCAAAAAGGCCACGTCAATTGCAAGTAGAGCACATAACACCGCCACAATAAGTGGACTATACCAATCACAACATAATTGAAGTATAAAAAACATCAAAATAAAAGAAATAGGGCAGCGTACCACCACAACATCCTCAACACCTCAATTCGATGTCAAATCAACCAATTCAACACCAAAAGGCCCGTACCTATTGCCATGAACAATAATTCAATGTAGAAAATGTGATAATCAATGAAACTAGGTCAATTAAATAAAGATTCATCAATCTATGAAAACCTTGATATCAATTGAGCACAATTCTTACATTATTAGAAAGCCCATAGAAATCTACATAATAATTCAACAACATTAGGTCAAAATCGAGTAACCCATAACTAAGTCAAAAACTAGGGTTCATCCAATTCTTGGGTTCATAGGTAATTTAGTTTAAACTAATCAATAAAATATCAATTAAATCATTATTTAATGTTTATATATCATTAATGCAAAAACACATGGGGCTCCTTGAAATTGGACAATTCAACTTGAAAACATTAGAAAACATCTTGAGAATTGGGGCTCCTTGATGAAAATATTTTCAACGATCATCATCCATACCTTCATGAAGCTAATTCTTCACTTTCATTAATAATCTCCACTCAATTCGTCACACCAAGCTCCTCTTTGACTTTGGACTTCAATGGAGTCCTAGAGAGTGAAAATGCGTGCAGGACAGACCCATCGATGATTGGGCAGTCGACGAACCATTTGTTTACAAACGGACCGTCCTGTCCTTCTGTCGTTGAGTTCAAAGACTCAACATGGGTCTCTTCAATCCCAAGACAAAGTATCCACTTACAGCACCCATTGACGGGGCGTCGATTGGGCCAGGAGCCGTCGATGCCTCCGTCGTTTGGGGCTGCCTTGGACATTCTTGGCGCCACTTTTTGGGTCATTCCTCAAGGACCCTTGGATGGTCCTTAGGGATGTTTTACTGAAAGTTTCCAACCCAAATATTATCATATATGAGTTTATAACCTCACACATTAATTTCATCCAAAAAGAACACGTAAAACTCGATAAAACTTTCGAATGTTATGGACGCTCTTGGATGTTTGACCTACAAACTCCACGAAACTTGACACAGTGTCTATATATTCTATAATAACTCCTTTAAATACCTAAAAACCTCATTAATCACACATAAACTCACATATGAGGCACATAGGTGACTTAGCCATCGAACGTCTTAATCGTACCATGATATTTGACTTCCAGTGCACCTAAACTCTTAGACACTGCCTCAATACCATATAAAAGACCTATTTAGGACCTTAGATCATAATGAAAAACATCTTAGGATCTAGTTCAACTAAGTCATTTTTGGGGTCTTACATTCTCCCCCACGTGGACAACATTCGTCCTCGAATGACACTTGCCACTCTCTGAACACTTCCAAGAATAGAGATTTAACGACAATATCATGACCATACCATATAACACATAAACAATAAGAAACATCAACTTTACATAGTGAAGAGATTCTCAACACAACAAGAAACTAGAAGACAATTCTATAACTCATTATGCTTCAAAACTCACATGCTTCATTCCAATTCATGAAAACTCATTTTATTTTCAATATTATACTCATAAACATAAGTTCTAACAAAATTATAACAATTTTACACCAAAGAATAAATTAGTCAATTTCTCAAAAATTTAATAGTGAGCAGTTTTCCAAGCTATAGTGATTTTGAGTAAATTTTTCAAAAATAGAACTTTTATGCAACTCATGATATGAACAAGCTTGTAACATCATATAAAACATCTTACAACATGAACATAACTTCATAAAACACACTGTGCAAGAAGTTAATGAAATTCAATTACAATAAAACTCCAAAACATCATGCATATACAACATGTTTCTATATCATTCCATCCCATCTTCTAACATACTCCCAGAATTAGAAGGAACTCATACCACTAAAAATAAATGCAATGATTTACCCTCATCATCATCACCATCATCCGACTTCTCTCATGTAGTCTGGAATGCATAGAAATGCCTCTTTGTTGGAGCATCATTCTTTGGAACACTAGGAGCAACTTGCTTACTCTCTCTTCCTCTAGAAGAAATCATAGGACAATCTCTCACTTTATGTCCTTCCTTACCACAACCATAGCAACTACCGGTACCCAATAGACACTCACCATAATGTTTCTTGTCACAAGTGACATATGTAGGTTAGAAGGTTGTTCTTGACCTTGGGCCCTCTTCTTAAACCTAGGGTTGCCCTTAATCACTAGCACCACTCCTTTTCAAGCTCCTAGCCATCCTCCTAAGTTTAGACTCTTCAATTGATTATGTATACACCATGAATCTAACAAGGGTCATATCATCATGTAGCATAGCATGCGACATTCCTCCCTCACTAAGTCGGCCGCACCTGTCACAAAACGACTCATTTCATCTCTTGGATTAGACACAAGAGAAGGGGCATATCTAGATAACATTGAGAACATCAAAGAGTATACCTTAACACTCATATTACCTTTCTTAAGATTGATAAACTCCTCCACCTTAACTTCCCTTTTCTCACGGGAAAGTACTCACCAAGAAAAGCTTCTTTAAATTCCTCCCACTCAATAGGACCCGATTCCTCCAGCCTATTATCCTTCCATTTAGTGTACCATATTTAAGAAACATCCCACAATTGATACGAAGCTAACTCCGCCTTCTCCGTAGATGTAACCGACATAGCACTCAACACCTTGTACAGTCCATCAAGAAACTCTTGGGCATCCTCTTCCACCTTAGAGTCAAGAAAAATAGGAGGATTTATCCTCACAAAATCTCTTATACTAGACATCATAGTGCTCTCCACAACATTCGCCCTAGGCACCATACTCAAATTCACGTGAGTAGTCATGGCTCGGGCTAAAGTAAGCAAAGCCTCTCTAGTATCCCTATTACTCAACTTTTGGACATCATCACCTCCATCCATAATAGGGACTTGATAACCTTGAGCACCTTGAGGAAGTTGCTGAACATCCTCAACTTGAGGAGGAATCTCCTCTTGCACCTCATTCTCCTCAACTCTCCTAGCCGGTGTCCTCCTCGTATTCATCTTCCTAGAAACACAAGGAAAATAATAAGAAAAGAATATCATAAATTTTACCCTATGGCACGACATAGGAGTAAAAAAGAAGGGAAACTCTTGCATCCTATAGCGTCTCTCCCATAGATGTGTCGCGACTCACACCAATGGTCAATACTCTACTAGACGTGACTTGATGAGACTTTTTGATTCCTAATGCTACTTTCACAACCTATGCTCTAATACCAAAATTATCACATCCCGAAACCACACCCAAGAAGTTAGGGTCGATCTCTGATTGAAACCTGTGTACTTGACCTTTCGGAGGTCTTGTACAAGCCCTTACATATTATTCATCGTATAAATATAGTTAAAAGTAGTGCAAAATTAAAACTTTTCACAAAACATATCATAGTCTTTAAAAATATCTCTTTCATATAAAATAATAGGAAATACTAAGTCTCAATCTCATCATCTTAAGACACAAGAATACTTGCAACACGGCCCATACACAATATTAATATAGAAATACTTAGTCTACCACAATACTTTTAATAGAAAACATAAAAGACATGTATGCCCTCTTGTCAAATGAGGACATACTTCAACTTCTCTTGAAAGTTGCTACGGTCCAAGTCTTCCTTCCCAAATGCTCCTCACCTACCAACAGCTATAGAGATAGATAAAAGCATGGATTAGTACAACCACATGTACTTAGTATGGCATAATGTATAAAAATCATGAAAATGGACATTTAATCAAAATATGCATCTTTTCATTTAAATATCATATTATAATCATAAGAACAACATTTAACAACTTAGAAAATCATAAGATAACATTAACGCAATTTAACATATTATTGGAAGCACTTTTCAGTAGCTTCACTTCACTGTACAATGAAATCCTTCACTGTTATAGTAAAGTACTTTCTCTTCACTTTTAAATTCTTCTAGCATGTATTATCCTAAGTAAAATCTATCCTAAGACCCACTTAAGCAACACAAAGAGAGACCACCCATACAACCTTCCTAAGCATACATAAATGACCCTCAAGAACACTTATAATAAGTCATATACACACTTACAAGACATCAAAGTATCAACACATAAATAATACGACATTTCCTCATCAAAGGCTATCAAAAGACTTACTTAAGTAGATCAAGAAGATAACGTCCATGATTGACCTCTTCAAGACAACCTAAATAATCATTATGACTTCCAATGTTCGGATCATGTCCACATAATCAACATCATCCCTAACTAGAGTCATTCTTAAGATTCATCTAGGTAAGATACAAAGTGACCATTCCTATGCTCCCCTTCACACATTAACTAGACAACCCTTAACTACTCTAGATAAGTATTTATTCCATTTACATACTTCATAACATAAGTCATTGTTTATTTAGATATTCATACATCACATAAAGGACATTCAAGTAATGGTTTTTGAAAAGACCTAGAAACTCCCAATAACACCTTCAAAGCCTATTCTCCAATGTCTAGATAGTGTCCTATACCACCACCTAAACTTCATAGAACTTCTTAAATGCTAATAGGTATTCCATGTGATGAGAATAGGCAAGAACCAACATTGACCACGATAGCAGGACATGGAATCCAAAGTTCTAACCTACTCAGATTAAGATGTTCTACTTGCCAAGGGTAAACCTAGGACACATCCCATGTAGGCACATGGTGAAGGAATATGAAGGGCATGTTTTGTAATCTAGTCCCATTATTAACTAGAACTACTTCCCTTACCATACTCACTCGGTGCTATCATTCGTTCTCATAGATTAATTCACACTTAAGGTTCACATAAAAGGTTCCCATAACAAGTTCATAACTCTATTACATTTACCTTATCAAAGAGGTCCTCTTTAGGCTACCTTCTGATGGCGACAAGAAGCTCATGATGACTTCCCTAAGAATTAATATGATCCCATTCCAGCCAATTAACACTAAGTCCATTCTTGTGTTCTATAACTTACCATATTTCTTCATGATACGGATTTACGACGCAGCCGATTGATCCTCGAGGCCATGCTCGTCAATTTTCAAGGTCGAACGAGCCTCGAAGAGCGCATGACCCACATTCTGCTTATTATCGTGTGCCATAGCTCCCCATATTTTTGGTGATACATATTTTTGATGTCCAAAATGACAAAATTTCTTGTTAATATCTGTTAATACCTTCGTTATGCAGCCGGATGGCCCTCGCAAACATGCCGATGAATATTCAAGATCAAACAAGCCCCGAAGTGCGCATAACCCCTATTTTTCCGATTATCGTGTGCTATAGCTCACCTTATTAGTTAGGGATCCAGATTTTCGACATCAAAATGCCAAAAGATCTCGTGGAAATATGTAAAGACCTTGGCTATGCATCAGGTTGGCCCTCACAGCCATGCTGACAAAATTTTCAATGTCAAACGAGCTCCGAAGCGTGCATGACCCCTATTTTGCCGATTATCGTGTGCTATAGCTCACCATCTTTGTTGGTGATCCAGATTTGTGACGTTCAAATTGCCAAATTTTCTCATGGACCTTTGATAAGACTTTGGATAGTAGTCGATTGGCCCTAGTGGCCATGCCGACTCATTTTTAATATTAAACGAGTACCTTAGCGTACATAACCCCCATTTTTCCGATTATCGTGTGCCATAGCTCACCATCTTTGTTGGTGATACGGATTTTTGAGATCCAAAATGTCAAATGATTTCCCAATCATTTGTTAAGGCATTGTCTATGCAGCCTGTTTGCCCTCCGGCCATACCGGCCAATTTTCAAGAAAAATGAGTCTTCAAGCACACATACCCCCCATTTTGCCGATTATTGTGTGATATAACTCACCATCTTTATTGGCGATCTGGATTTCAGACTTCCAAAATAACGAAATTTCTCCTCCACATCCATTAAGACCTTGGCTATTCAGCCAGTTTGTCCTTGCGGAAATGATGACCAATATTTAAGGTCAAAGGTCATGCCGGCATATTAACAAGGTCAAAAGACCTTTGAAGCGCGCATAACCCCTATTTTACCACATATCCTGTGTTATAGCTCACCATTTTTGTTGGTGATCCGGTTTTCTGAAGTCTAAAAGGCTAAAGTTTCTCGTGGACATCCATTATGACCTTGGCTATGCAGCATTTTGGCCCTCACGACCATGCCAGCAAATTTTCAAGTACAAACGAGCCTGTAGCACGCAAAACCCCCATTTTGCAAATTATCATGTGTTATAACTCACTATCTTTGTTGGCGATCTGGATTTCTAACGTCCAAAATGTCCAATGTACTCGTGGAAGTCTGCTAAGACCTTTGCTATGCATCTGATTGGCCATCGTGGCCATGTCAGGCCATTTTCAAGGTCAAACAAGCCCCGTAATGCGCATACCCCAATTTTTCGATTATCATATGCTATAGCATGTTGGCCCTCACGGACAAATTGATAAAATTTCTTGTAGACTTGCATTAAGACATTGACTATGCAGCCGGTTGTCCCTCGCGGCCATGCCGGCCAATTTTCAAGGTTAAAGAAGCCCTGAAGCGCGCATACCCCCATTTTGTGGATTATTGTGTGCTATAGCTCACCATCTTTTTTGGGGATCTGGATTTCCAATGTCCAAAATATTGAAAGTTCCCATGGACGACCGTTAACACGTTGGAAATGGAGCCAGTTGGCCCTCGAGGTTATGCTGGCCCATTTTCTAGGCTAAACAAGCTATGAAGAGCGCATGCCCCCTATTTTTCCTAATATCGTCTGATATAGCTCACCATCTTTTCTGCAATCTGAATTTCAGACGTCCAAAATGCTGAAATTTCTCATGGACGTCGGTAAAGACCTTTGCTATGCAGCCAATTTGCCCTCACAATCATGCCAGCCAATTTTCAAGGTCAAAAGAGCCATGAAGCGCGCATACCCCCCATTTTGCGGATTATCGTGGTCTATAGCTCACCATATTTATTGCTGATCCGGATTGCGATGTCCAAATTGCAAAACTTTCTCGTGGACATCCTTTAAGACCTTATCTATGCAGTCGGTTTGCCCTTGTAGCCATGCAGACCTAATTTCAAGGTCAAACAAGCCCCGAAGCGCGTATCCCCCCATTTTGTTGATGACAGTGTGTTATAGCTCACCATCTTTGTTTGTGATCAGGATTTCCGATGTACAAATTGTAAAAATTTATTAGAGAAGTCCATTAAGACCTTTGCTATGCAGCCAGTTGTCCCTCGAGGCCAGCCCAACCAATTTTCAAGATCAAAGGCCATGAGGGCCAATTTTGAAGGTTAAACTAGCTTAAAGAGCGCGTAACCCCAATTTTGCCGATTATCATGAGCTATAGCTTACCATCTTTGTAGGTGATCCAGATTTACGACATCCAAAATGCCAAATTTTCTTGTTAACATCCATTAAGATCTTGGATATACTGTCGGTTGTCCATCTCGACCATGCCATCCAATTTTCAAGAACAAACAAGACTCAAAGCGTGCATAACCCCCATTTTGCTAATTATTGTGTGCTATTAGTCACCATCTTTATTGAAGATCTCGATTTCCGACGTCTAAAATGCCGACAGTACTCGTGGAAGTCAATTAGTACCTTGTCTATGATCTGGTTTGCCATCCCGGCCATGTCGGGGCCTTTCCAAGGTCAAACGACCTCTGAAGCGTGTATACCCCCATTTTTCCTATTATAGTGGTCTAAGATCACCATCTTTGTTGGTGATCCAGATTTCCGACATCCAAAATGCCGAAATATTTTATGCACGTCTGTTAAGACTTTAGCTATGCCGCTAGTTGACTCTTGCGGCCATGTCAGCCCATTTTCAATGGCAAACGAGCCCTGAAGAGTGCATAACCCCAATTTTTTATTATCGTGTGTTATAGCTAACCAACTTTGTTGGTAATCTAGATTTACGACGTCCAAATGGATGCAATTTCATATAGATGTCCATAAGATCTTTGCTATGAATCCGGTTGTCCCTCACGACCATGCTCGCCCATTTTCAATGTCAAACGAGCCTCGAAGCACTTATACCCCAAATTTTGCAAATTATCATGTCCTATAGCTCACCATATTTGTTGGTGATATGGATTTTCCAACATCCAAAATGTTGAATGTACTCTTGGACGTCTAATATAACCTTTTCCACGCAGCCAGTTTGCCTTCCTGGCCATGCTGTCCTATTTTAAAAATCAAACGAGCCCCGAAACGTGCATACTCCCCCTATTTTACCTATTATCATGTGCTATAGCTCACCATATTTGTTGGTGATCCGTATTTCTGACATCCAAAAGGCCAAAATATCTTATGGTTGTCTGTTAAGAACTTGTTTATGAGCTGGTATGCCCTCATGACCCTGCCAATCAATTTTCAAGTACAGACAAGCCTTAAAGAGCGCATAACCCCCATTTTGCGTATTATCGTGTGCTATAAATCACCATCTTTTTGGGGGATCTAGATTCCAACATCAAAAATCTTTAAATTACTATTAGACATCTGTTAAGACCTTGTCTATGCAGAGGCTTGGCCCTCGCGGCCATGCCGACCCATTTTCAAGGTCAAACAAGCCCGAAGTGCGCATAATCCCCAATTTGCCAATTATCGTGTGCTATGGCTCACCATCTTTCTTGGTGATCCATATTTCTAATGTCCAGAAGGCTGAAATTTCCCATGGACATCCGTTAATACATTGGATATGCAGCCGGTGTGCCCTCAAGACCATGCCAACCAATTTTTAAGTACAAACGAGCATCGAAGCGCGCACAAACCACATTTTTCCGATTATCGTGACTCACCATCTATGTTGGGGATCTGGATTTCCAACGTCCATAATGCTGAAAGTACTCGTGGAAATTAGTAACGACCTCTACTTTGCAGCTGGTTGGCCCTCGCGTCCATGCCGACCCATTTTCAAGGTCAAACGAGCCCCGAAGCGCGCATACCCTCAATTTTTACTATTATCGTGTATTATAGCTAACCCATCTTTGTTGGTTATCCGGATTTTTGACATCCAAAATGCCAATATTTTTCATGGACGTCCGTTAAGACCTTAGATACACATTCAGTTGGCCCTCTTTTCCATGCAAACCCATTTTAAGGACAAACGAGCCCCAAAGCGCACATAACCACCATTTGGTCGATTATCATGTGCTATAGCTCACCATCTTTTTTGGTGATCCTGATTTTCTACATGCAAAATGCTGATAACTCTCCTGGATGTCTCTTAAGACCTTGTCTATTCAGCCGGTCAGCCCTCGTGGCAATGCCAGCAAATTTTAATGGTCAAAGGCCATGCTGTCCTATTTTCAAGTTCAAACTAGCCCCGAAGTGCACATATCCCCATTTTTGTCTATTATCGTGTGCTATAGATCACCACCTCTATTGGTGATCCGGATTTCCTAGCACCAAAATGCTGAAAACCCTCGTGAATGTCCTCTAAGACCTTGGCTATGCAGTCGATTGGCCCTCCTAGCCATGCTAGCCTATTTTTATGGTAAACAAGTCCCGAAACGTGTATACCCCCATTTTGCTGATTATTCTTACTATAGCTCAATATCTTTTTTGGTGATCCAGATTTCTGATGTAAAAAATGCTGAAATTTTTATGACATGGCCATGCCGTCCCATTTTCAAGGTCAAACTAGCCTGAAGCGTGCCTCCCCCATATTGCTTTTTGTCGTGTGCTTTCACTCACCATCATTGTTAGTGATCAGGATTTCTTATGTTTAAAATACAAAAATTTCTCATGGACATCCGTCCAAACCTTGGTTATGCAGCTAGTTAGCCCTCACGGTCATGCCACACATTTTCAAGGTCAAACGAGTCCTGATGCGCGCATACCCCCCATTTTGTCGATTATCGTGTTCTATAGCTGACCATCTTTGTTGGTGATCAGGATTTTCGATGTCAAAAATGCTGATATTTCTCGTAGACGTCCGTTAAGACCTTTACTATGCAACCATTTTTCCCTCATGGCCATACCGGCCCATTTTCGAAGTAAAACGAGCCCTGAAGCGCGCTTACACCCTATTTTTGCCAATTATCATGTGCTATAGCTCATCATCAATTTTGGTGATCCAGATTTTTGATGTCCAAAATGCTTAAATTTCTCGTGGACATTTGTTAAGACATTGACTATGCAGTTGGTTGTCCCTCGCTGCCGTCCCGGCTAATTTTCAAGGACAAACGAGCCCTGAAGTGCCATGACCCCCATTTTTCTAATTATGGACTGGTATAGCTTATCATCTTTGTTGGTGATCTGGATTTCCAACGTCCAAAATGTCAAAATTTCTCATGGACGTCATCTAAGACCTTGTCAATTCAGCCGGTCGTCCCACGCAGCCATGACGACCAATTTTCAAGGTCAAAGGCCATGCCGACAAATTTTCAAGATCAAAGGTGTTGTAAATAGCGCATAACCCCCATTTTGCCGATTATCGTGTGTTCTAGATCTTCATCAATGTTGCTGATCCGAACTTCCAATATCTAAAAGGTCAAAATTTCTCGTGAACGTCCACTAAGACCTTGGATATTGCCGTTGCTTGTCACTCTCGACCATGCTTGCCAATTTTCAACTACAAACGAGTACCAAAGGGCGCAAAACCCCCATTTTGCTTATTATCATGTGCTATGACTCACCATCTTTGTTGGGGATCTGTATTCCGACGTCTAAAATGCCAAATGCACTGGTGGACGTCTGTTAAGACCTTGGCTATGTAGTCGATTGACCCTGTCGGCCATGCAGGGTCAAACGAGCCCCATAGCTTGCATACCCCCTATATTTCCTATTATCGTGTTCTATAGCTCACCATCTTTGTTGGTGATCCAGATTTCCGACATCCAAAATGCTGAAATTATTGGTGCACGTCCGCTAAGAACTTAGCTATGCATACGGTTGACCCTCCCAGCCATGCCAGCCCATTTTCAAGGTCAAACAAGCCTCGTAGCGCGCATACCCCTTAATTTTTACAATTATCCTGTGCTATAGCTTACCATATTTGTTGGTGATCTAGATTTCCGACTTTCAAAACACCAAAATTTCTCATGGACGTCCGTTAAGACCTCAGCTATGCAGTCGGTTGATCTTTGTGGCCATGACAACCATTTGCAAGGTCAAGCAAGCTACAAAGAGCGCATAACCCCCATTTTGCCAATTATCGTGTGGTAAAGCTCACCATCATCGTTGGTGATCCGGATTTCATATGCACAAAATGCAAAAATTTCTCGTAGATGTCTATTAAGACCTTGGCTTTGTATCTAGTTGTCCTTCACAGCCACGCAGACCCATTTTTAAGGTAAAATAAGCTTCGAAGCGCGCATACACCCATTTTTTGAATATCGTGCGCTATAGCTAACCATCATTGTTGGTGATAAAGATTTCTGACATCTAAAATGCCAAAATATCTCTTGCACGACCAATAAGACCTTTGTTACGCACCTGGTTGGCCCTCCCTTCCATGCTAGCCCATTTTCAAAGTCAAACGAAATTTGAAGCGTGCTTAACTCCAATTTTACCGATTATCGTGTGCTATATATCACCAAATTTGTTAGTAATCCAGATTTCCGATGTCCAAAATACCAAAATTTCTCGTGGACTTCCTCTAAGACCTTGGGAATTTAGTCGGTTGGACCTTACGTCTAGACCATTTAATTCTCAAGGTCAAACAAGCCCTAAAGCACGCACACCCCTATTTTGTCAATTCTTGTGTTCTATAGCTCATCATATTTTTTGGTTATCCGGATTTATGACGTCCAGAATGCCAAAATTTCTTTTTGAAGTCCCTTAAGACATTGGCTATGCGCCGGTTGATCCTCGCGACCATGCCCATATTTTTCAAGGTCAAATAAGCCTCGAAGAGCTCATGACCTCCATTTTGTCGGTTATCGTGTTCTATCGATCAACATCTTCGTTGGTGATACAGATTTCTAACGTCCAAAATGACAAAATTTATTATGGATATCTGATAAGCCCTTCGCTATGTAGCCAGATGGCCCTCGCAACCATGCAATGAATTTTCAAGGTCAAACAAGCCCCAAAGTGGGCATGACAGTCATTTTGCCGAATATCGTGTGCTATAGCTCACCATCTTTGTTGGATAACTAGATTTCCAATGTTCAAAATGCTTAAACTTTTCTTGGAGATCCATTAAGACCTTGGCTATGCAGCCGATTGGTCCTCATGGCCATGCCAACCCAAGTTGAAGGTTAAACGAGCCCCGGAGCAACATACACCACATTTTGCCGATTATCATATGCTATAGCTCACCATTTTTTCGTAATCTGGATTTATAATATCCAAAATGCCAAAATATGTCGTGAATTTCAGTTATGACCTTGGCTATTGAGCCTCTTGGACCTCCATCCATGCCGGCCCATTTTCAAGGTGAATGATCCCCGAAGCACGCATACCCCCCATTTTGCTGATTATCGTGTGTTATAGCTCACCATTTTTGTTGATGATCTGGATTTCAGATGTAAGATCCCAAAAATACTTAGGTGAACTAGAGCCTAACATGTGTTTCATAAGGGTATAAGGTCCTAAAATTGTTTAAAATGTGGGATTGAGGCAGTGTCTAAGAGTTAGGTGCATTGGAAGTCAAACATCAAGGGACTACTAAGACTTTTGACGACTAAGTCACCTTTGTGTCTCATATGTGGTATGTGTGTATATATGTTATTCATGAGGTTATAAGGTCCTTAAATGAGTTATTACGATGTACATAGGCTGTGTGTCAAGTTTCGTGAATTTTAGAGGTCAAACATCCAAGAATGTCCATGACATTCGAAATGTTTGCCATGAAATTACCTTGAGTGTCTAGGCATATTTCGTTGAGTTTTACGTGTTCGTTTTGGATGAAATCTATGTGAGAGGTCCTAAAATCATATACGAGCATGTTTGGGTTGTTAACGTCCAGGCAAACCATCCAAGGGTCCTGGAGGAAGGACCATGTTGGTGGCAAAGACTGCCAAAGGCAACCCAACCTACGGAGGCATCGGCGCCCAGTGGATCAGTCGATGTACCGTAGGTGGGGAGTCATTGGTGCATACATAGGCGTGGGAGAGGAGAGACCAAAGACCTGCCTCAGTCCCCAACCACGGATCAACAGGACGGTTTTTTGGTCAAGAGACGGGCCTTCGATGGCCCTCCGTCTGTGAGCCTATTCTCCTTCGCAGGTTCACTGTAATGTTAGGGGTGAAATTCTAAATTCACCCCACTTCCAAAAAAGAGAAAGGACGGTGCCTAAAGGGTCTTTTAAGTATTTTAAGTATCTTTATAATCCTAAAACACTTAGAAGATGTTATTCTTCATTATCAAAACCCCAATTCCCTTAGAAATTCTCTAGAACTCCATTGGAGCAAAAAATCAAGGAATGGCTTGGATTGGAGAATTTAGTGGAGATTCTTCATCAAATTGAAGAATTATCTTCATTGAGGTGTGAGTTTTGATCCTTGAAACACTACTCATCAAGGAACCCAACTTTCAAAGATCTTTTCTAGAAGTTTTCAAAGATGAATAATCTATGCATGAGTTCTTGCATTAAAGGTTTTTAAGAATTTAATATTGATTGAATTGTTGTTAATTAGATTGTTTTAACTTAATTAACCTATGAACTCATGTAATTGATGAACCCTTTTTTTTTACTACTTTATGGATTACTTGATATTGACTTAATGCTTATTAATTCAATTGTAGTTTTCTATGGGCTACTGATTGATGTGATAATTGTATTACAATTGATATCTAGGTTGCCTTAGATTGATGAATCTATAGTGAGTTGACCATGTTTAATTGAATATGATAGTTTTTATATTGAATTGTTGGTTATGGCCACGGGTAAGGGCCTTATGATATTGTATTGGATGGTTTATCATTGGATTGAAGTGTCGAGGATGGAGTGGTGTACGCTGCCCTAATTCCCTTTATTTTATGTTAATTAGACTTCAATTATGTTGTGATTGGTATGGTTCAATTATGGTTGCGGTGTTATGTGCTTTACTTGCAATTCATGTGGCCTTGTCGGCGTTATTATTATTAATATGATGATCATGGACTTGTCGGCAACTACTTGAATTATTTAGATGACTTGTGTAGTTGATTATGTGAAGTTTAATAATATCTATCTACATGATAGGTAATGTGAGTATATGTGTTCTTCTATTGATGATATTTAGGTGATCATGTTAGACTATGGCTATGTCTTTATGTGTATAGTCATAGGGTTGATGCATGGTTATTCCTACTTCACTATGTGTGTCTATGATTGTCATATTGAGGATCCTACGGTAGTGTGTAGGATGAATTAAGGATGATAATGGTTATTTCTATGTGCTCCTAGAATGACATGTAATATTCGTTAAAATAAAGTATGTTGTGTCTTGTCTTGGTTGACTTGTGTCCCTTACTTGATGCATGTATGAATGTGAATATGAGATTTCTTGACTAATGATGCTAAAGCCTCTTAGTCATGTATGTATGAATGACATGAGACCTTAAATGATGTTAAGAGACTCCTTTAAGATTAACCTTGAACCTAGTGGTAAGGCTATGAATGTAGAAGGCGAATTTCTAATGGTATCCTTCAAGTAAAGGAATGGTAGACATTAGGTTGTGTTGGATGGGATGACATCATATCAAACCTTAGGAAAGTCACTATGGGCTTCTTGTCGCCAATGTAAGGTAGCCCCAGTGGACTTCTTTGGTAGGGTGAATGTGATTGGGTTATGAACTTGATATGGAACCCCTTTATATGAACCTTTAATGTAAATTATTCTATGAGAACAAAGGCTAACACTGAGTGAGTATGGTAAGGGAAGTAGTCCTAGTTAAAGAATGTGATTAGAGTGCAAAGCATGCCCTTCATATTCCTTAACCATGTGCCTACATGGGATATGTCCAAGTTCTATCATTGGCAAGTAGAAAACCCTCATCGGAGTAGGATAGTACTCCAAATTCTATGTATTTCTATCATGGTCTATGTAGGTTTTAGCCTATTCTCATCATATGGGATAGCAACTAGCATTAGAGGAGTTCTATGAAGTTTAGAGGGTTGTATGAGACTCTATCTAGACATTGCACAATAGGCTTTGAAGGTGTTAGGTAGAGTCCCTAGGTCTTGTCCAAGACCATTACTTGAATGTCTTTATGTGATGATCTAGGCCTTAGGAAGTCTTAAGGATTATTAGGTAATCTTGAAGAGGTCAATCATGGCCGTTGTATTCTTGATTTACTTACATAAGTCTTTTCGTAGCCTTGGTAAGAAGAGTGTCCTATTATCTATATGTTGTTGTGTTAAGGGAGAATGATTCTATCATAGGTAGTCTATAGGATCTCTTAAGTGTGTCTGTAAGGTATTCTATGGGCGGTTGCTTCACACGTTACTCAAGTGTGACTTAGAATCACCTTTGGCAGAAGATCTCATTTTCATGTGTATGGTTGCTTGTACGTGTGTATGTGTCTCATTATGAGTAGTCTTGAGGATCATTTAGGCATTCTTAGAGAGGGTGTATGGGTGGTCTATCTTTGTGTTGCTTAAGTGAGTCTTATGATAGCTTTTAGTGGGATAATGACATGCTAGAAAGTGTCAAAAAAGGAAGGAAAGACACTTCATTGTTACAGTGAAGCAATTCACTGTACAGTGAATTGACGTTATTGTAAAGTGACCTTAAAAATGCTATAAATTAATTAAATGTTATCTTATGTGTTTGTACGTTGATAAATGTTATTCTTATGATTATAATACGATGTTATAAATGAAAAGATGCATATTTCGAATAAATGTCCATTTCCATGTATTTATGTATAATGCCATAGTTAGTACTAGCGTTTGTACTAATTTCATACATTTTGTTATCTCTAAAGGTATAGGTGAAAGGTGAGAAGGATCATGAAGGAGAACTTGGATTCTAGAGTCATTCAAGCAAAGAGAAGTATGTTCTCAATTGACTCGAGGGCATATATATATGTCTTTTAAGTAGTAGTATTGTAATAGACTAAGTATTTCTATATTTTGAAGTATGGACCGTGTCTTATGTTTGATGAGATTGACACTTTGTATTTCCTATGGTTTCTAATAAAAGATGTTATTAATGATATTCTAATATTGATGATAAGTTTTAATTCCACACTACTTTTCATTATGTATATGCGATGAACGATATGGAAAGGGCTTGTACAAGACCTCCGAGGAGTCAAGTACACCGATTGCAATCTAAGATTGGCCCTAACTTGTACGGTAAGGTTTCATGATATGACAAGCTTGGCATAAGAGCATAGGATATGAAAGTAGTCTTATGAACCAAACAGTCTCATCAAGTCACGTCTAGTAGAGTCTTGACCATTGGCGTGAGTCGCGACACATCTATAAGCAAGAGGCTATAGGACGATAGAGTTTCCCTTCTTTTGTACTCTTATTTCGTGTTGTAGGGTAAATGTTATGAGTAATCTTTTCTTATGGTTTTCCTTGTGTTTCTAGGAAGATGAATACGAGGAGGACACCGGCTAGGAGAGTTGAGGAGAATGATGTGCATGAGGATATTCCTCCTCAAGTTGAGCAAGTTCCTAAAGGTTCTCAAGATTATCAAGTCCCAATTGTGGAAGGAGGTAATGATGTTCCAGTGGTTCCCTCAGAGTTGAGTAATAGTGATATTATAGAGGCTTTGCTTGCTTTAGCCCGAGCTGTGACTACTCAAGCGAATTTAAGTATGGTGCCTAGGGTGAATGTTATGGGGAGCACTATGACGTCTATGTTGAGAGAATTGTGAGGATGAATCCTCCTATATTTCTTGTATCTAAGGTGGTAGAGGATCCCCAAGATTTCCCGGATGGAGTGTACAAGTTGTTGAGTGCAATGGGAATTACTTCTACGGAGAAGCCGGAGCTACCTTCTTATCAATTGAGGGAGGTTGCTCAAGTGTGGTACATTCAATGGAAGGAAAATAGGCCGGTGGAGTTGGTCCTATTGACTGTGAAGAATTTAAGGAAGCTTTTCTTGGAAAGCACTTTCCCTGTAAGAGGAGGGAACTAAAGGTAGAGGAGTTTATCAATCTCAAGCAAAGCAATATGAGTGTTGAGAAATACTCTTTGAAGTTCTCTATGTTATCTAGATATGCCTTATCCCTTGTGTAAGATCGGAGGGATGAGATGAGTCCTTTCTTGATGGGTGTCGCCGATCTAGTGAGGGAGGAATGTCGTACGACCATGTTACATGATGATATGACCCTAGGTAGACTCATGGTGTATGCCCAATCAACTGAAGAGTCCAAACTTAAGAGGATGTCTAGAAACTTGAAAAGAAGTGTTTCTAGAGACCAAGATAATCTAGATTTAAGAAGAGGGCTCAAACTCAAGGAAAACCTAGGAGTGGTAAGGTGAAATTTGATAAAGGAGGTGGGTCTCAGAATGGAAAACCTACATGTATCACTTGTGGGAAGAGGCACTATGGGGAATGCCTAAAGGGTACCGGGAGTTGCTTCGGTTGTGGTAAGAAAAACACAAGGTGATAGATTGTCCTACCATTGCCTCTAGAGGAAGAGAGGGTACTCAAGTTGCGCCTAATGTTCCAAAGGATGATGCTCCAAATAAGAGGCTTTTGTATGCACTCCGAACTAAAGGATCAAAGCCAGTTGAGGATGAGGAATGATGGTAACTTCTTGTGCTTCGTTAATATTATGAGTTCTTTCTAAGTGGGGGACTATGGTGAGTTTGATTGATTGTTTCATCTTTTCTATTCAACTCAAGCTTGAGAGTAGAAAAAGTCGTAGAAGAATGTTGCATGTTGCATGGTTTTTAGGGGTCTTGTTGAAATTGAATTTCATTGATTCCTTGCATTGTGCTTTTGATTAAGTTATTATGTTGTAATATGTATTTATGTGGTTCTATATTGCATAGTAGCATGTTTTTATCATGAATTACCTAAAAGATGTATTTTTTGAAAAAGTTGCCTAAATCACTGTAATGTATGCCTACTTACTGTAAAATTTTTGAGAAATTGACTAATTCATTCATTGGTCTAAAATTGTTGTAATGTGGTTAGAAGTTATGCATATGAGTGTGATATTGAATATAAAATGAGTTTCTTTTTCTATTTAGAGGGATGCATGTGAGTTTTGTAACATGATGCGTTACAGAATGATTGATAGTTTCTTGTTAAGTTGTGATCCTCTAGGTTATGTGAAATTTATGTTGTCTTAGATTTTTGTATTTTATTAGATGTTATACGGCATGGTCATGAGTTTCTAATTGAATCTATATTCTTGGAAGTGCTCGGAGAGTGGCAAGTGTCATTCAAGGACGAATTTATCCAAGTGGGGGAGAATGTAAGATCCCAAAAATGACTTAAGTGAACTAAATCTTAACATGTGGTTCATGAGGGTCTAAGATCCTTAAATGGTTTATAAGGTTGTATTGAGGCAGTGTCTAAGAGTTTAGGTGCATTGAAAGTCAAACGTCTAGGGATGACTAAGACGTTCGACGACTAAGTCACCTATGTGTCTCATATATGGTTTTATATGTTTAAGTGTGACTAATGGGGTTATAAGGTCCTTAAATTAGTTATTATGGTGTATACAGGTAGTGTGTCAAGTTTCGTGAAGTTTAGAGGTCAAACATCCAAGAACGTCCATGACGTTTGAAAGGTTTGCCTTGAAACAACCTTGTGTGTCTAGGCATGTTTCGTCCAGTGTTATGTGTTAGTTTTGGATAAAATTCATGTTAGAGGTCCTAAAATAGTATATGAGCATGTTTGGGTTGGAAACGTCCTGGCAAACATCCCCAAGGACAATCCAAGAATCCTTGAGGAAGGAATATGTTGGTGTCCAAGACAGCCCAACCTAAAAATTTCCGATATCCAAAAGGAAAAAATTTCTCATGATCATCCACTAAGACCTTGTCTATGCAGCCGGTTTTCCTCTCGACCATGCCAGCCAATTTTCAAGTACAAACGAGCCCCAAAGTGCACAAAACCCCGATTTTGTCGCTTATCGTGTGCTATAACTCATCATCTTTGTTGGGGATCTGTATTTCAAACATCCAAAATGCCGAAAGTACTGGGGAAAGTCCGTTAAGACCATGGCTATGCTATCAGTTTGCCCTCATATCCAAGTCGGGCCATTTCCATGATCAAATGGGGTTTGAAACGCGCATACCCCCATATTTACTGTTATCGTGTTCTATCCTCACCATCTTTGTTGGTGATCCATATTTCCGACATCTAAAATGCTGAAATTTCTCGTGGACGTCTGTTAAGACCTTAGCTATGCAGCCAGTTGACCCTCGCGGCTATGACGGCCCATTTTCAAGGTCAAACGAGCCCCGTATTGCGCATACCCCAAATTTTTATAATTATAGATTACTATCTTTGTTGGTGACCATGAGTTCTGACATTCAAAACAAAAAAATTTTCTCGTGGACGTCCATTAAGACCTTAGCTATGCTGCCGATTGACCCCTGTGGCCATGCCGACCCATTTTCAAGGTCAAGCGAGCTTTAAAGCGCGCATAACCCCCATTTTGCCTATTATTGTGTGGTAAAGCTCACCATCATTGTTGGTGATCCGGCCATGCCAATCCATTTTCAAGGTCAAATGAGCTCTAAAGCGTGCATACCCCAATTTTTCGAATATCCTCTACTACAGCTCACCATCTTTGTTGGTGATCCGGATTTCTGACATTAAAAATGCCAAAATTTCTCGTGGACGTCCCATAAGACCTTCGTATGTAGTTGGTTGGACCTCCCGGCCATGCCATCCCATTTTAAAGGTAAACGAACCCCGAAGCACGCATATCCCCCATTTATCGATTATCGTGTGCGATCGCTCACCATATTTTTTATTGATCCGGATTTTCAACGTCCAAAATGCCAAAATTTCTCGTGAACGTTCGTTAAGACTTTGTCTATGCAGTCGATTGGTACTCGTCCAACTAATCCATTTTCAAGGTCAAAAAAGCCCTGAAGCGCGCATGACCCCCATTTTCCCAATTATTGTGTATTGTAGCTCACCATCTTTGTTGGTGTCCAGATTTCTGACGTCCAAAATGACAAAATTTTTAGTGGACATCCTTTAAGACCTTTGCTATGCAGCTGGATGGCCCTCGCAGCCATGCCCACAAATTTTCAAAGTCAAACAAGCCCCAAAGCGCGCATAACCCTCATTTTGCCGATTATCGTGCTCTATAGCTCACCATCTTTCTTGGGTATCTATATTTTCAACGTCCAAAATGCTGAAATTTGTCCTGCACGTCTGTTAAGACCTTGTCTATGCAGATGATTGGCCCTCACAGCCATGCCGACCCATTTTCACGATAAAACGAACTCCGAAACATACATACCCCATATTTTGCCGATTATCGTGTGCTATAGCTCACTATATTTGTTGGTGATAATGATTTCTGACATCCAAAATGCCAAAATATCTCGTGAACGTCTGATATGCTCTTCAGGACATGCCGACCATTTTTAAGGTAAACGAGCCCCGAAGTGCGCATACGCCCATTTTGACGATTATTGTGTGCTGTAGCTCACCATGTTTCTCTGTGATCTGGATTTTTTATGTCCAAAATGCTGAAATTTCTCATGGTCTCACGTAAAGACCTTAGCTATGCAAACTGTTGACCCTCGTGGCCATTCCGACCAATATTCAAGGTCAAACGATCCCCCAAACGCGCATGACCCCCATTTAGCCAATTATCGTGTGATATATCTCACCATCTTTGTTGGTGATCTGTATTTCTGATGTTCAAAATGCCAAAATTTCTTGCGGACAACCATTAAGACCTTGGATATCAAGCCAGTGGGCTCACAACCATGTCGGCCTATTTTCAAGGTAAAACAAGCTTTAAAGCGTGCATCCCCCCATATTGCCAATTATCGTGTGGTATTGCTCACCATCTTTGTTAGTGGTCCGGATTCCAATGTTCCAAATACAAACATTTATTGTGGACGTCTGTTAAGAACTTGGCATGATGCCGGTTGGACCTCAAGGCTATGCCGACACATTTTCAAGGTCAAACAATCCATAAAGTGCGCATACCCCTCATTTTGCCGATTATCGTGTGTTATAGGTCACCATCTTTGTTGATGATCCGAACTTCCAACCTCCAAAATGCCAAAATTTCTCGTGGACGTCCGTTAAGACCTTTATTATGCAGTCAGTTTGCCCTCATGACCATACCGGCCCATTTTCAAAGTCAAATGAGCCCTGAAGCACACATACTCCCCATTTTATCTATTATTGCGTGTTACAACTCACCATCTTTGTTAGTGATTTGGATTTTTCACGTCCAAAATGCTGAAATTTCTCGTTGACGTCCCTCAAGGCTATGCAGTCAGTTGGCCCTCGCGGACATGCCAACCAATTTTCAAGGTCAAACGAGCCTCGAACCGCGCATGACCCCAATTTTTCCAATTATTGTGTGATATAGCTTACCATGTTTAATGGTGCTCAGGATTTTTTACGTCCAAAATTCTGAAATTTCTCATAGACATCCGCTAAGACATTGGCTATTTAGACAGTTGGCCCTCGCAGCCATGTCGACCCATTTTATAGGTCAAAGAGGCTCGGAGCACGGATCCCTCATTTTTCCAATTATTGTATGTTATAAATCACCATCTTTATGTCACATCCCGAAAGTACACCCTAGAAGATGTTGCATTCTTTGAGTACAACATGGCATACATGACCTTTTCGAGGTCTTGTACAATCCCTTTGACATAATTTACTGCATACATGTATGAAAAGTAGTGCGTAATCAAAACTTTTCACAAGAAATACCTTAAAACATCTTTCATATTAAAATCATAGGAAAACACTAAGTCTCAACATATGTCAATCTTACACTCCAGAATACTTGGGACACGGCCCATACTAAACATAGTTATGTTCTCTAGAGCCAAGTGAGGACATACTTCAACTTGCTTCAAAGAATCCTAGTTTTCAAACTTTACTTCAAGACCCTTCTCACCTTCCACCTACACCTTAGATACAACAAAATATATGCAATTAGTACAAATACATGTACTAAGTATGGCTTAATGCATAAAACATGAGAAACAGACATTTTTGAGAAACATACTCTTTTTTTTTATTAAATCATCATATCATAAGCATAAGAATCACATTTAATCACCAAACCTCACATTTACGACACATTAAAAATTATACTCAATTTATACATATTACAATAACAGCGAACTCATAATGAGCTTACAGTGACTTCACTGTAACTTCATCAATAATTCACACTTCACAATATAGCATCAAATTATATCCAAAATACATAAATATGAGATCCTCATACCAAAGGTTATCAAAAGACTTACATAAGTAAGGCAAGAAGAGACCACACATACACCCTCTCCAAGCTTACCTAAATAATTCTTAAGACCACCTAAGTTTAGATCATGTCTAATTATTAAGTTTACTTTCCCTATCTAGAGTCATTCTTAATAGTTTCCTAGGTAAGACATGAAGTGACAATTCCTATGCCCCTTCACACCTTAACTAAGAAACCCTTAAACTACTCTAGGTAAGTACTTAGTCATTAACATACTTTCCAACTTAAGTCATTATCTTTATTAGTTCATTAAGAGATATTCTTTACATAAGGGCATTCAGGTAATGGTCTTGGGTAAGACCTAGTGACTCACTCACTAACATCTTCAAAGCCTAATCGTGCAATGTATAGATAGCGTCTCATACCACCACCTAAACTTCATAGAACTTCTCCAACACTAGTAGGTATCCCACATGATGAGAGTAGGCAATAGACGACATATACCATTGTAGCTAAGCAATGAATCTGGAGTCAACCCTACTCCGATAAATGGTGTTCAAGTTGCCAATGGTAGAACTAGGACACAACCCATGTAGGCACATTGTCAGGGAATATGAAGGATTTCTTTGTTCTCTATTCTCATATTTCAAATAGAGCAACTCCCCTAACCATACTACTCGGTGCTTGTTTTTGTTCTCATTGATTGATTCACATAAAGGAGTACATGAAGAGGTTCCATACCTAGTTCACAACCTAATCACATTACTCCTTACCAAACAGGTCCCCTAGGGTTGCCTTACAATGGCCAAGAGGATAGCTCAATGATTTTCCAAAGCATGATTTCATGTTATTCCATCCAGCTAGCCCTATGTACGCCATTAACACAAGAAGGACACCATTACGGCTTTCAGCTTCAAGGATATCATAACCTTCCAAATAGGTTGTAGGTTCCACATAACGGACCTTCTTGACAATGTTCATAGTCACACGTCAATCACACATACAAGACTAAGAAGCTTTAGCATACTAAGTCAAGAACTCATATTCACATTCTACATGTATCAAGTAAGGAACGCACGTCTACCAAAACAAGACACGCTCATACTTGACCATATCACATCTAACATATCATTCAAGAAACACATAGGTATAACCAATATCATTTATAGGTCATCCTACTCACTACTATAGTATCATCAATCTACGTATCACAAGTATCATATAATCTATGAAAAAACATTATACATCAACATCAAGTAACCCACATGATGACTACACTATAGTCTACTAGAGACACACATCATCAACTAGAAGAACGCATGCTTTGACTCAACATAAGCACATAAGTCACACATCATCAACTAGAAGATCTCATGCTTTGACTCAACATAAACACATAAGTCATCTTGACATTCATACTATCCACATATTCAAGTAATAAAATGATAAAACCATAATACATAAAGTAATGCCCACGAGGCCACATTGATTCACAATTCACTAAGTAATACCGACAAGGCCACATTACTCACAAGTATAGCACGTAAGTACCACCACCATAAGTGGACCATACCAAGCATAATTATCATTTGAGAACTAGACAATATAATATATAAAAAATTAGGTCAACATACCATTGATCCAATCCTCACAACTTCAATCCATAGTCAACTCAACTAACACAATACTCAAGGGCCATTACCATTGTCCACGATCACCAATTCAATCCAATAATTACAATACATAAATGAATCAAGGATAATACAACATGAATTTTTTAATTTAGGGCATCCAACTAACAATCCTATCATGATCCATTCATAATTATCTAGCCCTAATAAAACTACATAAGAATTCAATATCATTAAGACATAATCAATTAACCCATAAAATAGTCAAATCTTGGGTTACATGTATTACATGGGTTCATAGAGTTTATTGGTAAAAATCATCTAATTAACAACAATTCAATCAATATAAAATGATTCAAAACATTTAATGCAAGAACCCATGGATAGATTACAAAATTGGACAAGTTTATCTTTGAAAGACTTTAGAAATCACTTCGAAGATTGGCTCCTTGAAGAAAATAGTTCAAGGATGAAGGTCATACCTATTGATGCTAGACCACGAATTAAATGAATGATTGACAAAGAATCACCAAATAAATCTTCAATCAAATTTCTATCTTGAGTTTTGGCTCCACTAGAGTTCTAGTGAATTTCTTAGAGAATTTGGGTTTTGATTTGGAATAACAAATTCATATAAGTGTTTTAGACTTATAAAACTATTTATAATACTCAAAATAACCTTAGGAAACCTCCCTTTTATTTCTTTGGACGTGGGGTGAATTTATCACTTAACCCCTACATTTAACAGTAAGCTGCGTGCAGGTGCAGACCCAATGGACGCCTGCCCATTGACGGGGAATAGGTCCACAAACGGACCGTCTTGTCTTCCCTTTGATTGGGACAGAGCCTGTAAAAATGGGAGCTTAGCTCCTGTCACAACCCAAAACCATACCCTAGAAGTTAGGGTACAATCTTGGATTGTAACAGGCCTCGTCGACCTCTCGGAGGTCTAAGACAAGCCCTTTCATATCATTCATTGCATATACATAGTGAAAAGTAGTGCACAATTTAAACTTTTCACAAAACATAATGTAGTCTTTGAAATCTCTTTCATATAAAAGTAATAGGAAATACTAAGTCTCAATCTCATCATCTTAAGACACAAGAATACTTGGGACACGACCCATACTTCAAAATACGAATATAGAAATACTTAGTCTTTTACGATACTTTGAATGAAAATATAAAAGACATATATACCCTCGAATCAAGTGAGGACATACTTCAACTTCTCTTGACCAATATCCTAAGTCCAAGTCTTCAATTTTCAAAGCTCCTCACCTACCAGGAACTATATAGATAGATAAAAGCATGGAGTTAGTACAACCACATGTACTAAGTATGGTATTATGAATAAAGATCATGAAAACAGACATTACTAGAAATATGCATCTTTTCATTTTTTTCAAAACATATTTAATCGTAGTAACATCATAAATCAATTTAGAAACAACTAAGATACTTCTAGCATGTAATTTCCTCACTTAAAGTCATCCTAAGATTCACTTAAGTCACACAAAGAGAGACCGCCCATACACCCTCTCTAGATGTGCCTAAATGATCCTTAAGATTACTTATACTAAATCACATATACACTTCAAGACATCAAACATATCAACTTATAGACACTATATGACATTTCCTTATCAAGGCTATGAAAAGACTTACTTAAGTGGGTAAAGAAGATAACATCCATCATTTACCTCTTCAAGACTACCTAAATAATCCTTATGACTTCCTAAGTTCGGATCATGTCCACATATCAACACCTTCCCTAATTAGAGTCATTCTTGAGATTCATCTAGGTAAGATACAAAGTGACCATTCCTATGCCCCCTTCACACCTTAACTAGACAACCCTTAACTACTCTAGATAGGTACTTATTCCTTTTACATACTCCATATCATAAGTCATTAGTTCATTAAGACTCATACATCTCATAAAGGACATTCAAATAGTTGTCTTGGACAAGACCTAGGAACTCCACATAACATCTTCAAAGTCTATTGTGCAATGTCTAGATAGCGCCCCGAACCACCGAAACTCCATAAATTCCTTTGATACTAATATGTATTCCATATGATGAGAATAGGAAATAACCGACATAGACCATGACAGCTAGACATGGAATCCGGAGTTTTATCCTATTCCGATGAGGTTGTTCTACTTCCCAATGGTAGAACTTGGACAAATCCCATGTAGGCACACGGTTAAGGAATATGAAAGGCATACTTTGTAATCTAGTCTCATGCTTAACTAGAACTACTTTCCCTTACCATACTCACTCGATGCTAGCCTTAGTTCTCATAGATCAATTCTCATTTAGATTCATATAAATGGGTCCCATATCTTGTTCATGACCCAATTATATTCAACCAACCAAAGCAAGGTCCACTAGGGAATTTCTCACTATGGAGACAAAAAGCTCATGATGACTTTTCTAAGGATTAATATGATTCCGTTCCAGCCAACTAGCCTTAAGTCCATCATTCCTTTACTTTGAAGGATACCATTACGGCTTACGCTTCAATAATCTTAACCTTACACCTTATGTCAAGGTTTTCTCATAATAGACTCTCATATCATCAATGTTACATGTCATTCATATATTCAAGACTAAATGTTCTAACATCCTAAATCAAGACATCAAATATTTATAATCATATATACATCAAGCAAGTGACACAAGTCAACCAAGAAAAGATACCATACACTTCCCTTTTAACTCATAATGCAAGTAATTCTAGAAACACGTAGAAACAATCTAATATCTTCAAGTAATCCTATATACCTTCATAAAATCATTAATGTACTCCACATATACTCACAAAGCCAAGTAGGAATAACCAACACTTAACCCTAACACTATAATCATAATGTCAAAGTCATAGTCTAACATGATCACTTAAGGCAACATAAGTAGAAGAACACGCATATGACATCACATGTAGATAGATAATGTCATGCTTCACATAATCAACTACACAAATAGCCATATTACTTCAAGTAGTTGACAATAAGGCTATGCTCTTCATATTGCATAAAGAAACGCCGACAAGGCCACGTCAATTGCAAGTAAAACACATAACACAGCAACCATAAGTGGACCGTACCAATCACAATAGAATCGAAGTATAATTAATATCATATTAAAGAAAATGGGTCAGCATACCTTCATCCCCTTTTCCACACTTCAATTCAATGCCAAATCAACTAATTTAACATCACAAGGCCCTTACCCATGACCATGAACAATAATTCAATAACCGTAAAACTCAATGAATCTACATCTATTCAATCTAGGTTTTACAATCTATGATCAATTACATATCAATTAGATAAAATTCTTATATAAACAGAAACCCATAAGAAACTACATAACAATTCAACAATATTAGCTTAATATCAAGTAACTTAATAAGTAGTCAAAACTAGGGTTCATCAACCTAAATGGGTTAATAGGTAATTTAGATTTAAATTATCAATAAAATATCAATTAGATCATAATTCAATGTTTAGAAATCATTTATGCAAGAACCCATGATAGAATAATGAAATTGGACAATTCACTTTAGAAAACTTTGAAAAACATCTTGAGAGATGGGCTCCTTGATGAAACGAATTTCAAGGAACAAAAGTCATACCTCAAGGATGCTAATTTTTCACTTTGATAAATAATTTTGACACAAAAACCCTCACCAAGCTGCCTCTTCAAGTTGGACTTCAATGGAGGTTTTGGGATATTTTCTAAGTGTTTAGGTTTATGATTTTGAAGAATGAAGTCTTTAAGGTGTTTACCCTTTATATACTTAATTAAAATACCCAATATACCCTTAATAAACCTCCAATTTATAAATTTAGAAGTGGGGCGAATTTACAATTCATCTCTTGACTTGGCAGCAGACCTGCGCAGGAGAACAGGCCGCGCGACGACTTGCCCTTGACGAGGTGTCACCACCTCGGCGGGCCGTCACAGGCCTCCGTCGGTGGCAACAGTGGCTTACCAAGGTTCCTCTATTAACCCATGGTTAATTCCCTCACGACGGTACCCTTTGACGGGGATGGGGCGTCACAGCCACGACTGGCCGTTGACTCTTCCGTCGCCAGGGTCTGCCTGGAAAGCCTGCACACTGATTTTGGGTCCTTCCTCAAGGACCCTTTGGTGGTTCTTGGGGATAATTTCCCAGACGTTTCCAACTCAAATATGATATTTTATAATTTTTAAACCTCTAACATGAATTTTAGCCAAAACGAACACGTAAAACTCAACGAAACATGCCTACACGTACAAGGCAGACTCAAGCCATATCTTTCGAACGCCTTGGACGTTCTTGGTTGTTTGACCTCCAAACATCTCTAAACTCTAAAAACTAACTATACATGCTATAATAACTCATTTAAAGACCTTAAAACCTCATTAATGACACATAAACACATATAATCACATATGATGCACATAGGTGACTTAGTCGTCGAACGTCTTGTCTTGGTCATCCCTTGACGTTTGACTTCCAACACACCTAATACTTTAGATACTTACTCTATACCATATGTTAGACATATTTAGGACCTTATAAAATCAATACCAACATGTTAGGCTCTATTTAACCTAGGTCATTGTCGATTGCCCTCCGTAGGTGGGACTGCCTTAGGCAGTTTTGGCAATCAAGATTGGTCCTTCTTCAAGGACCCTGGGTTAGTCCTTGGGGAATTTTTCCCGGACTTTCCAACACGAATATGTTCGTATTTGAGTTTAGGACCTCTCACATTGATTTCATCCAAAACGCACTCATAAAACTCAACGAAACACACTAAGTAACACAAGGTCATTTCAAAGCAAACCTTTCGAACGTAATGGATGTCTGACCTCTAAACTTCATGAAAATTTAACCACTGCCTCATAACCTCATTATAACCCATTTTGTACATCAAAATATCAAGACACAATAATTAGTCTCTAGTTACACCTAAGTCGTTTTGGAGGTGTTACAATCTCCCCCACTTGGACAATATTCGTCCTCAAATGACACTTGCTTCTTTCTAAACAATTTAAAAAGATAAGAAACTCAAGACTAGCAGCACATAACCACACATGTGAACCCATGTAATTGATGAACCCTAGTTTTTTACTACTTTATGGATTAAGTGGTATTGTCTAGTGTAGTATTATATGTGCTGTGCTATGGAATGATGTAAGAATTGTATTCAAGTGATGTATAGATTGTATTAGATTGATAAATTTTTAATTAATTGACCTAATTTCATTGAGTATTATGGTGTTTGTATTGAATTGTTGTTTATGGCCATGGGTAAGAGCTTATAGTATTGAATTGGATGATTTAGATTTGGAATGAAGTGGTGAGAAGAGATTGGTGGTACGCTTCCCTAAGTATCTTAATTTTAAGTAATGTAGCTCTTCTATATTCTATTATTGGTATGGTCCACTTATTGTGGAGGTGCTATGTGCTTTACTTGCAATTGATGTGGCCTTGTCGGCGTTACGTTATGTATTATGATTATCATGGACTTGTCTGCAAACTACTTGAAGTAATATAATAATATGTGTAGTATATTACATTAAGTATTATCATATATATCTACATGTCCGTAATGTGAAAGTATTTGTTCTTCTATTGATGTTGTTAGGTGATCATGTTAGACTATGACTATGTCTTTTTATGTGTAGTCTTAGAGTTGATGAATGATTATTCCTATTTAACTATATGAGTCTATAATGGATATATTAGTAGTGTATAGGATAACATAAAGATGTTAATTGTTATTCCTATGTGGTTCTAGAATGATATGCAACATGTGCTAAAGTGAAGTACGTAGTGTCTTGTTTGGTAGACTTGTGTCCCTTACTTGATACATGGATGAATGTGAATATGATATGTCTTGACGGAAGATGCTAAAGTCTCTTAGTCTTGAATGTATGAATGGCATGCTACCTTGAATGATGTTAAGAGGGTCATCATGTGACACCTTGAACCTAGTGGGTGGTACGGTTATGAACCTTGAAGTCGAAACATGTAATGGTACCCTTCTTGTAATGAATGATGGACTTAAGTTTGATTGGATAGAACGACATGATATCATCCTTAGGTAAGTCATGATGAGCTATCTTTGTTTCCATTGTAAGGTAGCCGCCCTAGGGGACCTCTTCGGTACAGAGAATGTGATAGGGTTATGAACTAGATATGAACTCCCTTTGTATGAACCTTCAATGTAAATTACTCTATGATAACAAAGGCTAGCATTGATTGAGTATGGTAAGTGAAGTAGTTCTAGTGAATAATGATACTAGAGTAAAAAGTAAGCCCTTAATATTTCTTAAGCATGTGCCTACATGGGATGTGTCTAAGTTCTAGTATTGGCAAGTAGAACACCCTCCATTGGAGTAGGTTGCAACTCTCGATTCCATGCTTTGCTACTATGGTCTATGTCGGTTATTGCCTATTCTCATCATGTGAGATACCACTAGTATTGGAGAAGTTCTATGAAGTTTAGGTGGTGGTATGAGACTCTATCCAAACATTGCAGAATAGGCTTTGAAGATGTTAGTGAGAGTCCCTAGGTCTTCTCCAAGACAATTACTTGAATATCCTTATGTGATGAATGTGTCTTAAATGAATTAATAAATGTAATGAGTTAAGTTATGCAAGTATGTCAAATGAATAAGTACTTATGTAGAGTAGTTAAGGGTTGTCTAGTTAAGGTGTGAAGGGGACATGATCCAAAATTTAGGTAGTCTTTAGGATTAATTAGGTAATCTTGAAGAGGTTAATCATGGACGTTATCTTCTTTATTTACTTGAGTAAGTCTTTTATGACCTTTGAAAGGGACAATGTCATATTATATATATATATATATATGTGTGTATATA
>NC_028642.1:28138981-28168729 GCF_001406875.1 Solanum pennellii
TATTGTGGTATTAAGTGAGAATGATCTTATCCTAGGTAATCTATAGGATCTCTTAAGTGTGTGTGTAAGATATTATATGGGCGGTCTCTTCACAACTCACTCAAGTGAACCTTAGAATCACCTTTGGTAAGAGGATCTCATGTTGATATAGTTAATGTATTGGAATTGTGTGTATCTCATTATAGGTGGTATTAAGGATCATTTAGGTGTGCCTATAGAGGGTGTATTGGTGGTCTCTCTTTGTCTTACTTAAGTGGGTCTTAGAATAGCTTTTAGTTAAGGGATTGCATGCTTTAAAGTGTCTAAGTTGAAATTAAGAAACTTGACTGTGACAGTGAATTACTTTACTGTAAGGTTGTGCTTATAAATGTGATAAATTGATTAAGTGAGGGGATTGCATGCTATGAAGTGTCTAAGGTGAAATTATGAAACTGCACTATAACAGTGAAGGAGTTCACTGTAAGATTGTGCTTAAAAATATGATAAATTGATTAAGTGATTTTTTATGTGTTTCTTGTCACGACATGAAAGTACACCCTAGAAGTTAGGGAGAACCCTTGGGTCATGACCGGGCGTAGTTGACCCTTTGGGGTCTTGTACAAGCCTTTTAACTATCGTTCATCACATAAGACATGAAAAGTAGTGCAGAATTAAAACTTTTCACGACAACTAATATAAAAAGTAATTCATTTATAAAAACACAAAGAATCTTATCATCACAAGACAACTTAATACACAACATAATGTCTTAAGGACACGACCCTTTACATAGAAAATAAATGAATAAAAGGTCTTAACATAAGGAAACTAAAAAGACAGAAACTCTACCGTCAGATATATGAGGACATACTTTGTTTTAAGCGAAACTTTCCCAAGCTTTGACTTCTAGACTTCAATCTTGCTTCCAGACCTATATATATATAGAGTATAGAAAAGTATGGCGTAGTACAAAACAATGTACTAAGTATGGCATATGCAAAAACATGCAAAAAGGTGCCAAATAATTACAAAATTCATGAAGTTAAAAGAAAAACATCATTAAACATCATTTAACACTTTGAGAAGGATTTCCATAATTTTAATAAAAAGAAGCACTTTACAGTAAACTACTACAAAATTACAGTAAGTTCATTTTGACATTTACAGTGAAACTAAATAACACCAATTTAGTGAACTTCCAAACTATTGCCAATGAGGACTGAACTCATTTCCGTCGGAGTTTCCCTTACTAAGGTTATCCTAAGACTCACTAAGGTAAGACATGAAGGAAGTACACATATGCCTCCCTCAATACACACCAAAGCGATCCTCAAGACTACCTTCTTTTTGGCGTACTCACCTTGGGAGAACAAGTCCCCACTCAAGGACAATAAAGTAGAAGAACACCCAACAACACACCAAGACTTCCCTGTTGAAATGACTACTTAGTGCAATTAGTAGATGGCGTCTCATACCACCACCTATCCTAAGTAGTACAGTCTTTTAGAAGGCTTGGCACCAAGACTCCCCTTTTGGAAGGTCCTACCTAGTGGAATGGATAGATAGCGTCCAAATAACACCACCTGCCCTAAGTAGTACGTTCTTTTTGGAGACTTACTTCATTCAATTCATACAAGACTCATTAAGAATCCCCATTTGAAAGCCTACTTAGTGCAATGTATAAATAGCGTCTCATTCCACTACTTACCCTTAGTAGCACACTCTTTTAGAAGAATTAGCACATTCATTACTATTGTGGGAGGTTAGCTTAAGCGACATATACCATGAGATCTAGACATGGATTTCTGATATAAACCCCAATCGGATGAGGGATCCTCACTTGCCTAGAGTAATGTCATTCTCTTAGCTTTTGCATGGTTTTCCCAATAGCTACACCTATGCGGGCGCATAGTTAAGGGATAAGGAGATTGCTACTAAGTAACTCATTATCTACTAACGAGGAGTACTCATCTCAAGAGATACAATGTAATACAACACCTCAACTAATGAAGTGTACCCACCTCTTCTACATATCCTATCGGTGCTAGGCATAATTTCCCATAGATTCTCAACATTACAAACTATAGGTTAAGGATAACTAGTGAACACTACATCTCAACACACGAAGGGCATTCATCCTCTGACCTATCTTAGGATGCTCTTAGGATGTAGTGGAGTTGCTATTAAACACTGCATCTCAACTCCCGAAGAGTGTTCACCCCCAAAACTCCCATTTTTGACTTAACTTAGATTCATTCTTTCATTCAAGTGTGAGAGTGTGTGTACATGTGAGCACACATTTCACATAAGCAACATTTCATTCACATTAACTTCTCTACATTCTTATACCTTCATTCATCAAATCACACACTTTACATGCTTCACATAATCATGTACTTCATTTAGGCATACTATCTAGCCTACTCACATAGTAGCTTCAATAAATACATTTAACAAGAATAACATCATTTTTATCTTACTTCACATAACAAGCCTTCATGGCTTCATTCACAATAAACAAGTATTTCACATTCATATATGTCAAATAAACACCGCCACCAAGAAGGTGGACCATACCACTCAAGATCATTTCGATATTAAGGCTAAACATCATACCCTACTTACCCTTTTATCCAAGATTACATCACATATAACATTTTACTCAACATTTCATCATAAATTAGCCCTTATGGAAGTATCTAAACAACAATATCAACATAAGGAAACCAAAGTTCAAAGACTACAAAACTAAGCTCATTTAACCCATTTCTTAATCCAACATTTGATGAAAGCTTTAAAATGATTTCATTGAAGTTTTGAACTTGAAATTATCAACTAACATTTGAAACATCATATTTGAATCATTAGAAATGTTTTCATGCAAGACCCATATTTAGAGTAAAAAGATAGAAGAAGTTAAGGTTGAAAAACTCTTTTGAAATCATTTTTGAAGGAGATCCTTGAATGGAAGAGAGTTCAAGGATGGATACCATACCTCACATAGAAGAAACCCCAATGATTTTTGATGATGAAACGACCACCAACAGCCCTCCTAGCTCTTCTTGATTTCAAGCTTCCAAAGAGACTTGAGAGAGAGTCTAAGGGAGAGGGGTTTTAGGTTTTAGGAAGTGGAGTCTAAAATTAGATCTTAGGGTTTGAAACATCTTAATATATCTAAATAAACCTAAAAATGTCTTCCTAGGTTCATAAAATACTTGGGGTGAATTTAGCAAACACCCCAAGACTTGGTAGAAAATTACAGCTTTTTCCAAGGCTTCAATCGACGGTTGTTAACCAACGGACCGTCTGTCCATCAGCGGTCCGTTGGTGGGTCTCGTGGTGGTTTGATACTTAGCTCCATTTGTATCCTGGACAACCCACCTTGAAGGTCCAATCGGTGGACCAAGAGACATGACGTTGGTTGACCTACTTGACGTCGTTTGGTCTCGTTTGTGGACATTGCTTAGGCAGTTTGGGTCCAATTCTTGGGCCCTTCTATAGACCCTTTGTGGGTCCTAGGTGGGGTTGTATCCAAATGTTAAACCCCTTAACAAGATAGTCTAGGTCTTAGGAACATATCACACCAGATTCAGACAAAAGGAACACGTTAAACTCACTCAAACACCTCAAGACACAAGACTACTTTCTAAGGCCTATCTTCCGAACGTCATGGACGATCTTGGACGTTTGACCACCAAACTTAACCAAACTTCACACACTACCTAAGAAAACTAATTTAACTCATTTTAACTTAATATTAATTCAAGAAACACTCACGAGGTTGTATTTCACCTTAGTTCGTTATAGGGCGTTGCATTCTCCCCCACTTGGAATAACATTCGTCCTTGAATGACACTAAAACATTAAGACCATAAAGGACTCCATTAGAAACACATAATGAATTACAACCATGATCATAACATTCATAACCAAATAACCAACTAACAAGGAGTACAATTTCACACTTTCACACACTTTGCAACATAAGCATTTAAGCCAAAACTTTCACATTTCAAAATTTTCTTTTATCCTTCACTTATGGAGGAATTACCTTTTCCAACATTAAGAATTCTCATAAACATCATTTCTAAATACATTGAAACCATAATTTATGAAATGCAATTTTCTCAAAATTTGAACTTCTTTACAATGAATTCAGAACTTTACCCTGTCGCATGCTTAAAAATATGATAATGCACCTTTCAAGCAACTTTAACAAGATTTCATGACAATATGAGAGACAATACTATACTAACTTACTCCAAAGAGATTTGGCAAGTTACACCAAGTGAAATGTGAGAGTAGCATCCCATACTACCACTCCCACTTAGTGACCCTTGAGGATTCTCTTGGACTAAGTATACTACATGAAATTCTACTCAACATTCATTATGCAAGACTGTTGATCATTACCAAAATACTAAGGATTTGGTCTCAAACTTGAACAAGAACAAAAAGGAAAGATCAGGATATCAACTACCTTTCTACTAAACTCATTCTCCCCCACTTAGTGTAAATCCATCTTCAAGGTCTCACACTTGAAAGAACTATTATACTTATCACAAGGTAAGAACTTAAACTACCCTTAACTACTGCACATCAAGACTAAGCATCACCCTTACAAGTCAAACATATCACTTCTCTTTTAGGATTTAAGCCTAGAAAAATTTTCTTAAGTATCACCTCATTCAACTCTTAGCACCACTTAACTCAATCTCATGGAAAAAGACTACCTAACTAGTATTCGTACCACATTTCCTCCTTAGTCTAAACCTACACAACAACCTCATAAGTCACACAAAGCCATAAATGGCTTGACATCACAATTTTCAAAACATACATTCATATATACTCTTCTAGATACAAAACCATCATAACATCAAAACACATATTTTCTCTCCCAAAAACTTAGGAACATTTCCACTTCCAAGCAATCACACCTAGAAGTCCACCGGACAAGGGAACATAAGAGAGAGAGAGAGAGGCCTTGTGGAGTTAATTTCTATGGCACGGTTGAAGAGTAATAAATAAAGTGAAACTCTATCGTCCTATAGCCCCTTGTCAATGGATGTGTCGCGACACACACCAATAACCAAGATACTACTTGACGTCGGTTGTGAGACTTTTAGACCCTCAACTATTTCCCATAACCTTATGCTCTGATACCAAGTCTGTCACGATCCGAAAGTACCCCCTAGAACTTAGGGAGAACCCTCGGGTCATGACCAGGCGTACTTGAAACTTTGGAGGCTTGTGGTATTAAAATATTTCACGACAATTAATATAAAAAGGAATTCTTTCATAAATGCTGAAAGAATGTCATTGTCACAAGCCAGCTTAAGACACGACATAATATCTTAGGGACAAGACCCTTTACATTGAAAAGAAATACATAATACGTCTTAACATAAGGACACTAAAAAGATAGAAACTATGCCCTCTAATATATGTAGACATACTTTGTCTTGAGAGAAACTTTCCCAAGATTTGTCTTCTAGACTTCAACGTTGCTTCCAAATCTATACTCAGAGAGTATAGAAAAGTATGGGGTTAGGACAAAACAACGTACTAATTATGGCATATGTAAAAACATGCAAAAAGGGACATTTTAGGAAAATAACCTTTCATGTAAAATAATTACAACATTCATGAATTTAGAAGAAAAACATCATAACATACATCATTTAACACTTAGAGAAGGATCTCCATAATATTAATAAAAAGAACAACTTTACAGTAAACTACTCCCAAATTACAATAAGTTCATTTTGACCTTTACAGTGAACTAAAATGACTCCAAATTAGTGAACTTCCAAACTATTGCAAATGATGAATAACCCCTACCCTTACTAAGGTTATCCTAAGACTCACTAAGGTAAGACATGAAGAAATTACGCATATGCCTCCTTCAATGCACACCAAAGCGATCCTCAAGACTACCTGCTTTTGGCGTACTCACCTTGGGAGGAAAAGCCCCCACTTAATGACAATATAATAGAAGAATACCCAAACAACACACCAAGATTTCTCTTTCGGAATGCCAACTTAGTGCAATGAGTAGATGGCATCCCATACCACCACCTACCCTAAGTAGTATACTCTTTAAGAAGGCCTGTCACCAAGACTCCCCTTTCGGAAGGTCCTACCTAGTGTAATGGATAGATAGTGTCCTATAACACCAGCTACCCTACGTTCTTTTAAGAGACTTAGTTCATTCAATTCATACGAGACTCACTAAGACTCCCCCTTCAGAATGCCTACTTAGTGCAATGGATAAATAGCGTCCCATTCCAATACTTACCATAAGTAGCATACTTTTTTAGAAAACTTAAAACATTCATTACTTTATGGGAGGTTATCTTAACCGACATAGACTATGAGATCTACGCATGGAATCCTGATAATAACCCCTATCGGATGAGGAATCCGCACTTGCCTAGAGTATGGTCATTTTCATAGCGTTTACATGGTTTTACCAATAGCTACTCCTATGCGGGAGCATTATTAAGGGATAAGGAGATTGCTACTAAGTAACTCATTCTCTACTAGCGAGAAGTACTCATCTCAAGAGGTACATTGGAATACAACATCTCAATTCACGAAGTGTAACCACCACTTCTACATATTCTCTCGGTGCTAGGCATAACTTCCCAGGGATTCTAAACATTATAAACTATAGGTTAAAGATAAGAAGTAGTGACACCACATCTCAACTCACGAAGGACATTCATCCTCTTACCTATCTTAGAAAGCTCATAGAATGTAGTGGAGTTGCAATTTAATACTTCATCTCAACTCACTAAGAGTGTTCACCCAAAACTCCCCTTTTTGACTATATTAGCTTCATTCATTCATTCAAGTGTGGGAGTGTGTCTACATGTGTTCACACCTTGCACATAAGCATCATTTCATTTTCATTAACTTCTATACATTCTTTATACCTTATTCATCAAATTGTACATTTTACATGCTTCATATAATTATGTACTTCATTTAGGCATACTCTCTAGCCTACGCACATAGTAGCTTCAATAAACACATTTAACAATAATAACATCATTTTCTTCTTACTTCACATAACAAGCCTTCATGGCTTCATTCACAATAAACAAGTACTTCACATTCATATAAGTCAAGAAAACACCACCACCAAGAAGGTTGGCCATACCACTCAAGAGTATTTTAAAAATTAGTCTAGACAACATAACCCACTTACCCTTTTTTCCAAGATTTCATCACCTATCAAATTTTACACAACATTTCATCATAAATTTTCCCTTAGGGAAGTAGCTAAACAACAATATCAACATAAGGAAACCAAAGTTCAAAGACTACAAAACTAAGCTCATTTAACCCATTTCTTAAGCCAACATTTGATGAAAATCTTTAGCATGATCTCATTGAAGTTTTGACCATAAAATAATCCACTAACATTCGAAACATCCTATTTGAATCATTAGAAACGTTTTCATGCAAGACCAATATTTAGAGTCAAAGATAGAAGAAATTAAGGTTGAAAAACTCTTTTGAAATATTTTAGGAAGGGGCTCCTGGAATGGAAGAGAGTTCAAGGATGGATACCATAACTCACATATAAGAAACCCCAATGAGTTTTTATGAAGAAACGATCACAAACAGCCTTTCTAGCTCTTCTTAACTTCTAGCTTCCAAAGAGACTTGAGAGAGAGTTCTAAGGGAGGGGTTTTGGGTTTTAGGAAATGAGGTATAAAATTAGGTCTTAGGGTTTGGAACATCTTAACATATATAAATAACCCTAAAAATTTCTTCCTTTCATAAAAGACTTGGGGTGAAGTTACCAAACACCCCAAGACATGGCAGAAAATTACAACTTTTTCACAGGCTTCAATCGACGGTTGCTAACAAATGGACCGTCTGTCCATCAACGGTCCGCTGGTGTGTCTTTGGTTTTATAATTAGCTCCATTTGGAGCATGGAAAACTTACCCTACAGGTCCGATTGATGGACCAAGACGACGGGCCATTGGTTGACCTAGTGGTCGTTGTTTGGTAACGTTGGTGGACAGTGCTTAGGAAGTTTGGGTACATGTCTTGGGCCCTTCTCTAGGGCCCCTTGTGGGTCCTAGATGGGGTCGTATCCGAACATGAAACCCCTAAACATAGTCGTATAGGTCTTAGGAACATCTCACACAAAATTCAAGAAAAACGAACACGTAAAACTCACTCAAACACCTCAAGACACAAGAACACTTTCTGAGGTCTATCTTCCGAACGTCATGGACGTTCTTGGACGTTTGACCTGCAAATTTAACCAAGCTTCACAAACTTCTTAAGAACAGTAATATAACTCATATTAACTTAATATTAAGCCAAGAAACACTCACGAGGCTCTAATTCACCATTGTTCATTTTAGGGCGTTATATTTCTAAGATGTTAAATGTTGTTCTTATGCTTATGATATGATATTTTAATCAAAAGATGTATCTAATAAATGTCTGTTTTCATGATTTTTATACATTATTCCATACATAATACATGTGGTTGTACTAATTCCATGCTTTTATCTATCTCTAAAGTGATTCATAGGTTAAGGTGCTTTTGGGAGCTAAGCTTGGATTAGAAGATCTTTCAAGCAAGTTGAAGTATGTCCACATTTGACTCGTGGGCATAGTTGTCTTTTATTTCTTTCATTGAAGTATGATAGACTAATTATTTCTATACTCGTATTTTATGGGTCGTGTCTCAAGTATTCATGAGTCTATGATTTGATGAAATGCGACTTAATATTTCCTATGGATTTTATATGAAAGTTGTTTTATGATATTCGTGTGAAAAACATAAATTCCGCACTAATTTTCATTTGTTTATATGCGATGAACGATAGGAAGGGATTGTACAAGACCTACGAGAGGTCAAGTACGCCGTCCACTATTCGAGATTGGCACTCTTCTAGGGTGTGGTCTTGGGTCGTGAAAAGTTTTGTATCAGAGTTGTCACGACCCAAAAGCACCACCAAGAAGTTAGGGAGGACCCTTTGGTCATGACTGCGCGTACTTGACCCTTTGGGGTATTGTGCAAGCCCTTTAACAATTGTTCATTACATAAGACATAAAAAGTAGTGTAGAATTAAAACTTTTCATGACAATTATTAAAAAAAGGAATTCTTTTATAAATACACGACATAAATAAATGATAGTAATGAATGATAGTTAAAGCACTAGTTAAAGCGCTTGTACAAGACCCCAAAGGGTAAAGTACGCCTTGCCACGAATCGAGAGTTCTCCCTAACTTCTAGGGGGTACTTTCGGGCCGTGACAGACTTGGTATCAGAGCATAAGGTTATGGGAAATAGCTTACGGTCTAAAACTCTCACAATCCACGTCTAGTAGTGTCTTGGTCATTGGTGTGAGTCACGACACATCCATGGTGTCACACCCAGATTCAGGAATTCGAATACAACCGGCGTCGTTAACCTCTCAGAGGTCGCAGAAAAGCCTCTTCTTAGGTTTCATCACAATCATATAGTTAATTTTGCGGAAAATTTAAACTTTTAAAACATAATGAAGTATACATAGACTTCATATGATCATTACTTAGAATAATATTCTAATGAGCTCAAAGACTAAACAACCATCTACAATTTATGAAACAATTCAAATGGAATGATCAATATATAACATAATAATTTGCCAAAATGGTCTTAATAAAAAGCTTCGAATAAAACATCTGGAAATATATAGCATCTTCAAACTCAAGAGGACCTACCGAAGTCTAGAGATCACTAATCCAAACAACTTCGATGAGTCTTCAACCTTCTCTCTAACCTGCACCTACAAAGATAATAATAGCATAGGGTTAGTAAACACTTGTACTAAGTATTGGTGTATGAACACATATACACATAAGGACTATGCATGATCAAGGAAAGCTCTTCCTATCATAACATCTCATTTCTGGAAAGTGACATCACTAGACTTTCCTAATTCGTCATTTATGAATTATGGTATGAATATGACATATTTCTAATGCATTCAAAGCACACAACTCATTTTCAATATGAACGTAAGACCTTAGAATCATGAACATAATTTTAGAACTACTCGAGCGATAATTTTGAATTTTGATCCTCCCTAACTAGAGAGCTCCCTTTTTAACACTTAGTTTATTTTTCAATATTTTTCTTCCTCTTGTTGTGTAGTTCAAAGATCTCTTCAATATTATGTTTTACTTACAAGTTCAATGAGTCATTGTAGTCCCATACCTACAATGAATCAAGTAAGTAATCCAAAAGTCTATGGAAATGATTTGGCTACCCTTACTACAAGTTACTCTTTCCATTCTTGTTAGATTGGGCATGAAATATTTTTCAGACAATCTTTATTGGCTACGTCACTTATTTCATCATTTTCATATTATGGAGATTGTGGGACATTGATTTTCCATTATGTTTTAGTCCTCTTTTATTGGCTTAATATAAGAAGTCATTATAAGCAAATTGTTTATTTGGCTATGCTCATTATTTGATCATTTGCATAACGTGAACATATTGGAGAATATATCTTGATTTTGCACAAGCTAATAACTTGTTAAAACATCATTCTTATCAACCACATGTTATTTGACATACTTAAGCTCTTACTTTCTTAGCTGACCTTGAAATTACATTCTTTTTTTTAACTTTCCTAAAGAAAACTTTGGCATTAAGATCATGCGAGCTAACATGAAATCCAGTGTCTACCCTACACAAAGGGGTTGTTCACCGGTCAAAGTGAACCTAGATCATGTGAGCTAACATTAAATCAAGTTTGTACCCCACACTAAAAAGGCGTGGTTCACCGTCGAAAGTGAAACCAAGTTCAGTCTCTTCCCCACACCGAAAAGAGGTGGTTCACGGCTAAAGTGAACCGAATACTTTCTTTAAGAATTTAACCGACATAGATCATGTGAGGTAAGAATGAAATGTTGTGTCTACCCCACACCAAAAAGGGGTGGTTTCACCGGCCAAAATGAAACCGCATCACACCTAGCTCTCTTAGGTGGAATCCAGTAGCTAGTTCCTATGCTGGCGACATAGTTCGAAAACTAGGAGACATTACGGAGACTAATTATCCACCTTGGTGGTAGCCTCATCTCATGAGGCTTGCATGTGCTGGCACAAGATCATTGCTAGTATATCGGTGCTTTGATCAACTTTTTTATCTTTACAACTTTTAGAGTTGACTCAAACATTATGGAAGCTTGCTTCTAGTTATGAGGTTTAGTTGAATCTTTGGATAAACGGTCATCCCTTTTTTTACTTGTTGAAATGTGAATTTAATCTTACATTATCATCTTAGAGTTAATGAGACTTGTCTCACGATTATTAACACCCTCTTATGTGAGTATCTTTAACATAATTGTCTAGGAGTGAGTGAGACATGTCTCACTTCTTTTTAACACTTCATTCTGGTCACTTTCATAATTCTTAAACTTTTAATTATGTCATTACTCACCTTATCTTATTCAATGACATTTGATAGCTTTATACCACTCTTTTTGAACGTTATAAGCTTTATTCAATGTACTTACTTATATTCATAGTTCATTTGGAAAGGGTATGCAGGGACTTGTCCCAATAATTGGCATACCCATGGTTATGAATTAAAAGTTACATTGGTCATGCTTAATTTGGTATAACTTAGTCATTAGCCAATCTTGTATTATATTTTTGAAATACATTGTAAACTAATTTATTGACATAGACTAATTTTTCACATATTATGACAATCTAGAATATTGTTAGCCCATTTACTGGCATAAGCCAAATTTTCACTAGACAATGGTCATGAGACATTTTTTTTATGACATAACATAGTAAGTCAATTCTATTCAACTTTTTGGACAATATATTGCTAGCCATTTTGGTGGCATAAATCAAACTGTGATATTATCAATAACCATGTCAATTAACTTCTCATCCTAAACAAGTCGACATTTAACAATGAACTAAACGTCATGAATGATTCATAACAACTTCATCTTCTCGAACACAATTAGGTATTACAACATTCTTTAACTCATGTAATCAATACCCTAATCCTACAAATCAAATTTATAGGCTCATTAGAAATTAACAAATCAAGAACCTTACACATAACGATCAATTAGCACCACATACCAACAACATGTTCGAGATTACATCTACACTCTATTAGAATCGAAAACAAGGATAGCTAGGGAGATGGACGTTCAACAATGTCCTTTGGAACAATCTAGTTTCGATATTCTTGAATTCATAAACATTTGAAAAGCCTCTGGAGAAAGGAATCCAAGAGAGAAAACCCATACCTTCTGTAGAACTTAATCTACGACAATCACCTTGAATGAAAACTTTGAAGAATACCTTGAAATCTCCTAAAAGAATCAAGAGAAACTTTTTATGTTTTTCATTCGTTTGCTCACTCTTTTTAGTCGTGAGTTTTCTAGTGTTTGAATGTGAGTCTAAGTCTTAGAAACTAATCTTGACAATTTAATTAATAAATTCCCCTCCTAAGTTGACTAAAAATAGGAGGGCATTTGACTTAGTCAAATCTAAAATTTTCCTAAGTGATTCGGCCAACATAATAATTTTTAATTAATTAATTAAATTTCTTATTTAATTAACTAAGGGACCTAGGGTGATTACTAAAGTACCTCTAGTTCATTAGGACCATAACTAACCCTTTTGGACAATCCTAGGTTAGGTTCTAGGTTGTCTCTTGAACTAGTTACTAGGTTAGTGTCACCCAAATAAGTCTAAGGTTGTCGGGTGCACTAGATAGTTTAATTTTGTTTGTCCTAGGTTAGTTAGATAGTTATGTCAGTTATTTAGAGTCAAGAGTTTGTTAGAGAGTTAGGCCCCACATGGATGGACCCTTGCGCACACTTGCCCCCTAACTACCCTAACATAATTCGATTAGGGTGGTCCTCCTCTTGGCCGGTTTTTACACATGTGTTGCTTTTACTTTCCTAACTAACTATTATTGATGGTTCATTTTAAATACTTACTTATTGTCCTAAGGGTCCTCACTATGTCCTTGTGCACTGCTAAAACTAGAAGTCCATTTTAGTTGGTCATGTGTGATGGTGCCTAGGCTTGACATATGGATGTCTCGCGCATATTTTGTGAATGATGAAAATGAATATTTTTAGCTTAGGGTCTTCATTGCAGGTACATTTCTTGGAAATGATTGTTAAAACATAGAAAATTGGCTAACACCCTTTAAGCCAAAATTTTCTAATATGCCCAATATTTATAATTAGGATGCCTATGTACCCCCAATACCTATTCTTAAAACTTAATAGTCTCTTCACTAGGAGAGTATATTTTCTGGACTGTTACACATGGAAAAGAGGCTATAGGACGATAGAGTTTCAATTTATTGATTACTCTTGAATCGTGCCATAAAACTTAACTCCATAAGGCCATTCTACCTTATGTTACCTTGTCCGGTGGTCTTCTAGGTGTGATTTCTTGGAAGGGGATATGTTCCTAATTTTTAGGGAGAGAAAAGGTGAGTTTTGATGGTTTTGTGGCTAGAAGTATGAAGGTAAGTTTTGAAAATTGTGAAGTGATGCCATTTATGGCTAGGTGTGATTTATGATATTGAAAGCATTGTGATGAGAAATTTCATGGTGATGTAGTTATAAGAATGGTGATGATTATAAGGATTGAATAAAGTGCCTTGAGAGCAAATGAGTTATCCTGTGATTATGTTCAATGATGGTAGAAATGCTTTAAGGCGTAAAGTTAAGGAATGTTGTAAGAATGTGGAGATTTGTAGGAGTTGAGGGCAAACCTCTTGTGTGGTTAGTGTTTGAATAGTTGTTCTTGTGATTTTGTTGAGTTCTTGTGTAGATTTACACTAAGGAGGAAATGTGGTATGAATAACTAGTAAGAGAGTTTTGTTCCATGACATTGAGTTAAGTGATGCCTAAGAGTTAAATGAGGTTGTGTTTAAGGGAGTTTGTTTAGGCTTGAATCGTATGAGGAAAGTGTTATGCTTAACTTGTAAAGTTGATGTTTAGTCTTGATGTGCATGAGTAGAGGGTAGTGTGAGTTCCTACCTTGTATGAGGCATAATGGTTCTTTGAAGTATGAGACCTTGAAGATGGCATTACCCAAAGTGGGCGAGAACGAGTTTAGTAGAATTGCGTGTAATGTACTTAGTCCAAGAGAATCCTCAAGGGTCACTAAATGGGAATGGTAGTATGGGATGCTACTATCACATTGCACTTAGTGAAACTTATCAAGTCTCTTTTGATTAAGTTAGTGTGGTCTTGTCTCTCATATTTTCATGCCTTCTCGTTAAAGTTTCTTGAAAGGTGCCTTATGCAATTTTTAAGCATGTGACAGTCAATTTTTGATTTCACTGTAAGTAACATCCAAATTTTGAGAAATTGCATTTTTCAAGAATTATTGTTTCAATGTGTTATGAGATGAGTTAATATGGTTTTATACTTCATATGGTCATGCCTTGTTGGAGAATTGCTCAAATAATGGAATTTTGAAATTTTAAGCAAGCTTACCAGTGTTACATTGATGTTCACTGTATGATTTTTTAATTTTGAGAAAATTTTTCTTGCCTTTGATTGAAGCTTCAATGTGTGCAAAAGTGTTGCATATGAGAATGTTTAATGTTGGAGAAGGTAGTTCCTCCATAATTTAAGTATAAGAGAAGATTTTGAAATGTGAATGTTTTGCTAAAGTGCTAGTGTGGCAAAGTGTTTGAAAGTGTGAAATTGTGCTCTCTGCTAGTTGATTCTTTGATTTTGAGTGTTTTGACCATGATTTGAATGAGTTATGTGATGCTAAGTGAGTCCTTGTTGTTCTTGAAGTTTTAGTATCATTCGAGGACGAATATTGTTCTGAGTGGGGACAATGTAACGCCCTAAAATGAACTAAGGTAAACTAGAGCTTTGTGAATGTTTCTTGGGTGAATTTTAAGTTAAAATGAGTTACATTAGTGTTCTTAGGCAGTGTGTGATGTTTGGTTAAGTTTGGAGATCAAACGTCCGAGAACGTCTATGTTGTTCGCAAAGTATGCCTTAGAGAGTGCTTATATGTCTTGGTGAGTTTGGGTGAGTTTTACGTGTTCCTTTAATCAAAATTGATGTGGTATGTTGCTAAGACCTAGACGACTATATTTAGGGGTTTAACATTCATGTACGAATCCATCTATGACCCACGAGGGGCCCTAGAAGAGGACTCCACCTCTTGGCAACAAGCTGCCAAAACAGTGACTAGACGACTACCTAAGGGACGGTCCGTTGGTCAACCAACGGTCGGTCGACCATGGGCGTCGATTGGAACTGGAAGTTCAGTTGTCTAGGCTCTAAATGTATCTAAGTCTCAACTAACGAGACCCCACCAATTGTCTGTCGATTGACAAACGGTCCGTTGGTTGGTCCGTCTGTGAGACTGCCCCAAAAGCTGTTAAGAGGCTGCCAAGTCTTGGGGCATTTGGTGAATTCACCCCAAGTCTTTTAGGACCCTAGGATGATTTTTTGGGTTTATTAGGTATATTAAAGTGTTTCAAACCATAAGAACCAATTTTAGACTTCATTTCCTAAAACCCAATAACCCCTCTCCCTTAGAAGACTCTCAAGTCACCATGGAAGCTAGAAGTCAAGAAGGAACTAGGAGGGCTGTTGGTGGTCGTTTCTTCATCACAAATCATTGGTATTTCTTCAATGTGAGGTATGGTTCCATCCTTGAACTCTCTTCCATTCAAGGATCCCCTTTCGAAAAGATTTCAAAAAGAGTTTTCAACCTTAGTTTCTTCTATCTTCAAATCTAAATATGGGTCTTGCATGAAAAAATTTTGATTGACTTAACAATGATATTTATGATTTTATTTGATGATTTTAAGGTTAAACTTCAATGAAATCATGTTAAAACTTTTCATTAAATTTTGGCTTATGAAATGGGTTAAATGAGCATGAATTGGTAGTCTTTGAGCTTTAGTTTCTGATGGGTTATATTGTAGTTTACCAACTGTCGAAAGGGCTTTATTATTATGAAATATTGAGTAAAAAGTTATAGGTGATTAAATCTAAGATTAAAGGGTAAGTTGGTTATGTTTTTTAGCTTTAATTTCGAAATGCTCATGAGTGGTACGGTGCACCTTCTATGGCGGTGGTTACTTGAATTGAATGAATGTGAATTACTTGTTTATTGTGAATGAGGTCATAAAGGCTTGTTATGTGAGTAAGACGATAATAATGTTATTCTTGTTAAATGTGCCTTATGAAGCTATTATGTGAAGTACGCTAGAGAGTATGCTTAAATGAAGTTATTCTTGTTAAATGTTTATGAAGCTTGTTATGACAAGTATGCTAAGGATTATGTCTAATAGACTTATATTGATAATGTGAAGCATGTAAAGTGTGTGATGTGATGAATAAAGGTCTAAGCATGTATAGAAGTTAAATGTAAATGAATGATGCTAATGTGCAAGGTGTGCTCACATGTACATATACACTAACACTTGAATGAATGAATGAAGCTAAGTTAAGTAATAAAGGGGAGTTTTGGGGTGAACTCTCTTCGTGAGTTGAGATGAAGTGTTTAGTAGCAACCCACTACATCCTAAGAGCTTTATAAGATAGGTCGGAGGATAATGCTCTTCGTTAGTTGAGATGGGGTATTCACTAGTTATCCATTACCTATAGTTCATAGTGTTCAGAATTCGTGGAAAGTTATGCCTAGCACCGAGAGGATATGAAGAAGAGGTGGTTACACTTCCTGCGTTGAGATGTTGTATTCCAATATACCTCTTGAGATGATTACTCCTCGTTAGTGAGCTACGTAGTAGCAATCTCCTTATCCCTTAACTATGCGCCCGCATAGGTGTAGCTATTGGGCAAGCCATGTAAAAGTTAAGAGAATTACCTCATTCTAGGCAAGTGAGGATCCCTCATCCGATAGGGGTTAATATCGACATTCCATATCTAGATCTCATGGTCTATGTCGGTTAAGCTAACTCCCACAAAATAAATGAATGTGCTAATTCTTCTAAAAGTGTTTCTACTTAAGGTAGGTAGTGGAATGGGACACTATTTATCCATTGCACTAGGTAGGCATTCCAAAAGGGGAGTCTTGGTGAGTATTATTTGAATTGAATGAACTAAGTCTCCTAAAAGAACGTACTACTTAGGGTAGGTGGTGCCATGGGACACTATCTATCCGTTGCACTACGTAGGACCTTCCCGAAGGGGAGTCTTGGTGCCAAGTCTTCTAAATGAGTGTACTACTTAAGATAGGTGGTGGTATGGGACGCTATCTACTCATTTCACTAAGAAGTCATTTTGAAAGGGAATTCTTGGTGTATTGTTGGGTGCTCTTCTATTGTATTTCCATTGAGTGGGTGATTGTTCATGTCTTACATTAGTGAGTCTTAGGATGACCTCAGATAAGGAAACTCTGACGGAAATGATGCTTACTTCCTCATTGGCAATACTTTGGAAGTCCACTACTTTGGAGTCATTTTAGTGATTGTAATGTTAAAGGAAATTCACTGTAAATGCTAGCTAGTTCACTGTGATATTTTGGAAGTTTACTGTAAAGTGTGCCTTTTTGTTAAAATTATGGAAATCATTCTCTAAGGGTCAAATGATGTTTCTTATGTTGTTTTACTTCTAAATTTATTGATTATTTTTCATTAAATGTTATTTTACTAAAATGTCCCTTTTTGCATGTTTTTGCATATGCCATACTTATTACACGCTACACCATTTTATGCCTACTGCCACACTTATTCTGGACTATAGTTGTAAAGTGTTGCCTAAAGTAGTTTTGGGAACGCTTTTAAAGCATATCCAAAAGTTTTAAATTTATGCTAAGATAATTTTGGCTACACTTCAAAAGTGTACTACTTAATGGTATAAGGTACCCTTTATAAGTGTTGTTACAATAAGATATTATTGGCAACACCTACTTACATATATGGCAACACTTCTAAAATGTCCTATTTTTAATTGAAAAAACAACACTTTATAAGTGTTGCCTTAAAAATTTTAACTAAAATATTATATTCCCTCCAATATTTTTAACACTCCCTCCCATTGTTTTTGGCCCAAAAAATTAAACATTAATAAATGATAAAACATTTTTGACTTCACTTTCCTCTTTCAGTACTTCGGCTCTCCTTCAGCTTTCCTTTTTCATGTTTCAGTACGCAGATTTCTGAAGAACGAAATTGATGATGAACCAAGGTGAAGAGAGGTTAAGATAGCTGAAGAACTGGTTCTCTTTTCCGTTACAAGCTGAATAGTCAAAGAATTGAGCTGAAAAGTTGAAGTCATCGAAGAATTGATACCTCAAGTTGTCTTCTCCAAAGAACGATTCCTTAAAGAGTAGGTACGATTCTCTTTTCTTAAACTTATTTCATCAAGTGGTAGTTCTAAAACAGTCTTCTTGTTAGCTTAAGTGTTTAGTTTTTCATTTTGTGTATAAAAGAAATTATTAATGTTGGGTTGTTGATACGATGATGAACTAAAGCTAATTAGTCTCTCCGTCACACTTTTCTCTCAAGTGTCTCACTGAAGAACACGATTTCAAACAGATTTTTTTGGAATCGGGTTTATCAGGTAGGAAATTTCATTTTGAAAGTCTAATTTTTTTAACTTTAGGGTTTTGATATTCTTGTGTTTTTATACAATTTTTGGGAGTGTGACTTGTATGTTAGTTTCATCAATTTATTTTTGGAGTGTAGCTCGTATGTTAACCTCCCTATATAAACCTCTTTTTCACTGTTAGGGAATGAAAAAAGTTGGATTTATTTGATCAAAAAATTTTAGAGCAACTGAAGAAAATAGTTTAAAATATTTATACTGTAATACATTCCCGGCAGGAAGAGTCAAGTGTCGATAAGAGTATGAAATTTTCTAATTCGTTTCACATATCAGTTTTCCCAATCTTTGTTCGAGTCCAAAATTCTGCCCGGAATTCTCATCCGTCGTTAGTTTTCAAGTTTCATCCTGAAGAAAGGTAATGTTGTTTTCCTCATATACTCTTTTCACCTCTTCTTCTATTTTAAGAGTGATATTGTGACTGTTTGAATGTTGTTGTGATGAGTTTGTTTCTTTTTATTTGATTTATCATTGATTTGATGTTGATTTATTTTGAGATACGTGTTTCTTAATTAGTTACTTTCACGGGACTGATGTAATATCGCTTTAAGATTCGAGAATTTGTATTTAGTGTCATTATTCCCCTACTTGTAATTCAAAGTTTTGTTCTGTTGTTTCTCTTCCTAATCTTTCTCTTGGAATGTTGCTTAACCTATTTTTTTTCTAGCATTTGATGTCTTAATCGTCATTATTTCGAGATATATGTGGAGTCATTTGGATGGGTTATATGTGGATTAGTTCGAGATCAAGGATGTGAAGATGCTAAGAGGTAATCTGTCTAGTGCTATTGGTAGATTGTCTAGTAAAGTAGTAAAGACGAAATTTTCTATAGAAAATGCGACAAAGACTAGGATACTAAATGCAGATAGCAAGATACATATATTTGGGATTGTTTTTGAACATTAAGATTGCTTGAGATTCACTTTGTAGTCTCATTATGGGGTCTCCTGCTGGTAAGGTTTATTACAAGGTCAGAGTTGTTACTGCAGAGTCGAGATGCTTTAATTTTTCTTCTTTGATTTATACGATGTTTAAGTATCAAAGTTTGATTTTGTTTGAAATTGTTGGATCGTGAGACTCTTACCAAGTTATGTCTTTTTCAATAGATGAATACTTTATGTATGGAGTGATTATATGTGTACCAGGCAATGAACATATAATTTTAGTTTCTATCAGTGTCATGGTTATATCTTTGTGTTATGTTATATATGCTTATGTTATATGATTATTTGTACTTCTTATGTGTATTGTTAGACTATATTATGATTATTTCAATACGATTAGTTAGGTTATCAGTGCACATTTTTTGTTTATATGTTAGTTAAGTATCCAATTCATATTATCTCTACCATCCACTTACGACACTTGTGTGATTATGTTGTGTATGTTGTTGTATCCCCAGACCTATGTTAAGTTTCCTGTGCATATTAACTATACCCTCCACTTACTCCACTTGTGTGATTACGTTGTGTATGTGCTTGTATCCCTAGACATCACTTGTAGAGGTACACCAGTTTTTTGTTGTTGTTGTTGTAATAACAGTAGTGAACATAGTTGAAGACTTGATTTTTCATTTGATACCAGACTTAAAGTTTTTGATTTCTTACTGCTCATCACAGAGAAGATTATAATAGTTTGAGACCATTTTGTTGGTGTTTATAATTTTCAAAATTATTGTGTGGATTGTTCTAGTCTGTGTTTCTTCCCCACTGTACATGCCAAATATGCTCATAAGAGTCTGTGTTTCTTCCCACTTTATATGACAGATATGCTCATAAGACAACACATCTGCATAGACATATTTTTTTGTGAAGTAAGAAGGATGCCATTAATAAAGCATCAAGCATATGAACAGATTACAAAAGAAAGAGATATCAACTTCCAAAAAGGCAAAAAAGCTATTCAAACAGTTAACAACAGTTCTATGGTGTTGATACCTTCTAGGTAAGAATGGACACTAAGTACAGGAGAGAGATTAACCCAACCAAAAAGAGTAATCAAACATCCTACTTTAATGGTAGAGATGGGAGTTGGGGTACTATCAAAACATCTTTTATTCCTCTCCGTTCATAAGCACCACAAAATACAGGAAACAAAGACCAGATTCACTTGATGGACTTCCCAACTTTCCAAGAATTCCAAGACAAAAAGTCCTCTCTCAATGATCTTGACATGACCCAAGTGAGTCAAAAAATTGAGAAAAACATGTTCCATAGGCCTGTTGCAAACTACAATGAAGGAACAAGTGATTAATAAATTATGAGTTTCACAAGCACATGTAGCATATGTTGACTATTTGGAATTTCCTCCTCATGAGATTCTTTTGTGTCAAACAAGAGTCTTTTAGAATAATCCAACTGAAACAAATAAGTTTATGTGGCAACTTACTTCTCCAGATTAATTTCCATGGACATTGATCAGTTAAGGTCTTCTTAGAGATTTGTTGAAGGTAGCCTGCTTTAACTGAGTAGGATCCATCCCTGCTATTCCTCCAGATAATTTTTACTCTGCAATGGCTGTTGATTGCACTAGTCTGAATGGTAGCCATATGGCTAAAACCTCTTCCAACTCCCAGACATTAATATTTCTCCTTAGGATCAGATTCCACATATTTTCTTCCCAATACTACAAGATGGTTCAGTCTGGATGAGATGTAATTTGGAAAATGTTTGGGAAAACATTCATTAGAGGAGTGTGTCGAAGAAAATATCTTTCCAAAACTGAATATGTTCCCTGTTTCTCACCATAAGTGAGGCATCACTGAAGAATATTTCCCACAGTTTCCTTATATATCTCCAGACCCCCATATTAATTGATTGTATTGGAAAGTATCTCCTTTCTTACCCTTACTCATCCATTTCCACTCTGATGTCATTGTTCTAGATTATAGCTGCATGTTGCCTTTCTATAAATCTGCTATTCGTATGAGGAAATTGAAAAAATATGTAAAAATATTTAGTTGAGAATCCAGTAACCAAGAAAAGTTATGGGCTCGGTGGTAAGTTCAAAACCCACCCTCCTTGTATAATTGTGCAGTCTTCCATTCTACCAAATGATATCACTTTCCCTCCTTATTCCCAAACAAAAGAGAATTTCTTTTTAATCGATCCAACTTCATGACCACACTTATTGGAATAGGGAATAGAAATATCACATAAGTGTGAAATAACCCCAAAACTACATTTATCAAAGTGAGTTGCATAGCAAATTTCTACTTTTGGTGTAAAGAACATTGTATAGAAAATGTTGAATAATTAGTAGATCTTTTAGGATTACTGTAATTAGTCTCTTGTTTTAGCTTGTTTCTACCTTTTGGGAGGTCTCCAACATACCTTAATGCTGAGGAATAAAACATCTTAAAAAAAAGTTCAAAACCCATAAACTACAAATGTTGGCTCCGTCTTTGTTTGCATTGTGCAATTTAGCTTTTGTAGAACCTAATAAAATGTTACATTTTTGTGTGAAGGTATATAGTTTTGTAGGTCAACTAGGTTAACTGGCTGATTATGTTATTAATAAAAATCTTGGTTCGTGTTGTTCCCAAACGAATGTTTGTCACTCTCCCACACCTATGTGATGGAGATGCATCATGTCAACTACTATATGTATTTCATTAAAAGTAGATTCAGGGAATACAAACTGATTTTAAAAACAGAGGGAGTCTTGTACAAATCATTTAACAGAGTTCCCTCCTATGGATACTTAAGGGAAATAAAGATGTTCTTGAGTAACTGTAGACCGCTAATGGAGGATTAATATCGTCATTCTGATGCTCATTATTTTTATGCCAAGTACATAAAAAAATATGCATTAGATTTAATTGATCTGTTGAGATTGAGAAATTGATAAAAAGAGGACAATATTAATTTGATGATATTGTTTTAGACAGATTTCTCGATGAAGAGTTGAAGAACTTATCATTGAAAAACACGATTTCTCTTGTAGCTGGTTTTACTGCTGCTTATTGGGTAAGGACAACATTTTTCTCTCATTTATCCTTACTAATATGTTCTTATAGCTATACATTTGTTTGAATATGTTTAAGACACAAGTTATACGGATACTTCTGTTGTACTAATTACCTACTGATAAGATAAAATATATGTATATAATCAAATTAATCATAAGATAATCACAATTTATATGTTAGATTGAAAATCACACATGTTTTTCAAAATCATCGTTGACAAGAATGTTTGATGATTTGACATCTCTGTGATTAACAGGCCTTCGTCATTCAATTTGTTGGTAATTTAAAGCATCTACGATTCCAACGGCTATTCTGAATATTTTTTCTCTTGTTACTACTGATTTGCAGCACGCTTACCATGTATGTTTTCTTCCAAGTTCCCTCTAACCAGTTAAATTTGTACATTATATTTATCAAAAATGGTTAGATTTCTTAATCTTAATTAGTTCATTTGAATTCCTTAGAGTTAGAGCGACGGTGAAACTCAGCTAAAACTTTACAAGTATATTATTTCAATCACAAAACATTAAAATTTGATCATTTCAATTTATATATTTACTTTCTGTCTTAATTGTGTCCATCCTATTAATTTTACTTATTTTTTCCTTAGAAGTATCATCAATATTTCAAAATATTTGTGGAGTGTAACATATTGAAAAATTTTATATCTAGTGAAGAGCTCAATAGGTCTTTAAGAATACGTATCGGGTGGGGATACATAGGCATTCCAATGCCCAATATTGAGAAATATTGGGCATAGTATAGAATATTGGCTAAGGGGTAATAGCCAATTTCTATATAATACCAATAAGCAAAATATTGGGCATATTAGAAAATATTGGCTTAGAGGGTGTTAGCCATATATCGAAGTATGAATGAGCTGGTTTAGGAAATGTACCTGCAATGAAGACTGTAAGCTAATAATTAGAAAATCATCACTTGGCAACACTTTAGGTACTATACATCCATGTGCAAGACATGTTCAAGACATGTGAAGAAGCAGCCAAAGGAGGGGACCACCCTAACCGAATTCAGTTAGGGTAGTTAGGTGGAAAACGTGCACAAGGGACCACTCCATGTGGGGCCTAACTTCCTAACCAATTCTAGACTCTAATCTACTTCCCTAAATAGCTAACTGACCTAGGACCAAACGATATAAACTAATTAGTGCACCCGACAACCTAAGACTTAACCGGGTGACACTAACCTAGTAACTAGTTGAAGAGACAACCTACTACCTATCCTAGGATGGTCTAAAAGGTTGGTTATGGTCCTAAAAACATAGGGATACTTTAGTAATTACCCTAGTCTAATTAATTAATTAATTCAGAAACTTAATTAATTAATTTAAAGGGGCAAAACTGAAATCACAAAACAATTTCCAGATTTCGGTTAAGACAAGAAAGGAACAACCTAGTACCTAACCTAGGATGCGCCAAAGAGTTAATTAAGGTCCTAACGACTTAAGGGTATTATATTAGGTAACCTATTAATTAAATTATCCATTTAATTAATTTATTTAAATGGTCAAAATGAAATCCTTTCACTAACCTAGTATAATTCAAGAAACATCATAGTACTTAACCTAGGATGGTCCTAAAGGGTTGATTATAGTCCCAATGACTTAGGGGTACTTCAGTACTTACCCTATATCCCTAAATTAATTAAATTAAGGATTTAATTAATAATATAAAGTCAAAATGTTGACCAAAACCATAGTCAACACCAATTCCCATATTTGACTAAGTATTGTGTTTTCCTAGTTCTAGTCAATCTAGGATGGCTTTTTAGTTATTAATTAATTAATTTATTTAATTAATTTATTAAAACCTAAGTTGAATGAGTCAAGATCAGTTACTAAGACTTAGACACACGTTCTAACTCAAGCAAATACACGACACAAAACAGTAAGCAAGCGAGTGAAAGAACTTTCAAGGTTTCAAGGCAATTCCATTGATTCTCCTAGGCAATTTAAAGGTTTCTCCATGTTTTCGTTCAAGGTGGTCTTCATAGATTAAGTTCTACTTAAGGTATGTGTTTCTCTCTTGGACTTCTTTCTCCAAGAGAACTTTCTTTTCAACAATTCAAAGATCTTGAAAACTAGGGTTGTTCCCATGTTCTCGTCGAAAACCCTTGTCCCTAGTATCCTTTTCAATTCAATGTTGAATATGTTAGAGATCATGTTGTTGGTATGTGGTGCTGGCTGATCTTGTGTGTAATGTTATTGAATAATGAATGTCGAATGAACCTATGAACTTATAATCATACGAAGTAAAACAGTAATAACGTGAATTAAGAATTGATGATGTGCTAGTCACGTCTGTAACTATTTAAGTGTTTATGCGTTTGTACGAATGTTGTCTTGCTGTTAATGTGATGTTACGAAGATGCCAAAGTCATCAAATGTTAATATTATGCTGTCCAAGAGCTTCAAAAACGTTATCACTAAAGCTATAAACTAAGATTGGCTTAAAAGACATCTATTAAATCATATCTTGAATGAACTCCCTATCCTATGTCAACAAATTGGCTAACACTACTTTATCAAAAAGAATGCATGCAAATGGTATGATTTTATGTAAATGATTGAAAGATTGGCTAATGGTTCATCCACATTCAATTTTAATATGAACATACGTAAAATTTCCTTATACCAACAAAAATAGTTATGTAAAGTAAGGATTATATGTAAGGACAATCCTTATTTATCAATGTAAAGTAAGGATGAAAAGTCATCAAGAGAGTAAGTAAATCTCAATCTATAAGTAAACTTCCATAATGCTTGATTAAACTCTAAAAGATAAAGAAGATAATGAAAGTGAGCACATCACAGATAGAATAGTTATGAGCATGTGCTTGCACGTGTAAGTCTCATGAGATGAGGCTACCACTGAGGTGGATAAGTAGTCTCCTTAAGTCCCTAGTCTTCTAACTATGTCTAGCCATCATAGAAACTAGCCAGTGGTGTAACAACCCTAAAAATGTCTATGCTAAGTAATGCTTAATGTGTCTAGAATGCCTATGATTAGACCGGGTTCACACGGATTGATGCGCGTAGAACCAGACCTCTACACCCTTGCAACAATCAAGCCAACACACTTGGTCAGTCAGTTGAGCTAGGAAAAGTTGGATCCAGCCATGTAGGGCACCCGAATATGAAGATCTACCCGATTAAGTCTTAATCAGACTTAAAAAGGGGTAATCTTTAGTTTAGAGGGTCTAGGGGTAAAATGGTCTTTTTCTAGGATAAGGGTAGCATCGTAATTACCCTAAATATTTAATTAATTATTTAATTTGGTGAATTATTTAAATTAATTAATATTTAAATGCTGATTTAAGAAAAAGGAAAATAAGAATTTTTATTATTAATTATTATTTATTAACTATTATTTAATCTATTTTGACTATGTCTTGCCTAAAAGTCCTAGTTCTAAGGGAACACTACCTCACATCTCTCTCTTTCACATTTATCTCCTTCTCTTCAAACACTCACTCTCTCACGATTTCATTCTCTTTCTGGTTACAAAATAGAAAAAAAAAAGCCAAAAGTTCTTCACACTTGAAGAACTTACAAAAAAAATACAGACGACAAGATAATTTGAAAACTTAAAGTAAAAAGGTAATTTCTCGTCGGGTAAGGTGGGACGTTGGTTTATTGGTGGATTTGGCAGCACATTGAAGGTGTTGAAAGCTAAAATTAGGTATGGATTTCTCCCTCTTGGTCATTTTCCCAAGAGACCCTTAAGTCTCAGATGAATCTACTCCAAAAACTAGGGTTGTTCCCCATTACATGTTCCCTGTCATTAGCTCCGAATGATGTTAGGTTGGTATATCTACTGGTAGATTAGCCGTGTAATGTGATATTTGTGATGAATATATTCATGAAGCTGTGTTCGAAATTGTATGACTGATAATTTATGTCTTCCGAAATTATGTGAAAAATTATGTCTGTACAATGTGTAAGCCGTGACATATACTTTTGGTTTGAAGTTCGAAAATGACATGTTTTTTGGTTGTATATAACGTGCACAAACTTGTATAACTGGTGATGTTCTTATGAGGTATAATGTGGCTGATTTGAGTGGAAGACTCTTAGCTAAATATAACTATGAAACTACACCTAGAAAAACGTACTAAATGATTCATGAAATGCCCTAAGAACTAACATATAATTGTTGTTAAAAATTAGCTGAAAAACGTGACCCAATTTCCAGCACCTTGTTGGTTGGTTTCAGCCAAGCAAAGTTGTACAATATGCAATGTAAAATGAATATAAAACAAGTTAGGTAACTAAGGATTGAACCCGAGACCTCACCATGTAAAATTCACTAAAAATGTAAGTAAATGGGGTTATGGGGAATAAAAATTGGGCGCCTTAGTGATATACCGTGGTTTCACGGTATATTTAATGTTTTTTCCTTAAGTTTAGTGTGTGTCCAAAATCCTTTTTGTATTGATTTTTATGTAAATTGTTTCTTTTTATTTGCAGGAAATCTGTCTAAAGTTGAACGCGAAAGATTTACAGCGAGATGCAGAAAAGCTACAACCTACGAAGCTTGTGACGGTCCGTCGTGCCTGTGATGGTTCGTAGGTGGCATCATAGTGAAGATGCTGAAGGAAGATGGGGAAGTCTGACCAAGTGTGGGGTTACGGAGTGCATGACGGACTGTCATAGCCATGACGGTCCGTCCTGCTGGTTCGTCGTGTTGATCAGAGAAGTAGTCCCAGTATCCAAATTCCAAGAGTGTAAGTGTTATGGAACGGAGACCCTCGATGGACCGTCGTGCTAGGAACGGTCCGTCATACCTGCCGTCGAAGGTAATGAAGAGAGCAGCAGAAGAGTTTGCAAAGTATGGGACGACGAAGTCCATGACGGCCCGTCATAACCACGACGGTCCGTCACTAGGTCCGTCGACCCAGTCGCGTTTTGACAGCTTTTCAGCAATTAGAGTCCTTCTTTAATTAGGTATTTGTTTTTATAAATAGTTATAAAAGCCTAGTTTTGGGGGTTAGAATCTCAGTTGTTAGACACTTTTATGTTTGATTCTTTGTTAGTAGTTATTTTGGATATTAGACTTTGGATTGTTACAGTTTTCTCTGGAGTTGATTTTTGGTGATTTTGTCGATTAATCAAGTAAATTTCTAGATTTTTTTCTTTTTCATTGAAGTAAGTGCATGAATTCTTATATTATATATATGAATATCTGATTATGACTATGGGTAACTAAAACTCCATAACTAGGGTTGTGGGAACCATAGGCGAATAATGAGGTAAAACCTAACTAAAATAACAATTATAGAATAGTGTCTTGCATGTATTGATAATTATTTCGCTTAGAAGTCATTTTAACGGATGTCCAACGTTAGAACTCGCCTTAATGCTACTTGTCGGACCAAGGAGGTAGATAATAGGAAAAGAATTATCAACATAGATTTAGTGTATACTATCTAATAGGCTAGTATTGATTGGTACGAGGTAATAACTTAGTCAAATATCGAATACAATGCTTAATATGAGGTAAAGGTAAGGGTTAGTATAGCAACACACGTAGCCGGACCAAGGTGCGGAGTGAAATTTTCTAGATGCCGGACCAAGAATTTAGAAATACATAACTTACCACTTTGCATGCGAGATACTAGGAAAGAATTTTTATAGTTAGAATTATCAAATTAGGAACCTGTGGGAAACACGTAAACCCTAGTTACTTTTATTAATTGATTAAACTTCAACATTTGAATCTGTTAGGTGTCTACTTTGATTTAGTTAGTTATTTTTACTCATTTAGAAATAAAACCCTCCTTTTATTGTCTTTGTTTTCCAAGGAAATAATTGACTAAATAATAGTAATAATAGATTGAAGTTCGACCTGATCTGTTTTCCTCGTGGGAACGATCCCAACCTCATTAGTTAGTTTCTTTACTCGATACGACCGCTTTACTTCTTATTTGAGAAGTAAGTTTGAGCATATCCGATTCTCATACTTGCAAATAAAAATAAATAAGTGAGAGGAGTGGGGTTCGAACCCACCACCTCTCGGTAAAACATGAGAATAAGGATAAAGTTAAAAATAAATTAATAATAAGATGGGAGGAGTGGGATTCGATCCCACGACGTCTCGGTCGAATGAGTAGACACGGAGAAAGTAATAAAACTAATGAGATGAGAGGAGTGGGGTTCGAACCCACATCCTCTCGGCCAACACAAAAGGAGTTAAGGAAAAAAAATAAAGAAATGTGCTTATGGGGGTTCGATCTCAGGTCCCCTAATGCCTAAACGTTTAAGGTGAAGTGAGGGAAAGGAAAAAGGAAGGGCAAACAATGTTAGTGGGGGGATCCGAAATCGTGTCCCCAAGCCGAGGGTGAAGATTAGGAAAAAGGGAAAGTAAATAAAAAAGTAAGTCTTATCCAACGGATTCGAAATCGGGTTCCGTTGCCCAATTCCGTATTGACACATAAGTCGTACTTGAATAAATGTTCAAAAAATGCTGCGTACATAGATCGAAAATCAAGATCATGGCATACATACAAGATGCATAAGTTTTGTATAACATGATCTTTGGAAGATATGAATCACTTAAACAAACTTTGAATAAAGTCTCATGGCTTGTATGTATAGACTCATAAGTCTAGCATACGTTTAAAAGTAAGTGAACCTAAGATGTATGTGATGAAATAATGTAACCCTAAGAGGGTTAAGTAAGAGTGCGAAACACACTAAAGGGTCAAGTGCATTGGTGATACGCTCAAACTTACTTCTCAAATAAGAAGTAAAGCGGTCGTGTCAAGTAAATAACCCAACTAGTGAGGTTGGGATCGTTCCCACGAGGAAAATAGTCTAGACTTAACTTCAACCTGTTATTACTATTGTTTGGTCAATGACTTCCTTGGAAGGTAAAAACAATAAATGGGGGGTTTCTATTTCTAAATGAATGAAAATAACTAACGAAATTGAAAGAGACACTTAACAGCTTTGAATGTTGGAGTTTAATCAATTAATCAAAGTAACTAGGGTTTACGTGTTGCCCACAGGTTCATAACTTGATATTTCTAACTATAACAATTCTTTCCTAGTATCTTGCATGCAAAGTGATAAGATATGTATTTCTAAATCCATGGTCCGGCATCTAGAAAATCTCACTCTGCACCTTGATACGGCTACGTGTGTTGCT
>NC_028642.1:28169002-28236319 GCF_001406875.1 Solanum pennellii
TTACCCATAGTCATAATCACAATATTCAAATATATGATATAAGAATTCATGTACTTACTTCAATGAGAAAGAGTAAAATCTGAAAGTTCGCTTGATTAATCAACAAAAATCACCAACACTCAATGATAAAATCTCAAGATAACCTAATAATACCGAGTCTAACTAACACCGAGTCTAACTAATACCGAGTCTAACGTCTACTACCCAGTCTCCCCAAAAACGAGGTTTTTCGAACTATTTATTAAAAAATAAAAACATAATTAAACAAAGACTCTATTTGCTGGAAATCCGCCAAAACGCGCCTGGGTCGACGGACCTTGCGACGGATCGTCATGGTCACGATGGACCGTCATGGACTCCGTCGTCCCATACTTGTGCAATTTCTTCTGCTGCTCTTCTTCATTACCCTCGACGGCAAGTATGACGGACCGTCATAGGCACAACGGTCCGTCGAGGGTCTTCGTTCCAAAACACTTTAACTCTTGGAATATGGGTACTGGGATTACTTCTCTGAACTTCATGACGAACCTGCAGGACGGACCGTCATAGACACGACGGACCATCACAAGCTTCGTAACCCCACACTTTGTCAGACCTCCGCATCTTCCTTCAGCAGCTGCACTACGCTGCCACCTACGGACCGTCACAAGCACGACGGACCGTCAAAAGCTCCGTAGGTGGTCTCTTCTGCATTTCTTCGCTCAAAATCTCCGCATTGAGCTTTGGACAGATTTCCTGAAAAATAAATAGAAACTTATATAAAAATTAGCACAAAAAGGCTTTTGGACACACTAAACTTAAGGAAAAAGTATTAATAATACCGTGAAACCACGGTATATCAACACCCTCAACTTAAATTCGTTGTTTGTCCTCAAGCGACGCACTATGACTCAATACAAAATCTTTGTACAATAGTATCCATGTTTTATCCTTTGCAATCATTTGGCTATCAATCCCGATTAATCTCATCAAATCTACGCATGCTATCACTATTAGGCTTGACTTATGTGGGATCAGAACATGACACAGACTCACCATGCACTCACACCTATCCTCTTCAATTTCTCACTGAGGTGCTAACAATTCTTGTATTGCAACTAGTGTCCTCACTTTAAAAAAAATCCTCCTTTTTCACACAATGATTTCAGTTTGAGTATAAGGATAACTTTTCAACACTCGCTCTCAGAACAAAGTCACACTCATTCTTACCTATTGCCATAAGCTTGCCCTTATTTTCACTGCCTTAAGTTCGCTATACAACCCTTAGAATCACGATAGGACTTTTTTTGGCTATTAACATAGGCTCAGGGTCAGGTAGGGTATATTTAGGTATACTTTAGTGACTTTTTGCCCTCCTTGACATATCGGCTAAACCTTCCACTTTCTATCATTTTATCTCGCTATTTTCTCTTTTTTCTTCATTCGTGTAAGTGACTCTCTTCTTTTCTTGCTTGTATTTCTTGTATATTTTTCGTTTTCTTTACTTTTCTTTCGACTAATTCTTGAGTCACTTTGCTTTTGTTCTTTCTCTCTCTTTGTTCTTTCAACCACACTTTCCAGAGCATTCCTCATAATAGCCACCCTCAACTCATGGCTTTGGCATGAGTCAAGGTACACAATACCCAATGTTGGGTCAGGGCCATAATGAAGGTTGTTTACTGCATTAGCCACCCTCAACTTATGCTTTTGGCATAAGATGAGGTGCACATGTCCAAGGAGGGACCAGGGCCAACACATTGTTCCCAGAAAAGATCAGTTGGGGTGAAAAAGAAAGGGCTAATTTAAGCTCAGATCATTTGGATCAAAGAAGGATAAATTTCATTTGGTTTTCTTTTATTTAGGCTAGAAAGGGCTATATTGAATAATGACCTATGATCCTTTCCTAATTGTCTATTACATCTTACTTTTAGCAGGACTAACCAGGCAAGTTCTAGAACAGTACCTATAGTGGACTATTCCAAATTTCCTCACACTCACTTGACATTTCATCACTATACCAGATTATCAGACACCTAGTTCGAATTTTAGACTTAGGGTAATGCAATGATGTACCTCTATGTCATGCTTAGAGCCACACATTTATCAATTTCTATGCCCAGTCATGCATCATTTTCCATTTTATCAGGATATCATTTTAGCCATCATGCTCCAGAATTAAACTATGTACACAAGATATAGACATACCGGTTCAACAGAAAAAGTAATCAGTCTCTTGGGAAAAAAGAACACAGGCAAGAAAACCCCAAAAGAGGATAGTGAATTGGGCTACTCAGACTTCACCCTAGCACTCACTTTCCATTTACCCCACCCCCAACAAAAAGACATGCAATTGTCCCCAATGCATACAAAAATTTAAATACTAGAGTGGTAGGTGAAGCAAACATGTGGCGCAAAGCGCCGTCGATCAGCAAGCTGGTGGGTCCGGTTCCTCGGAACCCACGTACTCTGCAATCTGGACACCCTCAGTGAGTCCTCAGCAACAACCGCACCATCAGTAGTGCCTCCTGCTATCTCCACAGTGCGGGAGCTAGACGCCCCAGCCACTAACTCTGATGCTCTCATCTGGTGCGCCTCCTCCTCAGCAAGTGAGGCTCTCCTCGCAGCCTCCATCTCTCGGCGCTCCTTCTTCATTTGTGGCTGACCCAGAGGGTGTGCCGGTCAGTGTGCGCTCCTCACCAGACTGGGAGGCAGTGACTACGCCGGACGCCACCTTTTTGGGTGTGGCTCTGGGAGCACGTGCAGCACGGGAAGGGGTGGAAGTGCCTGGGGGCACATACTCGGGGTCACGCTCATCATCCAAGCCAATGACCATGCGGGCAGACGGGGCGACACACTTCAATCGCCCGCGTGCATAGATTCGGTCTTGCTTGGGTGCCATAGTAGATAGTACCTGTGAATTGGAGAAAAACAAGATGGAAAAGTATTTGATGACCGAGAAGAAACCCATAGCAGCAACTCCGACTAGTAGATGATAACTTTTAGGGCTTTAGAGGATTTTGGGGGAACAATGATCGGTTGGTAGAGGGAGAGATTTTGAAAAAGACTCAAGTCGGGTCGGGTCGGGTACGTCTCATTAATGACGCGACGAGTCCCCGATGACGGTCCGTCTTAGTTGTGACGATCCGTCGTTCGTTACGTCGCGTGTGCCCTAGTTTGAAAATAACAGAAAGACATACCTGGTACGACGGATTCATGCGACGGTCCGTCGCAGAAGCAACGATCCGTCGTTGTATCCGTCAGTGACTGCTGCAAAGTAATTTTCTGCAGAATTTCCTGGTGATGTGCCTTGCAAATTTAAATCCCATTAGCAGAAAATGCTACCATTTCTAGAAATAAAAACTATAAGTATTGGGTTGCCTCCCAACAAGCGCCTGATTTAACGTCGCGGCACGACTGAGGACACTTGATTACTCAGACTTCATCAAGATGGTATGCCTCTTCCTCTCCGTGTATTTGGAATACAAGGAGGGTGGTTCTTCACGAATCAAAAACAATAAAACAAAGTAAAATCAAGAAAATATCAACAAAACTATAGTAATAAGTTTAAGTTAATCTAAAAGCTATAATCCCCGGCAACGGCGCCAAAATTTGATACGCTCAAACTTACTTCTCAAATAAGTAGTAAAGCGGTCGTGTCAAGTAAATAACCCAACTAGTGAGGTTGGAATCGTTCCCACGAGGAAAGTAGTCTAAACTTAACTTCAACCTGTTATTACTATTGTTTGGTCAATGACTTCCTTGGAAAGTAAAAACAATAAAAGGGGGGGTTTCTATTTCTAAATGAATGAAAATAACTAACGAAATTGAAAGAGACACTTAACAGCTTTGAATGTTGGAGTTTAATCAATTAATTAAAGTAACTAGGGTTTACGTGTTCCCCACAGGTTCATAACTTTATAATTCTAACAATAACAATTCTTTCCTAGTATCTTAAATGCAAAGTGATAAGTTATGTATTTCTAAATCCTTGGTCCGGCATCTAGAAAATCTCACTCCGCACCTTGGTCCGGCTACGTGTGTTGCTTTCCTAACCCTTATCTTTACCTCATATTAAGCATTGTATTCGATATTTGACTAAGTTATTACCTCGTACCAATCAATACTAGCCTATTAGATAGTATACACTAAATCTATGTTAATAATTCTTTTCCTATTATCTACCTCCTTGGTCCGGCAAGTAGCATTAAGGCGAGTTCTAACGTTGATCATCCGTTAAAAAGACTTCTAAGCGAAAGAATTATTAATACATGCAAGACACTATTCTAGAATTGTTATTTTTGTTAGGTTTTATCTCATTATTTGCCTATGGTTCCCACAACCCTAGTTATGGAGTTTAGTTACCCATAGTCATAATCACAATATTCAAATATATGATATAAGAATTCATGTACTTACTTCAATGAGAAAGAGTAAAATCCGAAAGTTCGCTTGATTAATCAACGAAAATCACCAACACTAAATTATAAAAGTCTCAAGATAACCTAATAATACCGAGTCTAACTAATACCGAGTCTAACTAATACCGAGTCTAACGTCTACTACCCAGTCTCCCCAAAAATGAGGTCTTTCAAACTATTTATAAAAAAATAAAAACCTAATTAAACAAGGACTCTATTTGCTGGAAATCTGCCAAAACGCGGCTGGGTCGACGGACCTTGCGACGGATCGTCATGGTCACGAAAGACCGTCATGGACTCCGTCGTCCCATACTTGTGCAATTTCTTCTGCTGCTCTTTTTCATTACCCTCGACGGCAAGTATGATGGACCGTCATAGGCACAACGTTTCGTCGAGGGACTTCGTTTCAAAACACTTCAACTCTTGGAATATGGGTACTGGGATTACTTCTCTTACCTTCATGATGAACCTGCAGGACAGACCGTCATAGACACGACGGACCGTCACAAGCTTCGTAACCCCACACTTGGTCAGACTTCCCCATCTTCCTTCAGCAGCTGCACTACGCTGCCAACTACGGACCGTCACAAGCACGACGGATCGTCATAAGCTCCGTAGGTGGTCTCTTCTACATTTCTTCGCTCAAAATCTCCGCATTCAGCTTTGGACAGATTTCCTGCAAAATAAACAGAAACTTATATAAAAAATAGCACAAAAAGGCTTTTGGACACACTAAACTTAAGGAAATAGTATTAATAATACCGTGAAACCACGGTATATCAATTGGCATATGATGAAATGAACATTCAAGCAAAAGGGGTGAGTATTATGAAGAGCAAATGTGCTAAAGCTAATGAATGTGGTGACAACATGATAAGAGGCTTATGTGAAAGATGAGAGCAAATTCAAATGAGCCTAAGTAAATGTTACTAAAATGTACTCACCTATGAGAGAATAAAGTTAATAAAGAGACCAGTCTCTATGAACACTCTAATGAAAGTATTGAAGTTAATGCTTACTTAATACAAATGATGAAATGAGAAATCATCTAATGAGCTATGATGTCCTCATGCTATAAGCCAGGTTCCATGATGTATGAGTTGAATGTAATGGAACTTTATACTAAGCACCGATAGGCTAGCTATGAGTGGTGATGTCTTCCTTCGGGAAGGGCGGAGGTTCACGTAAATCTCATGATTTGAGACTGTCCATCATGACGGGTATGGGTCTCTTTATATCTCCTAGTCTTTGAACCTATACTGACGATATAGGGATCTAGCAGGGTACGACTCTATATATAGCTAGCATGTTCAGGTCACTTTGGCCGGTGATTCCACCTTTTTTTGGTGTGGGGTTAAACAATAGATTTCATGATTCACACATGATCTATGTCGGTTAAGGTTAAAGTTACCAAAGAGAGCGCACATAATAAAATGAACGATACCAAAAGGTGTTAGGATAGGATAATCAAGAGGTAAGCTAGACTTAAGTAATGAAATTAGGTCATTCTTGGTCATTGCACAGCGAACCCGATGAAAGTCTTAAACTACATCCTAGGTATGGATGTTGTTTACACTATCTTACGAACCAATGAAAATAAAGTACATATTAATGAATGAAGAAGACTCTGTGTTTGCTAAAGAAGGCTCCCTAGTTGAGGTTTCATATGTTGAGCTCTCATTTTGGGAAGTCCTAATGTCAAGTCCATGATTCCAAGGTCTCATGGCATATGAATAAATGAAATGAAATATGATATGTGCTATATGCAATATGTTATGTGCTATATGCAATACATTATGTGCTGTGTGCACTATGATACGTGTGATGATGCATGTTACTCTCATGGCATGACTTTCCTAATCTGAATTGGCAAGTCCACTGACTTGACTTTCCATAACTCATATCGTTAGGAGAGAGATTTTCTAAATCATGCATGTGCGTGGTGTGTGCTTGCATAAACCCATACTTAGTACAAGTGTGAACAAATTCCATGCATTTATTTATGTTTAAGTGCAGGTACAACTGGACGCTAGAGATTACGAGTCGACACTGTAGTTATCCTGACGTGGAGCTTTCATCCGGATTGGTAGTCTCTCATGCGTTCGAGGATGCTTGCCCGTTATATTCTAGCTTAGATGTAGGCTTGAGCTAGTGGAGTATGTTCCACTAGCGTTTCTTTCTCAATTATTTCCAGACATTGTATTGGTGCCATTCTGGGAACTTTATATTTTATGATATGACTTTTTCATTCAATTGAGTATCTTGGTATTAGATGGTTGTTGTGAACGTTTATGAGTTTATGTAGATAGTGTTATGTGATTTCAATGTTTCTCACTATGAAGTCTAAGTAAATAAAAAGTTCAAATTTTCTACAAAAATTAACCTAAATAACGATGACGTATGTAAGCTTGTCTACGACCTCTGAGAGGTCAACGACGCTGGTGTCATCTGGGGTCTAGATTTTGGTTGTGACAAAGTTGTTATCAGATCACTAGGTTAAATTCCGAGGATAATGAGTTCACATCAACCACATTGAGTAGTTTCTATGTCATGATAGTGAAGTGCACCACTATCCTGAATTAGCGACTACATGATGCGTAGGAAACTTCCATTCTTCTGATCTTATCGTGCCTCTTGCAAATGTCTGATTTCTTGGTGTTATGAGCTTGTCGAACATCAAGTCTTATTTCTTTTGAGATAATGAACACTAGAAGAAACGTTGGTACGGGGAGAGGAGGAGCAAATGCTAGATTGACTGATGCGAAGTAGTGGCCATGTCAGCTACCCAGCTAGATTGACTGATGCGAAGGTGCAGACCGCTGTGGCTCATATGTCTCAAGACATCACTATGCAGGCCCAGGCTATGACGGCCCAGGCCAACAGACAGGATGTTCAGCGGGAGAACCCACCCATGTGTAGCATGGCAGGCAGACTAAGAGATTTTACGAGGATGAATCCTCTGATTTTCACAGGTTCCAAGACTTCAGAGGATCCCCATGTGTTTATGGATGAGGTACATAAGATCTTTGTTGCCATGGGGGCCACAGATACTGAGAAGGCTGAGCTGGCTTCCTATCAGCTCAAGGATGTTGCACAGTCTTGGTACAAGATATGGCAGGATAGTCGAGCTTTAGGCAGAGTTTCGATCACATATGAGTTGTTTAAGACAGCCTTCCTGAAGAGATTCTTCCCCAGGGAGATGAAGGAGGATGAGGTTGAGGAGTTTGTCAACCTTAAACAGGGATCGATGACAGTCAGGAAGTATTCCCTGAAGTTTGTGAAATTATCCAGGTATGCCACTTCCCATGTATCTAACAGCAGAGATGAGATTAGTAGGTTCCTCACAAGAATCACAGGAGATCTAGAGGAGGAGTGTCGGGCTGTGATGCTCCACGATAATATGGACCTCTCCAGGTTGATGGTGCATGTCCAGCAGGTAGAGGACAACCGGAAGAAAAGGGGTGTCCGTGATGCTAGGAGGCCCAAACCTTCTGATCAGGCAGATCCTAGTAATGGTGGCAACGGGAACAACTTCAGTATCTGAGAGCCACCCAGATTCAAAAAGGAGCATTAGAGTTCGGGGAACTCTAACGTTTAGAGGAGTGCAACACCTAGAGGAGGCAGCCCGAGACCAAGAATGGCAATGGAGGTGATGTGTAGCATCCAGAAAGGATTGTGCCAAGTGTGGCCATGCTCACAGTGGAGAGTGCAGACAGAGTACTAATGCCTGCTTCGGTTGCAGAAAGAACGGGCACATGGTCAAGGACTGCCCACAGAACAGGGGTCAGGCTGGAGGTAATTCTCAGCCTAGGCCTAATCCACAGGGTGCAGCAGCAGCCGAGCCTCCTAAGCAGAACAAGTTCTACGCCTGAAGGGAAGGGAGGAGCAGGATAAGTCCCCTGATGTTGTCACAGGTATGCTGCAAGTATTCTCAACTTCTATTTATCCCTTACTTGATCCAGGGTCTACGCTTTCCTTTGTAACTCCTTTGCTTGCACTCACTTTTGAGATATTGCCTGATGTTTTGATTGATCCTATAGTTGTTAGTACACCTTTAGGAGATAATGTAAGAACTGATAGAGTATTCAAGGATTGCCTAATAGTTGTATGTGGTAAGACTATGTTTCAGACTTGGTTGAGTTATCAATGAACGATTTAGATGTTATTCTTGGCATGGACTGGCTTCATAGTTGTTATGCTTGTAAGAATTGCCGTAGTAGGTTGTGAGATTTCGTTTCCCTAATGAAGTAGAGCTGGTCTAGGAGGGGTACAGTTCGAGTCGTCCTAATCCCTTGAATACGAACCTTAAGGCCAATAAAATGATGTCCAAAGGATTATTGTGTCATCTTCTGAGTGTTAATGATTTAGATCATGACATTCCTTCCATAGACTCAGTGGCTGTAGTGAATGAGTTCCCAGATGTGTTTCCTGATGATTTTCCTAGAGTTCCTCTCCATCGAAAGATCATTTGGTACCAACTTAGAACTTGATACTAAACCAATTTCGATTCCTCCTTACCTAATGGCTCCAACTGAATTAAAAGAGTTGAAGCTGCAATTAAAATATTTCACTGATAAGGGTTTCATTCAACCGAGAATATCCCCCTGGGGCGCTCTAGTGTTGTTTGTGAAAAAGAAAGATGGAACCCTTAGAATGTGTATCGATTATCGGCAGCTCAACAAAGTCATTATCAAGAATAAGTATCCACATACCAGAATAAATGACTTGTTCGACCAACTCCAAGGGTCTAGTTACATCTCAAAGATTGATCTTCATTCAGGGTACCATCAGCTTAGGGTTAGGGATGAAGATATTCAAAAGACAGCCTTTCGTACCCATGTTGGTCATTACGAGTTTCTAGTTATGTCATTTGGTCTCACTAATGCACCTTCTGCATTTATGGATCTCATGAACAGTCTTCCGTGAATACCTTGACTCTTTCGTCATAGTATTTATTGATGACATTCTCATCTACTCTAAGACCAAGGAAGAGCATGAACAACATTTGAGTCTAACCTAGCAGGTACTTAGACAACATCAGTTGTATGCCAAATTTAGCAATTGTGAATTCTGTCTTAGATCAGTGACCTTCCTGGGTCATGTTGTGTCCGACAAAGGTATGGAGGTAGACCCCAGGAAGACTGAGGCTGTTAAGAACTGGACGAAACCTCTTATTCCCAAAGATATCTGTAGATTCTTGGGACTGGCTGGTTATTATCACAGGTTGATGGAGGTTTTTTCTGCCATTGCTTCCCCCCTCACAGCTTTGACGAAGAAGAAAGTCAAGTTTGAATGGGCGGAGACTTGTGAGTAGAGTTTCTAGGAGCTGAAGGACAAACTCACTTCAACCCCGGTGCTTACTTTGCCTAAGTGTTGTGAGAATTACATTGTTCATTGTGATGCATCTAGGGTGGGTTTAGGTTGTGTTCTTATGCACGGTGGTAAGGTGATGCTTATGCGTCTAGACAACTCAAGGTTCATGAAAAGAATATCCAACTCATGACCAGGAGTTGGCAGCTGTGGTGTTTGCACTGAAACTATGGAGGCACTACTTGTATGGATTGTATGTGGATGTGTTCACATACCAAAAAAGTCTCCAGTACGTGTTCACACAGAGGGAGTTGAATCTACATCCACGGAGGTGGTTGGAGCTGTTGAAGGACTACGACATGAATGTCCACTACCATTCAGGTAAGGCTAATATTATAGCTAATTCTTTGAGTATGATGAGCATGGGAAGTACATCCCACGTTGAGGATGAGACGAAGGAGTTGGTGAAAGATATACACAGACTAGCCAGAGTGGGTGTGTGGTTAGTTGACTCTACTAGTGGGGGTTTTTCAGTTCATCCTATTTCTGAATCATCCTTAGTAGTTGAACTCAAGAAGGGTCAGCATCTTGATCCTCTGTAGATGGAGATAAAGGACTCATTGTTTGTTAAGATTAATGAGTCTTTTGCTTTGGGAGGTGACGGCATACTTAGGTACCCGGACAGGCTGTGTGTACCAGATGTAGATGATTTGTGGACCAAGATTGTGGCAAAGGTCCATGGTTCCAGATATTCCATACATCATCCAGGTTCCACCAAGATGTATCATGATCTTAAACAGATCTATTGGTGGGATGGAATGAAAAAGGACATTGATGAATATGTGGCCAAGTGTCCTAATTGTCAGCAGGTGAAGGCACAACATCTTAAGCCTGGTGGTCTTACTCAGATTATCAAGGTTCCAACGTGGAAGTGGGAGGCCATTAATATGGACTTCGTGGTTGGTCTTTCGAAGACTAGGAGACGGCATGACTCCATATGGGTTTTTGTGGACAGGAGGACTAAATCTGCGCACTTTATCCCTGTGAAGTCTACTTACAGAGCCGAGGATTATGCGAGACTCTACATTGAAAAGATTGTGAGATGGCATGGGATTCCTTTGTGTATCATTTCAGATAGAGGAGCTTAGTTCACTGCACATTTCTGGAGACCCTTCCAGAATAGCATAGGAACGCAGGTAAAGCTTAGTACTGTCTTTCATCCTCAGACTGATGGGCAGACAAAGCGCATCATTCAGACATTGGAGACATGTTGAGAGCATGTGTGATTGACTTCAGAGGTAGTTGGGACGACCATCTGCCTTTGATAGAGTTCTCGTATATTAACAACTATCCCTCCACCCTTGGGATGGCACCGCTTGATGCACTATATGGTAGGAGGTGTAGGTCTCCAATTGGGTGGTTTGAGGTTGGACAGTCATCCATTTTGGGTCCAAAGATCATTCATGAGGCCTTAGAGAAGGTCAGGGTGATTAGGGATAGGTTGGCTTCTGCTTACAGTTGGCAGAAGTCTTATGCAGACGATAGAAAATGGTCCTTAGAGTTTGATGTTGGTGACCAGGTCTATTTTAAGATATCAACTATGAAGGGGGTGATGAGGTTTGGAAGGAAGGGGAAGTTGAGTCCGAGGTATGTTTGGCCATATGAAATCCTACAACGTGTGGGTGAGGTGGCCTCTGAGTTGGCATTGCCTGCAGAACTAGCTTCTAATCATCCAGTCTTTCATGTCCCTATGTTAAGAAGTTCCTAGGTGATCCAACATCGATTCTACCTGTTGAAGGTTTGGGGGTTGATGAAAATTTATCCTAAGAGAAGGAACCTGTTGAGATTTTAGACAGACAGGTCAAGCGGCTGGGGAACAAGGAGATTGCCACAGTGAAGGTATTGTGGAGGAATCATCTTGTTGAGGGTTCTACGTGGGAGGCCGAGGCCGATATGAGATCCTGCTACCCTCATCTTTTCAGCTTTTGAGGTTAGACTTCCTACCTCAAGTCTATGTTTCCTTATCTCCTCTGTTCTTAGTTGTTGTTGCCTAAAAATGGCTATGCTAAGTAATGCTTAATGCGTCCAGAATGCCTATGATTAGACCGGGTTCACACGGATTGATGCGCGTAGAACCAGACCTCTGAACCTTGCAACAACCAAGCCAACGAACTTGGTGAGTCAGTTGAGCTAGAAAAAGTTGTTTCCAGCCATGTAGGGCACCCGAATATGAAGATCTACCAGGTTAAGTCTTAACCGGACTTAAAAAGGGGTAATCTTTAGTTTGGAAGGTCTAGGGGTAAAGTGGTCTTTTTCTAGGCTAAGGGTAGCATCGTAATTACCCTAAATATTCAATTAATTATTTAATTTGGTGAATTATTTAAATTAATTAATATTTAAATGTTGATTTAAGAAAAACGAAAATAAGAATTTTTATTATTAATTGTTATATATTAACTATTATTTAATCTACTTGGACTATGTCTTGCCTAAAAGTCCTAGTTCTAAGGGAACACTACCTCACATCTCTCTCTTTCACGTTTATCTCCCTCTCTTCAAACACTCTCTCAAGATTTCACTCTCTTTCTGGTTACAAAATAGAAAACAAAACAAAAACCAAAAGTTCTTCACACTTGAAGAACTTATGAAATAATACAAACGACAAGATAATTTGAAAACGTAAAGCAAAAAGGTAATTTCTCATCGAGTAAGGTGGGACGTTAGTTTATTGGTGGATTTGCAGCACTTTGAAGGTGTTGAAAGTGAAAATTAGGTATGGGTTTCTTCCTTTTGGTTATTTTCCCAAGAGACCCTTAAGTCTCAGATGAATCTACTGAAAACTAGGGTTGTTCCCCATTGCATGTTCCCTGTCATTAGCTCCCAATGATCTTAGGTTGGTATGTGTTCTGGTACATTAGGCATGTAATGTGATGTTTGTGATGAATATGTTCATGAAGCTGTGTTCGGAATTGTATGACGATAATTTATGTCTTCCGAAATTATGTGAAAAATTATGTGTGTGCAATGTGTAAGCCATGACATATACCTTCTGTTTGAAGTTCGAAAATGACATGTTTTATGGTTGTATTTAACGTGCACAAACTTGAATAATTGGTGATGTCTTATGAGTTATAACGCGGCTGATTTGAGTGGATGACTCTTAGCTAAATATAACTATGAAAACTATACCTAAAAAAACGTACTAAATGATTCATGAAATGCCCTAAGAACTAACATATAATTGTTGATAAAAATCAGCTGAAAAACGTGACCCAATTTCCAGCACCTTGTTGGTTGGTTTCAGCCAAGCAAAGTTGTACAATATGCAATGTAAAATGAATGTAAAATAACTGAGGTCACTAAGGATTGAAACTGAGACCTCACCATGTTAAAATCAATTAAAATGTAAGGAATGGGGTTATGGGGAATCAAAATTGGGCGCCTTAGCCGATCCTCTCATACTTGAAAATAAAAATAAATAAGTGAGAGGAGTGGGATTCCAACCCACCACCTCTCGGTAAAACATGAGAATAAGGAGAAAGTTACAAATAAATTTAAAAAAAGATGGGAGGATTGGGATTTTATCCCACGACCTCTCGGTCAATGAGGAGACAAGAAGAAAGTATTAAAACTAATGAGATTAGAGCAATGGGTTTCGAACCCACATCCTCTCGACCAACACAAAAGGAGTTAAGGAAAAAGAAAAATAAAGAAATGTGCTTGTGGGGGTTCGATCTCAGGTCCCCTAATGCCTAAACGTTTAAGGTGAAGTGAGGGAAAGGAAAAAGGAAGGGCAAGCAATGTTAGTGAGGGGATTCGAAATCGTGTCCCCAAGACGAGGGTGAAGATTAGGAAAAATGGAAAACAAATAAAAAAGTAAGTGTTATCCAAGGGATTCAAAATCGGGTTCCCTTGCCCCATTCCGTATTGACACAAAAGTCGTACGTGAATAAATGTTCAAAAGAAAGCTGCCTACATAGATCGAAATCGAGATATTGGCATTTATAAAAGATGCATAAGTCTTGTATCACATGATCTTAATAAGATATGATTCACATAAACGAATTATGAATGAAGCCTCATGGCTTGTATGTATAGACTCATAAGTCTAGCATACGTTTAAAAGTAAGTGAACCTAAGATGTATGTGCTGAAATGATGTAACCCTAAAAGGGTTATGAAAGAGTGTGAAACACACTAAAGGGCCAAGTGCATTGGCATATGATGAAATGAACATTCACGTAAAAAGGGTGAGTAATTACGAAGAGCAAATGTGCTAAAGCTAATAAAAGTGGTGACACCATGATAAGAGGCTAATGTGAAAGATGAGAGTAATCTCAAATGAGCCTAAGTAAATGTAACCGAAACGGACTCACCTATGAGAATGTAAAGATAATGAAGAGACCAGTCTATATGAACACTCGAAGTTAGTGCATACTTAATACAAATGATGAGATGAGAAATCATCTAATGAGCTATGATGTCCTCATGATAGAAGCCAGCTTCCATGATGTATGAGTTGAATGTAATGGAACTTTATACTGAGCACCGATAGGCTAGCTATGATGGTGTTGCTGTCATTCGGGAAGGGCGGAGGTTCACGTAAATCTCATGAGATGAGACTGTCCGTCATGACGGGTATGAGTCTCCTTGTATCTCCTAGTCATACTCTAGCATGTTCGGGTTACCTTGAACGTTGATTCCACCAATTTTCAGTGAGGGGTTAAACACTGGATTTTCATGATGCTCACATGATCTATGTCTGGTAAAATTGAAGTTCCCAAAAAAAGAATGAGGTTGGTGATGTACAAAATGAAATGAATGAAACCAAAAGGTGTTAGGATAGGATAATCAAGAGGTGAGCTAGACTTAAGTAATGACACTAGGTCATTCTTGGTCATTGCATAGCGAACCCGATGAAAGTCTTAAACTACATCCTAGGTATGCCTGGTGTTTACACTAGTTTACGAACGAATGAAAATGAAGTATGTATGAATGAATGAAGAAGACTCTGTGTTTGTTAAAGAAGGCTCCCTAGTTGAGGTCGCAATTATTAAGCCCTTATTTTGGAAAGTCCTAATGTCAAGTCCATGATTCCAAGGTCTCATGGCGTATGAACGAATGAAATGAAATATGATATGTGCTATATGCAATATGTTATGTGCTGTGTGCAATATGATACGTATGATGATGCATGTTACTCTCATGGCATGACTTTCCTAATCCAATTTGGCAAGTCCACTGACTTCACTTTCCATAACTCATATCGTTAGGAGAGAGCTTTTCTAAATCATGCATGTCCTTGGTGTGTGCTTTCATATACCCATACTTAGTAAAAATGTGTACTAATTCCATACTTTTATCTACTTTTATGTGGAGGTACAGCTGGACACTAGAGCTTACGAGTCGACGCTGAAGTTATGCGGATGTATGTAGTCTTGTCTTCGACCTATGAGAGGTCAACGATGCCGGTCTCGTATGGGGTCTAGATTCCGGTCGTGACAAGTGGTTTCCACCTAAGAGAGCTAGGTATGTACGGTTTCACTTTGGCCGGTGATTCCACCTCTTTTTGGTTTGCGGAAGACACCGGATTTCATGTTTAGCTCACATGATCTATATTGATTAACGACATGTTCTTGCTTCACTATAGCCGTAAGACACTCCTTTTGATGTGGAGTGAACACTTGAGATGTATTTTCCTTAGCCGAGAATTACCCCTTTTCAGTGTGGGGTAGACACTGGATTTCATGAGTATGTCACATGATCTAGATTCCTTTTAGCTGGTGAATCACCTTTTTTTAGTTGGGGAAGACACTAGATTTCATGTTAAGCTCCCATGATCTTATTCCTAATGATGTCACTATGAATGTGAGAGCAAATGATTATGATGGAACGTATGATCAAAGTGAGCAATTGACAATATCACACTCAATAAGTTTCAGAAAATAGTGGGCAAAACCAAATAAGATTGGCCTATAATGACTTCTTATATGATGCCAATAGAGAATGGCTTATGAAATGTTAATGAATACCTAAGGTAGGGAATTCATTCCTTAGTCCTTAGATTACTTACATCGATTCATTGTGGGTATGGAACTACAATGAATCATTGAAATTGTATCTAAAACATAGACTAAAAGAATTATTGAACTACACTACAAGAAGAAGAAAAAGATTGAGCTCTCGGTTAGGAAGAAAAAATTTTCAAATCATTGCCCGAGTGGTTCTAAAATTATGTTGATGATACTTATGTCTTGTAATCATATAGAAAATTAGTTTTATGCTTTGAATGTATTAAAATATATCATATTCATAACCACAATTCACAACTAACAAATTAGGAAAGTCTAATAACTTGACTTTCCAGAAATGGCATGTTGATTAGGAAGAGCACTCATTTATCATGCATAGCATTATGCGTATGTGTGCATACACCCATACATAGTACAAGCGGTGTACTAACCCTATACAATTTACTATTTTATCGGTGAAGGTCAGAGGACAGATTGAAGACTCTTGTAGCGGTTTGGACATCAGCGTTCTCCAAACCATTTGGTAAGTCCTCTTGATTTCGAGGATGCTACACTTATAGTCTAGCCTTAGTTTTAGACATAGATAGTGGATGTTGTCCCTAGCATTTCTTTCATATTTTCATTTCGAAGCTTTGTAATAAGGCCGTGTTAGGGAAACTTTTATGATATATCCATCTTCGATTTCGAATTGATTCTTATGATGTTTCATTTACGTAGATCTTAGTATATGATGCAATTAAGTATTAACTATATGAAGTCTATGTAAACTTCATACTTATATAAAGTTCTAAATTTCCGCTAAAATTAATCATATGAATGTGATCAATGCAAGAAGAGGCTTGTATGTGACCTCTAAAAGGTCAAGGACGCCGGTTGCGATTCGGATTCCAGAATCCGGGTCGTGATAAATTTGGTATCAGAGCATGAAGTTAAATTACCTAGGAACTAAAGCTCAACTACAACCATGTTACATAGTTTCTGACTTATGGTTGTGAAGCACGCCACAATCATGATTTATAGACTACGCGATGATAGAAAATCTTCCCTTCTTCTACCCTTTATCATGCTATCTAGAGCTTTGAAACTTTGTGTCATTTTAAGTATCTAACTTCCTTCTTGTGTGAACATGTACAAGAATACACACAAGAATTAGGATGGCCAAGTGGTCTAAGGCGCAAGACTCAAGACTCAAGATCTAGCCTTCCCAAGAAGGTGCAATAATTGAAATGCCCAGCATGACTGAAAGACGTGTAGTAAGTGTGATCGTTCGCATGGAGCTGAGTACATGGTAGATTCTTAATGCATGCCACTGGTTTTAATGAAGAGGAGGAGGCTATGTTGGCCGCATATAAGCTCAAGGATGTGGCTCAGGTATGGATTGGCTCCATAAGTGTTATGCTACGATAGATTGTTAATATAGGATAGTGAGGCTTCAGTTTTCGAATGAGTTAGAGATGGAATAGGAAGGACGTGGTTCAAATCTAGTAGGCCAAATCGTTCCACATTTAAAAGCAAATAAGATGATAGCTAAGGGGTATTTATACCACTTAGTTAGAGTCAATAACTTAGACCAAGAATTCCCTTCCATAGAATTAGTGTCAATAGTGAATGAATTCCCAGAATCACCGATATGTTTGACCAACTCCAACGTTCATGTTTCTTTTTCAAGATAGACCTTCGGTCAGCCTACCATCATCTTAGAGTGAGGCGAGACGACATCCCTAAGATTGCTTTTCGTACAAAATGTGGACCTTATGAATTGACTCTTCCGTGAGTACCTTGATTCCTTCGTCATAGCATTCATAGATGACATTCTAATATACTCTAAGTCTAGAGAAGTGCATGAGGTACACATAAGAAAGACATTGCAATACATAGAGAACATCAGTTTTATGCAAAGTTCAGCAAATGTGAATTCTGGTTGAGATCAATGACCTTTCTTGGTCATGTCGTGACAGACCAAGGTGTTGAAGTTTATCCGAAAAGAGTTTGGGTACACAGGTGAAGCTTTGCACTGCTTTTCATCCACAAACAGATGGACAAGAAGAATGTACCATTTAGACCCTTAAAGACATGTTGAGAGCATGTGCTATTGACTTTAAGGGGAGTTAAGATAGATTGTCTACTGCTTACAGTCGTCAAAAGTCCTATGCTTATAAAAGAAAGAGAGCTCTTGAGTTTGAAGTAGGTAATCAAGTATACTGGAAGATATCATCCATGAAAGGGGTGACGAGATTTGGTAAGAAAAGGAAATTAAATCCGAGGTATATAGGTCATTACGAGATCTTACAGCAAGTTGGAAATGTTGCCTACGAACTGATGTTACCACAAGAATTAGCTTCGGTCCATCCAGTGTTTCACGTGTCGATGCTAGAGAAGTGTCTAGGCGATCCAACGTTCATCCTACTCGTCGAAGGGTTAGGAGTTGATAGAAATCTTTCCTTATGAAGAGGTTCCCGTGGCAATTTTAGATCGTCAAGTGAAGCAACTGAAGGAAAAGGAGGTTCTCACCGTGAAGGTGTTATGGAGGAACCACCTTGTTGAAGGGGCAAGATGGGAGGCCGAGGCTGATATGAGATTTCGTTACCCTCATTTGTTCAGTTCTTGAGGTTATATATACTCTTCCTAAGTCTTGTTTTATGTTTAAGAAACTAACTGTTTTAGTGCATTAGTAGATTTGGTGTTGAAAATCCCTAATCGTATGTCTTATAATAGCACTATGTGAGTTAAAATTAAGTCATGTTTGCATTTCATGTTGATGTTTTTCTGTAGCATCGACATGATTTTTGTACTGCATGAGTTGTGGTGTACATTAAGTTAAGTGCGGTTGGGAAGGAAATTTCTCAATCTCAAATATGAAGTTTCAGATAAGCTTGAATGTTATGCATCATATAAATAAGTGTGAATCAGATATTCACAAAATAGAAAAGTTTAAGCATGATAAAGTATTTTCGAAAATCACCCTCTTTGTTTAAATGATGTGTAGTATCATATGGGGACGAATGTTCTTGGGGGGGGGGAGATAATGTAACATTACGGAAAATTTTATATCTAGTGAAGAGCTCAATAGGTCTTTAAGAATGTGTATTGGGGATACATAGGCATTCCAATGCCCAATATTAAGAAATATTTGGTATAGTATAGAAAATTGGCTAAGGGGTAATAACCAATTTCTATATAATACCCAATAAGCAAAATTGGGCATATTAGAAAATATTGACTTGAAGAGTGTTAGCCACATATCTAAATATTAATGAGCTTGTTTACGAAATGTACCTACAATGAAGACCCTAAGCTAAAATTCAGAAATTTATTAGTTGCAAACACATTAGGTACTAGACATCTAAGTGTCAAGCCTACTACACTAAGTACGTAACCATTTAAAATGATCATGTAGAGTGAGCAGTGCCCAACAACATAGTGAGGGTCCTTGGGACAATAAGTAAACATTCCCAAAGGAACCATAAATAATAGTTATTCAGGAAATTACAACAAAAACAAGTGCAAACACATGTGCAAGACATGTGAAGAAGTGGCCAAAGGAGGAGACCACCCTAATCAAATTCGGTCATGGTAGTTTGGGGAAAACGTGCACAAGGGACCACTCCATGTGGGTCCTAACTTCCTAAAAAATTATACACTCTAACCTATTGCCCTAACTAGCTATCTAACCTAGGACGAAACGAAATAAACTAATTAATGCAGCCAACAACCTAAGACTTACCCGGGTGACAATAACCTAGTAACTAGTTAAAGAGACAACCTAGTACGTAACATAGGATGGTCCAAAAGGTTTGTTATGGTCCTAAAAACATAGGGATACTTTAATAATTACCCTAGGCTACTTAATTAATTAATTTAGCAACTTAATTAATTATTTTAAACGGGTAAAACCTATATCACAAAACAATTTCTAGATTTTGGTTAAGACAAGAAAGGGACAACCTATTACCTAACCTAGGATGGTCCAAAGAGTTAATTAATGTCCTAACGACTTAAGGATACTTTAGTAATTACCTTAGGTAACCTAATTAATTAAATTATCCATTTAATTAATTTATTTAAATGGTCAAAATGAAATTCTTTCACTAACCTAGTATAATTCAAGAAACATACTAGTACATAACCTAGAATGGTCCTATAGGGTTGATTATAACCCCAATGACTTAGGGATACTTTAGTACTTAACCTAGGTCCCTAAATTAATTAAATTAATGATTTAATTAATTAATATAAAGTCAAAATGTTGACCAAAACCATAGTCAACACTAATTTCCAGATTTGACTAAGTATTGTGTTTTCATAGTTCTAGTAAATCTAGGAGGGACTTTTTATTAATTAATTAACTTATTAATTTAATTAACTTATGAAATCCTATGTTTAATGAGTAAATATCAGTTCCTAAGACTTAGACTCACGTTATAACTCAAATAAATACACGACGCAAAACAGTAAGCAAGCGAGCGAAAGAAAACCAGAAAATTCCATTGATTCTCCTAGGTGATTTCAAGGTTTCGCCAAGTTTTCATTCAAAGTGGTCTTCGTATATTATGTTCTAATTGAGGTATGGGTTTCTTCCTGGAATTCTTTCTCCAAGAGAACTTTCTTTCCAACGATTTAACAATCATGAAAACTAGGGTTGTTCCCATGTTCTCGTCGAACTCCCTTGTCCCTAGTATCCTTTTCTATTCAATGTTGAATAGGTTAGAGATCATGTTGTTTGTATGTGGTGCTGGATGATCTTGTGTGTAATGTTCTTGAATAATGAATGTAGAATGAACCTATGAACTTATAATCGTACGAAGTAAAACGGTAATAACGTGAATTAAGAATTGATGATGTGCTTAGTCACGTCTGTAACTGTTTAATTGTTTATGTGTTTGTACGAATGTTGTCTTGCTGTTATTGTGACGTTATGAAGATGCTAAAGTCATAAAATGTTAGTATGATGCTGACCATGAGGTTCAAAAACGTTATCACTATAATCCATAAACTAAGATTGGCTTAAAAGACAATTATGAAATCATATCTTGAATGAATTGTCTATCTTATGCCAACACAAATTGGCTAACACTACTTTATCAAAAAGAATGCATGCAAATGGCTATGAGTTTATGTAAATGATCGAAAGATTGGCTAATGGTACACACATATTCAATTTTAATATGAACATACGTAAAATTGCCTTATACCAACAAAAATTCTTATGTAGTTTAATATCCCAAATGTTGAGGCTGATACTAATCATATGTTAATCTTGTGTAGTAATAGTATCAAATATATTATAAGCACTTATAAAGTAATTCAATGATTCCATAACCAAGGGCATGTCATTCATTGGGACAACTCCCAACATGTTCTAAATGAATGAACTATGAACATATGTAACTCGTTGAAAGAAGTGCTCATCCGCCATAAACAATGAAATGAAGCTACTACACTAATGTAAAGAAGTAACGTATGTAATAACATAATTAAAGGGGTCTAAATTAAGTAAGTGACCATAATGGGGTGTTAAAGAAAGTGAGACAAGTCTTACTTACACCTAAGCTACTATGTTAAAAGAATACTCACGAATGAAGGTGTTAGAATGTGTGAGACTAGTCTCATTAACACCTAAGGATAATACGTATGGACAATTCACATTTCATCAATGTAAAGTAAGGATGATATATAAGGACAATTCATTAAGGATGACACGTTATCAAGAGAGTAACTAAATCTCAATCTAGAAGTAAACTTCCATAATGCTTGAGTCAACTCTAAAATATAAAGAAGATAATGAAAGTGAGCACAACACCAATAGACTAATATAAGCATGTGCTTGCACGTGTAAGTCTCATTAGACGAGGCAAACACCGAGGTGGAGAAGTAGTCTCCTTAAGTCCCTAGTCTTCGAACTATGTCTAGCCAACATAGGAACTAGCTAGTGGTTTCCACCTAAGCGAGCTAGGTGTTTTCGGTTTCACTTTAGCCGGTGAATCCACCTCTTTTCGGTGTGGGGAAGACACCAGATTTCATATTTATCTCACATGATCTATGTCCGTTAATGCTCATGACATGTTCTTGGTTCATTGTAGTCGTGAGCCACTCCTTTAGGTGTGGAGTGGACACTTGAGATGGATTCGCCTTAGCCGGGAATCACCCCTTTCAGTATGGGGCAGACACTGGATTTCATGATTATCTCACATGATCTAGGTTCATTTTAACCGGTGAATCACCTCTTTTCAATGTGGGGAAGACACTGGATTTAATGTTAAGCTCGCATGATATTATTCCTAATGATGTCACTAAGAAAGTGAGAACGAATGATGATGATGGAACGTATGTCACTTGGCAATATCACGCATGAAGTTTCAGCAAATAATGGGCAAAGCCAAATAAGATTGGCCTATAATGACTTCTTATATGATGCCAATAGAGGGAAGGAGAAACATAATGTTAACTAAATACCTCATAACTTCCCCTAGAAGAAAGTAATAAAATAGATGGCATAGACAATAGATAATGGCATATGAAATGTTAATGAATACATAGTGTAAAGAATGACTCATTATAAGGTAGGGAAATTATTCCTTAGTCCTTGGATTACTTACATCAATTCATTGTGGGTATGGAACTACAATGTATCATTGCACTTGTAAGTAAAATATAGACTAAAAGAATTATTGAACTACATAACAAGAAGAAGAAAAGGTATGAAAGTAAAACTAAGTATAGAGAGGTGAGCTCTCGGGTTAGGAAGAGCAATTTCTCAAATCTTTGTCCGACTGGTTCTAAAATTATGTTGATGATACTAATGTCTTGTAATCATATAGAAAATAAGTTATGTGCTTTGAATGCTTTAAAATACATCATATTCATACCAAATTCGCAACAAACCAATTAGGAAAGTCTAATGACTAGACTTTCCAGAAATGGCATGTTGATTTGGAAGAGCTTTCTTTGATCATGCATAGCTTTATGTGTATGTGTGCATACACCCATACTTAGCATTAGTGGTGTACTAAACCTATAAATTTACTGTTTTATATGTGCTGGTCATAGGATAGATTGAAGACTCTTGTAGCAGTTTGGACATCAACGTTCTCCAAACAATTTGGTAGGTCCTCCTGATTTCGAGGATGCAACAGTTTAAGTCTATACTTAGTTTTAGACGTAGCTAGTGGATGTTGTCCCTAGCGTTTCTTTTGTATTTCATTTCTAAGCTTTGTAATAAGGTCGTGATTGGCAATTATTTATGATATATTCATCTTGTATTTCGAATTGATTCTTATGATAGATGGTTGTTTCATTTACATTGAGCTCTGTATATGATTAATTTCCCCTAAAATTAAACATATGAATGTGATGAATGCAAGAATAGGCTTGTCTGCGAGATCTGATAGGTCAACAACGTTGGTTGCAATTCGGATTCAAGAATCCGATTCATGACATGGAGGATTAAAGGATTTAGCATTGTAAAAGTGTCATGACAAGGTAGAAACTTTTATCATTTTATAACACATGACTCTGATAACTTACTCGTGACTTTTAAAATTTATTTATGAAGTATTTAATGATTATTACTCAAAGATTAAATATTCATATCTTCTTCTTGGAATTCACGTATCCCATCAATGGATTGCATATACTTAGCAAGGTATAGCAAAGAGTATATTGATGGCGTTGAATCATTTCTATATTTTTCTTACTCTTATGGAGATCCTCAAGGTGAGGAAATTCAGTGTCCATGTGCAAAATGTTGTAATATGCCTTGGACTCAAAGGAATGTAGTGTATGATCATCTTATATGCTATGGATTCGTTAAGGCTATACTAGATGGAGAAATCACGGGGAATGGGATATCAAGTTAAGTGTTGATGATGATATGGATTACTCGCGTGATGATATCGAGGGGTTGTTGAATGATCAATTAAGAGATGTTGCACAGGCTCAAGGATTTTATTATGGTCAAAATGAAGATGCCAAGAAATTCTATAACTTAGTTGAAGAAGCAAACCAAGAATTATATCCTAGTTGTACCAGATTCTCTAAATCATCAATCACTCCGTTTATACGGATGGAGCAATGAATCATTCACTTCTCTTTTAGAGTTATTATAAGAGGCAATGCCTGAGTTGAACATTCATCCGTCTTACAATAAAACCAAGTCTATGGTTAAGAATCTAGGTCTTGATTATGAGAAAATTGATGCACGTCCAAATGATTGCATGTAGTTCAGGAATGATCATAAGGATGATGAATTTTGTGATACTTGTTGAGCCTTTGAAAAAACAACATCAAGTTTCAACAAAGACTTTGAGACACTTCCCATTAATTCCTAGACTCAAAAGGCTATTTATGTGCTCAAAGACGGTAGATTCGTTGAGGTGGCATGAAGAGGACCTTTCTGAAGATGGAAAGTTAAGACATCTCGCTGATGGTCTAGCATGGAAAAACATTGATAGGCGGCTACATCTAGATTTTGCACTAGATTGTCGCAATGTGAGACTTGGCTTGTCAAGTGATGGATTCAATCCATTTCGAACCATGAGTATATCACATAGCACATGGCCAGTTATGTTGATGGTGTATAATCTGCCAACATGGATGCGCATGAAATCTAAAGATTCTATACTTTCTTTACTCATACCTGGGCCACAATCACCTTGAAATGACATTGATATTCACTTACAACTATTGATAGATGAATTAAAATTATTGTGGGATTCTGGAGTTGAAACATATGTTGCTTCAAGAAATGAAACTTTTCAAGTGCGGGCAGCTCTTATGTGGACAATCAGTGACTTTCCTGCATATGATATGTTATCAAGTTGGAGTACAAAAGGAATGTTTGTCTGCCCTTGTTGTAACTATCGCACTAATTCCCGCTATCTAAAACATAGTCAGAAAATGTGTTAAATGGATCATCGTGTTTTTCTACCCATGGATCATCCATGGAGAGCTAACAAAAGATATTTCAATGGAAAAAAGTGAATTCAGGCCTCCTCCACCTCCCTTATAGGGGAGTGATATGCTTAATAGCTTACTTGATTTTGAAAAAATGTGTTTGGGAAGAAGAGAGAGATCAAATGATGGACCATGGAAAAAAAGGTTAATTTTTTTGAATTACCTTATTGGCAGCACAACTTGTTACGCCACAACCTTGATGTAATGCACATCGAAAAGAACATAGTTTATAGCATACTCAGAACTCTTTTGGGTATTTCTAGAAAAACAAAGGATCATGCAAAAGCCCGGTATGATTTGAAAGAATGGAAATCAGGAAGAACCTTCATCAAAAACATACATGAGATAGTAAGAGAACAATCTTTGCAAAGGCGTGCTTCTCAATGACAAAAATGCAGATAAATCAATATTTTGTGAAGTTTTAAAGATAGCCAAGATACCTAATGGTAGTGCCTCAAATATTCCTAGGTGTGTGAACTTGGATGAAAGAAAAGTGTCTAATTATAAAACCCACGATGCCCATTTCATGTTACATTACTTGCTCCCAATACCTATTAAAAACATTATTCATGATCATGTGCTTATTCCTTTGATTCGTTTAAGTTCCTTCTTCCATCGTTTATTTAAAAAAGTAATCACATTGGAGGATCTTGATTGCTTAGAAGTAGAAATCATAGAAGCAATAAATCAGTTGGAGCGAATTTTTCCTCCTTCATTTTTTGATATCATGATTCATTTGCCTATTCATTTGGCGAATGAAGTGATATTATGAGGTCAAATTCAAAATCGATGGATGTATTCCACTGAAAGAGAAATGGGTACATTCAAATCATACATTCGCAATAGGCGTTTTCCAGAAGGTTACATAGCAGATACACGAGTGGGAATAGATTGCATGAATTTATTCTCCAAATATCTGCATATGGGTGTGCACACCATATTTAACAGAAGATCGCTAAATTATGATGAATGTGACCCAAGTGATGCACAAAGTCTGAGTTTGTTTTCTAACAGAAAAGTTCCTTTAGGAGCAAATAAAACTGATCTAATCATTTTAGATGACAAGTCACTAAGTCAAGCACATGCGTACTTATTGGGAAATAGTGACGAGATTCAAGAATATATTAAATACCTTAATTTGAATATTATATTATGTTTGTATAATTAATTTTAAACTTATTTTATTTATTAATTAACAAAAAAAAGTATATGTCGTGTAGAGAGCATGAACAAGAGGTTAATAATCAGCCACAAAGATCTAAATAGAGCAAGGCCAAGAATCATTGCCAAAACTTTTCTCAATGGTTTGAAACTTGTGCTTCGCAAGAGGATGTGTCTGATTTGATAAAGCAATTGTCTAGAGGACCAAATCTTGTTGCAAAATGATATTTAGGTTATCTCATAAGTGGATATAGATTCCATGTTAGGCAGCATGATGCACTGCGTAAAACACAAAATAGTGGTGTTACACTAATTGCCTCATCTACAAGCTTTGCAAGCTCAAATGATAAAAATCTGATTGCTGCAGATTTGACTTATTATTTTAGAATAGTTGATATTATAGATTTAGACTATTACGGTCATTTTAAGATTGTTCTATTTAAGTGTGATTGGTATGAGGTTGAAAATGATTCTTATATGTCAATTTTAACAAGAGATGCTCTCAGGAAGATCCTTTTGTGCTTGCATCTCAAGTGCACCAATGCTTCTATGTGGAAGATCATATGATCAAGATAAACATTATGTTATGAAGACTATTCGGAGAGACTTGTTTAACATGGGTGATGAAGTTGAATCTAGTCTCCCAAAAAGTTATGAAAACGAGCCATCTTAACATTTGATGGGACCATCTATACCAAAACATAATGGTGAAGTACTCATAACAAGGACTGAAGTACCGTAAACAATTATTGATGTGCCTTTGGAGGAATTTGTCACTCAAAAACTTGAAGTCAAGTATGAAAAGGAGTTTGAAGATGAGTTTTAACGAGTCTGAAAATGAGTATGAAGATGAGTTTTAAAATGAGTGTGAAGATGAGTTTGAAGCCGATTCTGAAGAAGAGTTTGAAGATGACGCACCATGAGTTTCATTATTGTTGTGATGATCATATAGTGCTAACTTACTATTTTTGTAATTTAATTGTTGTTTCGGTACGAACATATTAAGATATCTAATATGTGGAATTCAAGATTAGATCGCTACAATGTTTAAGTAATCTGTTGGGTTTTTCATGTGCCCAATTGTTGTTTGGTAAAGGAATTTATGTTGGATTCTTATCAATTGTTATTTTATTGGTCAGGAATGTTATGCCTCGTATTTTTATACGTAGTGCTCGTCATGATCTAGTAGACGTAAGTCCGGGGAATGAGATTTTATTTTAAGTTCCAAGTGATTAAAGAAATATTAGGCAAGGATATTAATTTCAAATGTGATATTAAGTATGATTTGGCTAATGTAAGTGCCATTAACTTTAAGTGAGGGATTAATTAGTGGCTGATAATGATTAATTTAATCAAGTGGGCCCCACCACTCAAGGCAAAAATAAAAGGAATCAGATTGGGAGCTGGCCTTAGTGGGACTCGTGTAGAGGGGGGCTGCCTCCACTCCATACTATAAATAAGGTGGTGAAATGCATTGCAGCATATCATCTTCTTCACCACTTGGCTTAGGCAGTCATGGAAATGGAGAAAACCAACCCTGCAACTCTTGGCCAGCAGCTGCAAATAATTTTGTTAGTAATCTCTTTGCTTGGTGTGTTAATTCTTTAGAATACCTTTGTTAATTATCCATTAATATTAAGAAGGGGGCGTGACCAGTAGCTTAAGAAATTTTTTTTAGTTATTGAATGTGCTAAGTATGAACGGAAACCATAATCGGATTATTAGTGGTGTCGTGTTAGTGTTTTGGCTGTTATGATTAAAGAAAACTGCGGGAAATTCTATTTTGACGTCATGTATATGTTAATGTGATTATGGGTATATACTCCAAAGGATTGATACGATAAGGTAGATGTGTTGCGAATCATAAAACGAGTTATCGCTCGGTGTGTCATTGCTTCGCTGCTATGGTTGCCGAGACGGAACTGTTTTGGGGGGGGGCTGTTTAATATGATTCGTTGGGTTATATGTGTTATTGGTATTGCTGTGGATAATTTGGGTTGTTGTCGGATTGGGACGAAGTAAGGAAAATAGGGGAAGTGCTGCCGGGTTAACGTTAGATTATTAGCTAGCTTACAAAATAGTAAAGCGCGACGTTTATCTAATTGCGGCACGATTGTTGCTTGTTATAGATTAATAGCTTGAGCAGTAAATATTGGACGGGTGCGGCTCGACTATACGGTATGTAACGCTATCCCTTCTTTCTTTGTTTGGCATGACCTTTATAAAATGAGCGAATAACGGACAGGTTTTATACTTACCTCTAGACCGTCAAGGTGACGTATATTCTTGCTTCCACAACTATTCCCCTATATATCGGCTATGTCTAAGGCTATGATGATTTCTCATATCTATGGTAGTGCTTCTTAGAGTCATTGAGATTTTACGGTTCCAAATCGTATTAAAGGTTCATAATCTTGATAAAACGTTAATCTTTGGTAATACTCCTTGCTGGTTCACGTTGATTGTTCTATTGAGTTATAAGAAATGATTTTATTTGCATATGGTTGCTCAAAATATCTGCTCGTGCATAGAGTCATTTATCATTTCACCGAGTCTCGGGCCGGGTAATGTTCACGCGGAGTTTCTTGCATATGTCACCGAGTCCCTAACTAGAGGGCCGGGTATGTATATTATATATATGATTGGTGATGAGGATGGTTATGATTATGATGATGATGGAGATGATGTGATGATTATTTCACCGAGTCTCTCACTAGAGGGCTGGGTACGTATGATATATATATATATGATGATTATTTTGCCGAGTCCGGTACTAGGGAAGCTGGGCACCTTATATGTTAAACATATGCATGATTTTCACTTAAAAGGTACACGTGTAGCGATATCTTGTTTCGACTTATCATGTTGGTATGCTGTCATCTTTACCTTATGCTTTACATACTTAGTACGTTGTCCGTACTGACCCCCTTTCCTCGGGGGGATGCGTTTCATGCCCGCAGGTGTAGGCACACAGTTCGGTGATCCTCCCGCCTAGGATATCTACTCTACTGATTGGGAGAGCTCCACTATGCCGGAGCCTAGTCGTTTTGGTACATAACTTTTTGTGTAGTCTTTTGCTTGTCTATGGGTATGGCGGGGCCCTTTCCCGTCGAGTATCACTACTGTACTCTTAGAGGTCTGTGGACATTATGTAGGTTGTATATATATGTTTTGGATAATGGTCTGGACATGGTTTGTTTGGGATGTCCGCTTGTACAGGGGCAGCCTTGTCGGCTGCGTACATTATTGTGTATTGTGTAGTGGCAGCCTTGTCGGCTTACGCATGCTATTATGCTTTGGATAGTGGCGGCCTTGTCGGCTCGCGTATGTTGTTACGGTTGAATGGCTATGACTCCTTATGAGAGTGGTCCTCTTTATATATATATATATATAACGTTGGGGTTGGCTTGATTTGATTAAATTCCATATTGTCTTAGTTTCAGTTGGTTATACTTAGCAGGTTTGTATGTGGGTGTCCAAAACGGGCACTAGTCACGGCCCATCGGGTTGGGTCGTGACAAAGAGTGGTATCAGAGCGGTTCTTCCTCGGAAGTGTCTACAGACCGTGTCTAGTAGAGTCTTGTTTATCGGTGTGTTGTGCACCACATCTATAAACAGGAAGCTACAGGACATTTAGGATGTCATCCTTTCTTCTTATTCTAGATCGTGCGATAGAGCTATATTAACAGGATAATCCATCTCTATGTGTTTTCAGCTATGCCTCCAAAAAAAGCGACAGCCGCCCAGAAGGGCAAATCTGTAGCAGAAGGTACTAGTCAGACCCGGAGAGTTACTAGGGCCCGTGCCCAGTCTATGCCTGATATTGTGCTCCAGTCGGAGAGCTCTGCTACACCGCCACCACCAGAGGAGCTTAGAGCAGCAGCAGCTCCAGTTAGGGGGACACCACCAGCCCCCGAGGCCCCAGCACCTGAACCTCCAGCTCCTCACCCAGGGGCGAAGGATAGGGCCGTGGGAGATGCGGTTCAGTTGCTGACTAGATTAGTGGCAGGTCAGGCTCGCAGGCATGGACTAGGAGTTGATCATGCGGACAGATCTGATAGCTTAAGGGCTCGTGACTTCTTAAGTTGTAATCCTCCAGAGTTCATTGGGCCAAGGCCCCAGGATGATCCGCAAGAGTTTATTCTTCAGATGCAGCGTACATTGAGGATAATCAAGGCTCCGGAGACCGAGTCTGTTGAGTTGGCTACGTATCATTTGCGGGATGTAGCTATTAATTGGTATGAGTCTTGGGAGTTATCTAGGGGTGAGGGTGCTCCTCCAGCGGTATGGGATGAATTTGTGGAGGCTTTCCAAGGCCACTTCCTGCCTCCAGAGATGAAGCGAGCTAGAGTCGATAGATTCTTGCGTTTGAGGCAGAATGGCTGGAGCGTTCGCGAGTATAGCCTCGAGTTTGATTCATTGGCTAGGCATGCGCCTACTATTGTGGCTGATATGGCAGATAGGGTACATCGTTATGTGATGGGATTGGATCGTTATCTGATTGACGGTTGTATGGAAGTGACTCTTCAGCCAGGTATGGACATTGCTCGGGTGCAGGCATATGGATAGGGAGTAGAGGATCGGCACCGGGGACGTCATCCAGATAGAGATTATAATAGAGGCCAGCATAAGAGGGCTAGATCAGCAGGTTATCCTGACAAGTTTCAGGCGGGCAGTCTCAGCAGCATGTTAGATTTTCTTCCCAGCCAGCACAGAGTGCCCCCCCACGTTCCATGGGTAGGGGGTTCGATCGTACGGGATATTCGGAAGCTGGTCAGAGCTCTAGGGCGTCAGGGTCACAGATGGGCAGGGGTTTGAGCCAGTCGAGGCCACCTTTGCCTCGGTGTTCTCACTGTGGTAGATCCCATCCTGGGGAATGTCGTTGGGCTACAGGTGAGTGTTTTTCTTGCGGCCGTCAGGGCCATACTATGAGGGAGTGTCACCTTAGAGGTAGTGCAGGTGGTATGGCACAGCCTACTGGGTCCGTTGCTGGTTTATCTTCTTCTGTGGCTATGCGCCCTACGGGGCAGGGTATTCAGGCGCCAGCAAGCCGTGGTAGAGGACGTGGTGGAGCTTCCAGTTATAGCGGTTCCTCGAATCGTATATATGCTTTGACTAGTAGGCAGTATCAGGAGGCGTCACCTAATGTGATCACAGGTATATTATCACTATTATCCCGAAGTGTATATGCATTGATAGACCCAGGTTCCACCTTATCATTTATATCTCCCTTTGTTGCTAGTAGGATCGGAATAGAGTCTGAGTTGATAGAACCATTTGAGGTAGCTACACCTGTAGGAGATTTTGTCATAGCTACGCGAGTATATAAGAATTGTTCAGTAGTTATATATAGTCATCGTACCGTAGCAGATCTAATAGAGTTAAATATGATTGAGTTTGATATTATCATGGGCATGGATTGGTTGGCTGCTTGTTATGCTAATGTTGATTGCAGAGGAAAGATAGTTCGATTTCAATTTCCAGGGGAACCGATTATAGAGTGGAAGGGGAGTACAGTATCGCCGAAAGGTAAGTTCATTTCATACCTTAAGGCCGGGAAGATGGTTAGAAAAGGCTATATTTATCATCTGGTTCGGGTGCGTGACATAAAGGCAGAGGCACCGTCTCTTCAATCAATCCTGGTAGTTAATGAATTTCCTGATGTATTCCCAGAGGAACTTTCAGGCCTTCCTCCAGAACGAGTAATAGAGTTTACTATAGATGTACTGCCAGATACCCAGCCTATATCTATTCCTCCTTATAGAATGACACCTGCTGAGTTGAAAGAATTGAAAGAGCAATTGAGAGATTTGCTATAAAAAGGCTTCATCAGGCCTAGTACGTCACCTGGGGGAGCACCGGTACTGTTTGTGAGGAAGAAGGATGGGTCGCTGCGGAGTGTATTGATTATAGGCAGCTGAACAAAGTAACAGTAAAGAACAGGTATCCCCTCCCAAGGATTGACGATCTATTTGACCAGTTGCAGGGTGCAAAGTGTTTTTCAAAGATAGACTTGCGGTCAGGTTATCATCAGGTGCGGGTAAGGGAGGCAGATATTCCAAAGACAACATTCCGTACCCGATACGGGCATTATGAGTTTAGAGTGCTGTCTTTTGGGCTGACTCATGCTCCAGCGGTGTTTATGGATTTAATGAATCGAGTGTTTAAACCATTCCTTGATATGTTTGTTATTGTATTTATAGACGATATTCTGGTCTAGTCACGTTCAGAAGAGGAGCATGCAGACCATTTAAGGACAGTACTTAGGGTGCTTCAGCACCAGAAGTTGTATGCTAAGTTTTCTAAGTGCGAGTTCTGGTTGACTTCAGTGGCACTCTTGGGCATATTATTGGAGCTGACGGTATTCGGGTAGACACGCAGAAGATTGAGGAGGTAAAGACTTGGCCCAGACCTACGACACCTACTGAGGTACGCAGCTTTCTGGGGTTAGCAGGATATTACAGGAGATTCGTAGAAAAGTTTGCCTCAATTTCAGCGCCTTTGACAAAGCTAACTCAAAAGGCAGCCAAGTTCCAGGGACTGATTCTTGTGAGCGAAGCTTCCAGCTATTGAAAGACAAATTGACTACAGCTCCAGTACTAACTCTTACGGAGGGACCAGACGGCTATGTTATTTATTGTGATGCTTCGGGTGTTGGGCTAGGATGTGTATTGATGCAGCATGGCAAAGTTATAGCCTATACCTCCCAACAACTTAGGAAGCATGAAAAGAACTATCCTACTCACGATCTGGAGTTAGCGGTCGTGGTTCATGCCTTGAAGATATGGAGGCATTATTTATATGGTGTCCATGTGGACATCTATACAGATCATAAGAGTCTCCAATATATCTTTAAACAGAAGGAGCTGAACTTACGACAGAGGCGGTTTTTAGAGTTGCTAAAGGATTATGATGTTGATATTTTATATCATCCAGGGAAAGCGAATGTTGTAGCAGATGCTCTTAGCCGTAAGTCCATGGGTAGCTTGACAGATGTACAACCAGAAAGGAAGTATATGGTTCGGGAGATTCAGCGGCTATCCAGCCTTGGAGTCCGTCTGGCTAATTCAGAAGATAGTGGAGTTTCTATTCTAGTGGTTTCTGAGTCCTCAATCATAGATGAGGTAAAGAGACAACAATACGAGGACCCTATTCCGGCACAGTATAGAGATGCAGCTCTTCAAAAGGAAAAGACCCCATTTAAGGTTACACCTGACGGAGTGTTACGATATGAACGCAGATTGTGTGTACCCGATATTGCGGGGCTACGACGGCATGTTATGGGAGAGGCACACTCTTACCATTATTCTATTCACCCAGGGTCAACGAAAATGTATCATGACCTCATATGCTTATATTGGTGGGATGGAATGAAAAAGGACATAGCGGAGTTTGTTGCTCAGTGCCCGAATTGTCAACAAGTCAAGATCGAACATCGAAAGCCTTGTGGATTATTACAGGAGATAGAATCCCGACTTGGAAATGGGAGGTGATTAATATGGACTTCATTACAGGCTTACCTCGCACTCAACAGACGAGTGAATGCGCTAGATGTCTATCGTTTTTTCAAAATACTGGTACTGGCTTAGAGTGAGAACCCAGTCCATAGCTTTACTTACCATGACTGTATATGGGTTATTTTAGATAGGCTGACGAAATCGACCCATTTTCTTCCAGTCAGGACTAGTTATTCGGCTGAAGATTATGCGAGGTTATATGTCAGAGAGATAGTGAGACTTCATGGGGTTCCCACGTCCATTATATCAGACAGAGGAGCTCAATTTACAGCCAACTTTTCAGATCGTTTCAGAAGGGATTGGGGACACAGGGGAACCTTAGCACAACATTTCACCCTCAGACTGATGGGCAGGATGAGCGTACTATTAAGACATTAGAAGAGATGTTGCGGGCCTGTATTATTGACTTCAAAGGTAGCTGGGATGACCACTTGCCGCTCATTGAGTTTGCCTATAATAATAGCTACCATTCTAGTATCCAGATGGCACCGTACGAGGCCTTATATGGGAGGAAGTGCAGATCACCTATTGGTTGGTTTGATGTTGGCGAGACTAAGTTAATAGGCCCGGATGTGATTCAGCAAGCTGTTGACAAGGTGAAGCTTATTCAAGAAAGATTATTAGCAGCCCAATGTCGATAGAAGTCATATGTAGATAATCGGCGTCGAGATTTGGAGTTTTAGATTGGTGACTGGGTATTCCTTAAGGTATCACCCATGAGGGGTGTGATGAGATTCGGCAGGAAGGGGAAGCTCAGTCCGAGATACATTGGGCCTTATCAGATTGTTCGTAGGATAGGCAAGGTTGCCTATGAGTTGGATCTACCATCTGATTTGGAGGCGGTACATCCAGTCTTCCATGTATCGATGCTACGTAAATGTATTGGTGATCCTTCTAGAGTATTCCCTGTAGATGATGTTCAGGTAACAGAGGAGTTGTCATATGAGGAGAAACCCGTAGCTATACTTGATCGCCAGGTTAGAAGGTTACGTACTAAGGATGTGGCTTCCGTCAAAGTGTTGTGGCAAAATAATAATAGGGAGGAGATGACTTGGGAAGCGGAAGACGAAATGAAGAATAAGTATCCTTACTTGTTCCCCGTACCTGCAGGTAATTTAATTCCTAGCTTGACTATATTGATTGATAAACGAGATTATGTAGTAAGTTGTGACTCTGTGAGGCATCTGTAAGTTACGGAATGCAGGTTGATACGTATAACTGTTAGAGAGACCTCGCTGGAATTTGTTTTTGTAAGACGCTAACTTAACATTCGAGGACGAATGTTCCTAAGGGGGGAAGGATGTTATGCCTCGTATTTTTATACGTAGTGCGCGTCATGATCTAGTAGACGTAAGTCCGGGGAATGAGATTTTATTTTAAGTTCCAAGTGATTAAAGAAATATTAGGCAAGGATGTTAATTCCAAATGTGATATTAAGTATGATTTGTCTAATGTAAGTGCCATTAACTTTAAGTGAGGGATTAATTAGTGGCTGATTACGATTAATTTAATCTAATGGGCCCCACCACTCAAGGCAAAAATAAAAGGAATCAGATTGGGAGCTGGCCTTTCACAACAAAAATTTAAAAACTAACCTTCACCTTTACTCTTCTAGCCACAAAACCATCATAAGCATCAAAACTCACCTTTTTATCTCCCTCAACATAGAACCATCTCCCCTTCCAAGAAATCACACCTACTATCATCCTATAGCCTGTTGACCATGGATATGTCGCGACTCACACCAATGACCAAGAACTACTAATAGACGTGGCTTGTGAGATTATTAGACTCTAAACTATTTTCCATAACCTTATGCTTTGATACGAAGTCTGTCACGACCCGAAAGCACCCCCTAGAAGTTAGGGAGGACCTTGGGTCATGACTGGGCGTACTTGATCCTTTGGGGTCTTGTTCAAGCCCTTTAACTATCGTTTATTATATAAGACTTGAAAAGTACTGCGAAATTAAAACTTTTAACAATAATTAACATAAAAATAATTCTTTTATAAATACTTAGAAAATCTCATCGTCACAATCCAAACTTATAGACACGACATAAATAACATAGGGACAAAACTAAAAGAATTAAGAAGTATGCCCTCAAATATATGAGGACATACTTTGTCTTGAGAGAATCAAATCCCAAGCTTAAATTCTAAGCTTCAACCTTGCTTCTAAAACCTATTCTTATAGAGTTTAGAAAAGTATGGGTTAGTACAATACAATATACTAAGGGAAATTTTTGTAAAAACCACATTTTTCATGCCAAATAAGTAGAACATTCATGAATATTGAATTAAAACTACATAATCACCATAATTTAACACTTAGAGAAAAATTTCCATAATTTTAACCAAAAAGGACCACTTTACAGTAAGCTTTCAAATTTATAGTGAACTTTTGAAATATTACAGTGAACTATCCCCAATACAAAAATATAGAACTTCTAAAGCCAAACAAAGAGGAAGTGAACTCATTTCCGTAGGATTTTCCCTAACTAAGGTTATCTTACGGCTCGCCAAGGTAATATATGAAGGAAGTGCACATATGTCTCCTTCAATACACACCAAGGTGATCCGCAAGACTACTGAATAACAAGCCACCACTGAATACCTCTTTCGGCTTACTCACCTCAGGAGAACAAGCCACCACTGAATAACAAGACATTAGAAGAAACACTCAAGCAACACACCAAAACATCCCTTTCAGAATGCCTACATAGTGCAATGAGTAGATGGTGACCCATACCACCACCTACCCTTAGTAGTACACTCTTTTAGAAGAGTTGGCACCAAGACTCCGTTTACGGAAGGTCTACTTAGTTCAATTGATAGATAATGTACCATTCCATTACCTATCCTAAGTAGTAGTTCTTTTAGGAGGCTTAGTTCATTTAATTCCTATAAGGCTCACCAAGACTCCTCTTTCAGAATGCCTACCTAGTGCAATGGATAAATAGCGTCTCATTCCACTACCTACCCTAAGTAGCACATTCTTTTAGAAGACTTAGCACTTTCTTTAACTTTTTTAGAGGTTAGCTTAACTGACATAGATCATGAGAGCTATGAATGGAATCTCGATATTAACCCCTGTCGGATGAGGGATCCTCACTTTCCTAGAGCAAGGTCATTCTCTTAGCTTTTACATGGCTTACCCAATAGCAACACCTATGCTGGCGCATTGATAAGGAGTAAGGAGATTTATACTAAGTAACTCATTCTCTACTAACGAGGAATACTTATATGAAGAGGTACATTGGAATACAAAATCTCAACTAACAAAGTGTAACCACCTCTTCTTCATATACTCTCGCTGCTGGGTATAACTCCCGATGGATTCTCAACATTATAAACAATAGGTTAAGGATAACTAGTGAACACCGCATCTCAACTCACGAAGCGCATTCATCCTCTAACCTATCTTAGAAAGCTCTTAAGATATAGTGAGGTTGCTACTAGACACTTCATCTCAACTCACGAAGAGTGTTCACCCCAAAACTCCCCTTTTTAACTTAACTTAGCTTCATTCATTCATTAAAGTGTGATTGTGTGTATACATGTGAGCACACCTTGACCATAAGCATCATTTCATTTACAATTAACTTCTACACATGCTTAGACCTCCATTCATTACATCACACACTTTACATGCTTCACATAATCCTTAGCATACCTCTCATAACAAGCTTAATAAAACAAATTAACAAGAATAACTTCATTTAAGCAAACTCTCTAGCCTACATCATATAATAGCTTCATAAGGCACATTTAACAAGAATAACACTGTTATCATCTTACTTAACATAACAAGAATTCATGGTCTCATTCACAATAAACCAGTAACTTCACATTCATACAATTCAAGTAAACACCGTCACTAAGAAGGTGGACCATACCACTCAAAAGCATTTCAAAATTAAAGCTAAACAACATAACCAACTTACCCTTTAATTTAGGAATCCTTCACATATAAAATTTTACTCAACAATTCATCATAAATTATACCTTAGGGAAGTAGCTAAACAACAACATCAACTCAAAGAAAAAAAAGCTTAAAGACTAGAAATTCATGCTAATTTAACCCATTCCTTAAGCCAAAATTTTACATAAAGCTTTAACCTGTGTTCATTGAAGTTTTAGCATTAAAATCACCAACTAAAATTCGAAACATCTTATTTGAATCATCGAAAATGTCCATATTTAGAGTTGAAGATAGAAGAAACTAGGGTTGAAGAACTCTTTTTAAAATATACTGGAAAGGGCTCCTTTATGGAAGAGAGTTCAAGGATGACTACCATGTATCACATAGAAGAAACCCCAATGATATTTGATGAATAAACATCCACCAACATCCCCTTCTAACCCTTCTTGAGTTCTAGCTTCCATGGTGACTTGAGAGAGTCTTTAAAGAGGGAGGAGTTTTGGGTTTTAGGAAATGGAGAAAAAAAATTAGGTCTTAGGGTTTGAAACACTATAATATATCCAAATAACCGTAAAAATAACTTCCTAAGTTCATAAAATACTTGGGGTGAATTTACCAAACACCCCAAGCCTTGGCAGATTTTTCAGTAGCTTTTGGCAGCACCATCGACGGATGCAACCAACGGACCGTCTGTCCGTCAACGGTCCGTTGATGGGTTTCATGGGTGGAAACTTAGTTCCATTTGGATCCTGGAAAAACTACCTTGCAGGTACAATACGGGGCAAGACGACGGGCCATTGGTTGGACCACTGGCCGTCGTTTGCCCTCGGTGGTGGACACTTCCAAGGCAGTTTTGGGTCCTTTTCTTGGGCCCTTCTCTAGGGCCCCTTGTGGGTCGTAGGTAGGGTCGTACCAAAATATTAAACTCCTAAACATAGTCTTACAGGTATTAGGAACATCCCATACCATTTTCAAAGAAAACAAATACGTAAAACTCACTCAAACACATCAAGATAAACAAGTGCTTTCTAAGGCGCTTTATAACACCCTAAAATGTACTAAGGTTAACTTGAGCTTAGTTAATGTTTCTTGAGTGAATTTTATGTTAAAATGAGTTATATTGATGTTCTTAGGCAGTGTGTATAGTTTCATGAAGTTTGAAGGTCAAACGTCCATGAACGTCCATAACGTTCGAAAGGTTTGCCTTGAAATGACCTTCTATGTTTTGGCATGTTTCGTCAAATTTTACGTATTAATTTTTGATGACACTGATAAGGGAGTTTCTAAACTCGTATATGAACATATTCGGGTTGGAAACGTCCGAGAGAAAGTCCCCAAGGACCATCCAGGGGTCTTTTAGGAAGGACCCTTCATTTCAGCCAGGACTGCCTAGACCAGTCCCCAATCGACATTGGCAAACCACGGCTCGTGAGCCAGTCGACGCCCCGTCGATAGGAGTCGTTGGTAAGGACTTAGGAATGGGAGGAGGCCCTTCCAAAGACAAGCCTCAGTCCCATACCACGGACCAGCAGTATGGTCCTTTGGTTGGGAAACGGGCCGTCATTTGGCAATCGTCTGTGAGGGTTAGTTCCTATGCAGCTTTACTGTAATTCTAGGGGTGAAATGGTAAATTCAGGGGTACTTTGGGTATTTTAAACATGTTTATAAGCCTTAAACACTTAGGAGAATTCATTCTTGAAATATCAAAACCCAAAATTTCCTAAAGAATTCTCTAGAACTCCATTGAAGCCAAAACACAAGGAAGAACTTGGATTGGATATTTGAGTTTATTTTTCATAAATTTCGTGGATTAACATCATTGAGGAATGTTTTTTGATCCATGAAACTCTATTCATCAAAGATCCAATCTTCAAAGTGATTTTCAAAGACTTCTCAAAAGATGAGTTTTCTTAATTGAAATATATCAAAGGGTTCTTGCACTAAAGGTTTTAATGAATTTAATATTGATTGAATTGTTGTTAATGATATGACTTTAATTCAATTGACCTATGAACCCATGTAATTGAAGAACCCTAGTTTTGACTACTTTATGGGTTAAGTGATATTGTCTTAAGGATTTTTGAACTCTAGTGTAGTTATCTATGGGCTATTGAATATTGTAATAATTGTATTAAATTGATATATATATTGTATTAGATTGATAAATCTATATTGAATTGACCTAGTTTCATTGAGTATTATGGTTTATGTACTGAATATTTGTTTATGGACATGGGTAAGGGCTTATGGTATTGACTTGGATGATTTAGCTTTGGATTGAGGTGGTGAAAATGGATTGGTGTTATGCTGACCTTATTATCTTTATTTTATTTAATGTAGCTCTTGTATTACGCTATGATTGGTATTGTCAACTTATGGTGGCGGTGCTATGTGCTTTACTTGCAATTGATGTGGCCTTATCGGCGTTACTTTGTGTATTATAATGACAATGACCTTGTCGGCAAACTACCTGAAGTACTATGATAATTTGAGTAGTTGATTACATGATGTATGATCGAATATATCTACATGTTAGTAATGTGAAAGTATGTGTTCTTCTATTGATGTTGGTTGGTGATCATGTTAGACTATGACTAAGTATTTGTATGTGTAGTCTTTGAGTTGATGTATGATCATTCTGACTTTACTATATGAGTCTATAATGGTTATGTTGATGATGTTATAGTAGTGTATAGGATGACATAAAGAAGTTAATGGTTAATCCTATGTTACTCTAGAATGATATGCAACATGTGCTAAAGTGAAGTATATTGTGTCTTGTTTTAGTAGACTTGTGTCCCTTACTTGATACATGGTTGAATGTGAATATGAGATATCTTGACTTAGGACGCTAAAGCCTCTAAGTCTTTAACGTATGAATGGCATGTGACTTCGAATGATTTTAAGAGGATCTTTATTTGAAACCTTGAACCTAGTGGTAAAGTTATAAACCTTGAAGTCGAAAGTTGTAATCGTATCCTTCTTGTAATGAAAGATGGACTTAAGTTTGATTACATGGAACGACATCATATCATCCTTATAAAGGTCATCATGAGCTATCTTTGTCGCCATTGTAAGCTAGCCCTAGGGATCCTCTTTGGTAGGGTGAATGTGATTGGGTTATGAACTAGATATAAAAAACCCTTTGCATGAACCTTTTAATGTAAATTACTTTATGAGAACAAAGGCTAGCACTAAGTGAGTATAGTAAGGGAAGTAGCTCTAGTGAAGAACGAGACTAGAGTAAAGACTAAGCCCTCTATATTCCTTAATCACGTGCGTACATGGGATGTGTCTAAGTATACCATTGGCAAGTAGAACACCCTCCATCAGAGTAGGTTACAACTTCGTATTCCATGCTTTGCTATCATGGTCTATGTCGGTTATTGCCTATTCTCATCATGTGGGATACCTACTAGCATTGGAGAGTTCCTATGAAGTTTAGGTGGTGGTATGGGATGCTATCAAGACATTGCACAATAGGCTTTGAAGATGTTAGAGAGAGTGCCTAGGTCTTCCCCAAGACCATTACTTTAATCTCCTTATGTGATGAATGAGTCTTAGATGAACTAATGAATGAAATGACTTATGTTAAGAAAGTATGCTAAATGAATAAGTACTTATCTAGAGTAGTTAAGGGTTGTCTAGTTAAGGTGTGAAGGGGGCATAGGAATAGTCACTTCGTATCTTACTTAGATAAGTCTTAACAGCGAAACTAGTTAGGAAAGATGTTTGATTATGTATAGATGATCCAAATATAGGTACTCTTAAGGATTACTTAGGTGATCTTGAAGAGTTCAATCTTGGACATTATCGACTTGATTTACTTGAGTAAGTCTTTTGATAACCTTTGAAAGAGAGAATGTCATATTATATGTATGTTGTTGTATTAAGTGAGAATGATATTATCCTAGGTTATATATAGGATCTCTTGAGTGTGTATGTAAGGGATTGTATGGGCGGTCGCTTCACAACTCACTCAAGTGGACCTTAGAATCACCTTTGGTAGGAGGATCTCATGTTGATGTGGTTAATGTATTGTAATTTTGTGTATCTCGTTATAGGTGGTCTTAAGGATCATTTAGGTGTGCCCAGAGATGGTGTACGGGCAGTCTCTCTTTGTCTTACGTAAGTGAGTCTTAGGATAGCTTTTAGTAAGGGCATTGCATGATACAAAGTGTCTAAGGTAAAATTAAGAAACTTCACTGTAACCTGAGACAAACGACGGCTCATGGGCCAGTAGACGCCCCGTCGATGGGAGTCGTTGGTCAGGACATAGGCGTGGGAGGAGGCCCTACGAAAGACAAGCCTCAGTCCCAAACCATGGATCAGCAGGATGGTCCATTGGTTGGGAAACGGGCCGCCATTTGGCAATCGTCTGTGAGGGTTAGTTCCTGTGCAACTTTACTGTAATTCAAAGGGTGAAGTGGTAAATTCACCCCACGCCCAAATAAGACTTTGGACACCACTTAGGGGTACTTTCGGTATTTTAAACATGTTATATGCCTTAAACACTTAGGAGAATTCATTCTTCAAAAATCAAAACCCAAAATATCCGAAAGAATTGTCTAGAACTCCTTTGAAGCCAAAACACAAGGAAGAGCTTGGATTGGAGATTTGAGCATTGATTCTTCATCAATTTCGTGGATTAACATCATTGAGGTATGGTTTTTGATCCTTGAAACTCTATTCATCAATCTTTAAAGTGATTTTTCAATGACTTCTCAAAAGATGAGTTTTCTGAATTGAAATCTATCCAAAGATTATTGCATTAAATGTTTAAAACATTTAATATTATTGATTTAACTGTTGTTAATTAAATGATTTTAATTCAATCAATCTATGAACCTATGTAATTAAAGAACCCTAGTTTTTGACTATTTTATGGGACAAGTGACATTGTCTTAAGGCTTATGAATTCTAGTTTAGTTTTCTATGGGCAATTAAATGATGTAAGAATTGTATTCAATTTATGTATATGTTGTATTATATTGATAAATCTATATTGAATTGACCTAGTTTCATTGTGTATTATGGTTTCTGTATTGAATTGTTGTTTATGGCCATGGGTAAGGGCTTATGGTATTGAATTTGATGGTTTAGCTTTGGATTGAACTGGTGAGAATGGATTGGTGGTACGCTTTCCTAATTTCTTTTTTTTTATAAATAATGTATCTCTATTATCTATGATTGATATGGTCAACTTATGGTGGCGGTGCTATGTGCTTTATTTGCAATTGATGTGGCCTTGTTGGTGTTAATTTGTGTATTATGATGATCATGACCTTGTCGGCAAACTACTTGAATTACTACAATAATTTGTGTAGTTTATTACGTGAAGTATGATCGAATATATCTACATGTTAGTAATGTGAAAGTATGTGTATTCTATTGATGTTGTTAGGTGATCATGTTAGACTATGACTATGTCTTTGTATGTATAGTCTTATAGTTGATGAATGATTATTCCTACTTGAATATATGATTCTATAATGGTTATGTTGATGATGTTATAGTAGTGTATAGGATGACATACAGATGTTAATGGTTATTCCTATGTTATTCTAGAATGATATGCAACATGTCCTATGAAGTATGTTGTGTTTTATTTTTGTAGACTTGTGTCCCTTACTTGATACATGGATGAATGTGAATATGAGATGTCTTCACATAGGATGCTAAAGCCTCTTAGTCTTGAATGTATGAACGGCATGTGACCTTGAATAATTTTAAGAGGGTCTTTGTGTGAAACCTTGAACCTAATGGTAACATTATGAACCTGAAGTCGAAAGCTGTAATAATACCCTTCTTGTAATGAATGATGGACTTAAGTTTGATTGGCTAGAAAACATCATATAATCCTTAGGAAAGTCATAATGAGCTATCTTTGTCGCCATTGTAATCTAGCCCTAGGGAACCTCTTTGGTAGGGTGAATGTGATTGGGATATGAACTAGATATAGTAAACCCCTTTTTATGAACCTTTAATGTAAATTACTTTATCAGATGGACTGAAGGGGTATGGTAAGGAAAGATACTCTAGTGAAGAAAAACATTAGAGTAAAAAGTAAGCCCTCCATATTCCTTAATCATGTGCTTACATGGGATGTGTCTAAGTCTACCATTGGTAAGTAAAATACCCTCCATCGGAGTAGGTTACAAATTCGGATTCCATGATTTGCTACCATGGTCTATGCTGTTTATTATTGCCTATTCTCATCAGTGGGATACCTACTAGTATTGGAAAAGTTCTATGAAGTTTAGGTGGTGGTATGTGACGCTATCCAAACATTGCACAATAGGCTTTGAAGATGTTAGTGAGAGTCCCTAGGTCTTCTCCAAGACAATTACTTGAATATCCTTATGTGATGATTGTGTCTTAAATGATTTAATAAATGTAATGAGTTAAATTATGCAAGTATGTAAAATGACTAAGTACTTATGTAGAGTAGTTAAGGGTTGTCTAGTTAAGGTGTGAAGGGGATATGATCCAAATTTAGTTAGTCTTTAGGACTAATTAGGTAATCTTGAAGAGGTTAATCATGGACGTTATATTCTTTATTTACTTGAGTAAGTCTTTTATAACCTTTGAAAGGGACAATGTCATATTATATATATATATATATGTGTATATATATATATATATATATATATATATATATGTATATATATATATATTGTGGTATTAAGTGAGAATGATCTTATCCTAGCTAATCTATAGGATCTCTTAAGTGTGTGTGTAAGATATTATATGGGCGGTCTCTTTACAACTCACTCAAGTGAACCTTAGAATCACCTTTGGTAAGAGGATCTCATGTTGATATAGTTAATGTATTTGAATCGTGTGTATCTCATTATAGGTGGTATTAAGGATCATTTAGGTGTGCGTATAGAGGGTGTATGGGTGGTCTCTCTTGGGAGCTAAGCTTAGATTAGAATATCTTTCAAGCAAGTTGAAGTATGTCCTCATTTGACTCGAGGGCAAGATGTCTTTTATTTCTTTCATTGAAGTAATATATTAGATTAAGTATTTCTATATTCGTATTGTATAAGCCGTGTCCCAAGTATTCTTGAGTCTAATATTTGATGAATTGAGACTTAGTATTTCCTATGGATTTTCTATGAAAGTTGTTTTAAGATATTCTTGTGAAAATCTTAAATTCCGCATTTACTTTTCATATTTTTATGCGATGAACGATACAGAAGGCTTGCACAAGACCTCCCGGAGGTCATGTACGATGGTCCACGATTCAAGATTGGCACTATCTTAAAGAGTGTTGTCTCGGGTCGTAACACGCGTGGTATCAGAGCATAGGTTGTGAAAGTGGTCTTAGGAATCAAAAAGTCTCATAAGTCATGTCTAGTAGAGTCGCGACACATATATAGGCGAAAGACTATAGGATGATAGAGTTTCCCTTCTTTTCTACTCCTATGTCGTGCCGTAGAGTAAAATTATGAGTGCTCTTTTCTTATGATTTTCCTTCTGTTATAGGAGATGAATACAACGAGGAAATCGACTAGGATAGTTGAGGATAATGATATTAATGAGGAGATTCATCCTCATGTTGAGAAAGTTCCTCAATGTGCTCAAGTCCCTATTGTGGGTCAATATAATAAGGTTTCGGTGGTTCTCCCGAAAATGAATAATGGGGAGATTAGAGAGGCTTTACTTGATATAGCTTGAACTTTGACTACCCATGTGAATATGGGTATGGTGTCTACAGTGAATGTAGTGGAGAGCACTCTGATATCTAGATTGAGAGATTTTGTGAGGATGAACCCTCCTATCTTTCTTTGCTCTAGGGTAGGAGAGGTTCCCAAGATTTCCTAGATGGTGTGTACAAGGTGTTGAATGCCATTGGGGTGACTTTTAGGGAGAAGGCGTAGTTAGCTTCGTACCAATTGAGGGAAGTTGCTCAAGTGTGGTACACTCAATGGAAAGATAACAGGCAGTTTAGTCGAGTCCTATTGAGGGGAAGAGTTTAAGAAAGCTTATCTTGGAAAGTACTTTCCTTGTGAGAGGAGGGAGGTGAAGGTTGAGGAGTTTATCAATCTCAAGCAAGACAATATGAGTGTTGAAGAGTACTCTTTGAAGTTCTCTAGGTTGTCTAGATTTACTCCATTCTTTGTGTCTAACCCTAGGGATTAGATGAGTAGGTCTGTGATGGGTATTGCCGACCTTGTGATAGAAATATGTCTTACGACTATGCTACATGATGATATGACCCTAGCTAGACTTATGGTGTATGCTCTATCAATTGAGGAGTCTAAACTTGATAGTATTGCTAAAATATTTAAAAGAAGTGGTTCAAGTGATCAAAGTCAACCTAGGTCAAAGAAGAGGGCTCAAACTCAAGATGGACCTAGTGTTCCCAAGCTCACACTTTCGAAAGGAAGTGATTCTCAAGGGGGTAAGCCTACTTGTGCTACTTGTGGAAATAAGCATTATCGGGAGTGTCTATTGTTTTAGATATGGTAAATATGGACACAAAGTGAGGGATTGTCCTACTAGAGATGGTAAGCAAGTTGCTCCTAATGTTCCAAAGGACGATGCTCCAAGGAAGAGGCGTTTCTATGCAGTCCGGACTAGAGGAGCAACGCCGGATGAGGGTGATGATGATGATGGTATGTTTTGGATTTATTTAGAGTAATATTTCCTTCTATGTGGGGGGAGTATGGTAATGATATGGGCTAGAAAGTCATAGAAGCTTGACTTGATAAGGACTTGTGAGTAGTTGTCGTGCTCAATATGATATATTTGACTCTTATTCATTCTTTTGATATTATTCCTTAATGTTAGGCTTGTAGTAAATCATAGTTTCAAGTATGTTGGGATATGTATTACTTGTTAGGATAGTAAGCATGTTTGGTTGGATGATATGACTTACTTGACTTTGCATTAAGTCCCTTTTAGCATGTTTTGCTTGTGTGTGTGCATAAGATCCCATACTTAGTACATGTGGAGTACTAACCCCATTTTCTTCCCTTTCCCAAACATTTTAGGTTCCGATCATTGAAGAGCTTAGAAGGCGACACTGTTGAAGGCTTGGATTCTTCCTTTCATCCAAGTGGGGTAGGGCCTCAAGTTTCGAGGGCAATGCCATCCTCTAGCTTACGAATTTTGATATGAGTTTATTGACTCTTTCATTCATTTCCTTTTTAATTAAGTATTGTTCTTTCGTATGACTTATACATAGTCTTTTTGGATTGATGTAAGGGCTATGCCCATATTGTGATATTCACTTAGATTGTATATGAGATGAGACAATCGTTGGGACTATTTCTATATTTACGTATATTTGTATGCAATAAAACTAGAAGTCTATGTAACCTTCCTATACGAAGGGTCTGTGTATACTCGACATGAATATATATGATGTGTATGTAGAGGTCTATGTAAACCTCCAAGTAGTGATAATGAAAGTTTAAAATTTTTCAGCATTTTTCAACCTATGAATTTAATGACATGATACTAAGAGGCTAGTCTTAGTCCTTGAAAACGATGACGATGCCGATTACGTCTAGGGGTACACCCAGATGTGACAAACTTGGTATCAGATCATGAGGTTGAATATCGTTGAGTTATGTCTCTCTCTCTCTACCACGTCTATGTAGGTTTGTATTCATAATTGTGAAGCGCGCCACACTTATGAGTAGGAACCTATATGATGCTTAGGAATCGCTTTCTTTCTTGGAAATTTTATATCGTGCCAATAGAGTATACTTATGGTGAGCTTTTGCATCTAATTCTATTGTTGTGCTTATAAGAAGCATGAATACTAGAAGAAATGCGGCTCGAACACTTGAGGAGGATGTTGCTAATGCAGAAGCTCCTCCCCGTGGTGACCAAAATCCTCCACATGAAGAAGATGCTAATGTGGAGCTAGCCCCAGCTAACCCTCCACCTATGAAGGAGGCTGAGATGAGGGCTATTCTTGCTCAAATGTCCCAAGCCATTACTATTCAAACATAAGTAGCGACGGTTCAAGCCCAAGCTATGACGTCCCAAGCCAATCGGGGGATTGCTCCCCTTCCTCATCAACAAGTCACTACTATGGCTTCCCGTCTAATGGACTTCACTCGAATGAAACCTCCTACATTATATGGGTTTAAGGTTGATCAAGACCCCCAAGAATTCATCGATGTGGTCTATAAAATACTATATACTATGGGGGTGTCTTTAAGTGAGAAGGCCGAGTTTGCCACATACAAGCTCAAGGATGTGGCTCAAACTTGGTATGTACAATGGAGGGATAATAGGACGTTAAGGGGTGGTACGGTGACTTGGGGGATCTTTAAGGTGGATTTTCTAGATCAGTTCTTCCCTAGAGAGATGAGGGAGGAAAAAGTGACGGAGTTCATCAATCTTAGCCAAGGAGGAAAGCGTGTCCATGAGTACTCTTTGGAATTCATTAAGTTGTGCAAATATCTCCTTCTTTGGTCTCCAATCCTAGAGACCAAATGAGACGTTTTGTGACGGGGGTGTCAGAGGACTTAAAAGAGGAGTGTCAATCGAGAATGCTGCATGACAACATGAACATTTCCCGTCTTATGGTGTACGCAAGAAGGGTTGAGGAGGAAAGGGATAAGCGAAAAAGTAGAGATGCTAAAAGATCAAGGTCATTTGATGGAGGTTCCTCAAAGAATAGGCTTGAGATACAAGACAAGCCTAGATTTAAGAAGCGGGTTTCTAATCAACTCCCTTCCAAATTCCGAAGAGCTAGTGGTGATAGGGTGTCTAACCCTAAATTCAAGAACGAAAAAGTTACTAATTCACCAAATGAGAAGCCAACTTGTGGAAAGTGTGGTAAAAAGCACTACGGTGATTACCTTAAGGGGACGGATAATTGCTTTAGTTGTGGCAAGAGTGGTCACATGATACTAGATTTTCCAAACTTGAAGAGTCAAGACAAGGGTAGTGGCTAAGCTCAAGCAAGTGGTTCTAGTGATGCTCCAAAGAAGAACCACATCTATGCTCTCCGCTTTAGGGGTGAGGAAGAGACTTCTCCCGATGTGGTGACCGGTATGTTGAAATTTTCACTCTTTATGTACATGCCTTCCTTTATCCCGGTGCTACTTTATCATTTGTTACACCTCTAGTAGCTAAAAAATTTGATATTTTGCCCTATATTTTGCATGAACCTTTTATAGTGTCTACTCTGGTGGTGTGTTGGTTGTTGGAAAAAGGGTGTATAGAAATTGTCCAATAATGTTTCCCAATAGAGTTTCTTATGTTGATGAACTCGATATACTTGATTTTTATATTATATTGGGTATGCATTGGTTGCATGCCTATTTTGCGTCCATTGATTGTAGAACAAGAGTGGTGAGGTTTATCTTCCCAAATGAATCCGTTGTTGAGTGGAAGGGGGGAAATTCAATACCTAGAGATCGTATTATTTCTTGTTTAAAAGCATGAAAAATGATCTCAAAAGGTTGTCTCTATCATATAGTAAGAATCAAAAATCTAGACTCGGAAGTTCCTCCCATCTAGTCGGTGCCTGTAGTGAGCGAGTTTTTGGAGGTCTTCCCTAATTACCTTCCCGATATTCCTCCCAAATGGGAAATATTGACTTTGGCATTGATTTTCTACCTGATACAAATCCCATATCAATTCCTCCTTATCGGATGACTCCGACTGATTTGAAAGAGTTGAAGGCTCGACTCTAGGATTTAGTAGACAAGGGTTTTATAAGGCCTAGTATTTCTCCGTGGGGTGCTTCCGTTTTGTTCATGAATAAGAAAGATGGGTCCTTGATACTGTGTATTGATTACCGCCAACTCAACAAGGTTACCAATAAGTACCCTCTCCCTCGCATTAACGACTTTTTTTATCAACTCCTAGGGGCAAATTACTTTTCAAAAATTGACTTGAAATCGGGTATCACCAACTTAAGGTGATAGGTGATGATATACCAAAGACGGCCTTTTGAACTAGGTATGGGAACTATGAGTTCTTAGTCTTGTCTTTCGGTCTCACTAATGCTCTGGTGGCATTTATGGACCTAATGAATAGTATATTTTGAAATTACCTAGATTCATTTTTTTCATTGTCTTCATTGATGATATCTTGGTATATTCGAAGAATGAGGGTGATCATATGGGTCATTTCAGGGTAGTATTGCAAACCCTTAAGGAACATCAATTATATGCCAAATATAGTAAGTGTGAGTTTTGGTTGAGGTCGGTGACTTGTCTTGGGCACATCATCTCTAGTGAGGGAGTTGAGGTAGACCCAAGGAAAACAGAAGCAGTGAAAAACTTGCCTAGACCATTGACTCCAACTGATATTAGGAGTTTCTTGGGTTTAGCGGGTCACTATCGGAAGTTCGTGGATGGTTTCGTGTACATTATGTCTCTTTTTACTACTTTGACTAAAAAGAGTAAGAAGTTTGAGTGGTCGGAGGCATGTTAGAAAAGTTCCCAATTGTTGAAAGATAGCTACTTCCGCTCCGGTGTTGACCTTACAGGAAGGCACAAAGGGTTTTGTGGTGTATTGTGACGCATCCCGAGTGGGTTTGGGGTGTGTGCTTATGCAACACGAGAAGGTGATATCCTATGCCTCTAAGAAACTAAAGGTACATGAGAGAAATTACCCCACTCATAACTTTGAATTAGCGGTAGTGGTGTTTGCTTTGAAAATTTGGAGGCAATACTTGTATGGGTTTCTGGTAATGTTTTTATCGATCATAAGAGTCTCCAATATGTGTTTACCCAAAAGGTGTTGAATCTCCGACAAAGAAGGTGGCTAGAGTTGTTGAAAGATTATGATATGAGTGTCATTTATCACCCCGACAAGGCTAGTGTAGTTGCGGATGTCCTAAGTTGTCTGACTATGGATAGTGTATCCCATCTTGATGAAGCCAAGAAAGACGTAGCAAGGGAAGTACATAGGTTTGCTAGGTTGGGGGCGAGGTTGGAGAGTTCTCTGGATGGGGGTTCTATAGTTCATTTTTACTCTGAGTCATCTCTAGTGGTTGAGGTGAAGTCCAAACAACACCGTGATTTATCCTTAATGGAGTTGAAAGAATCGGTTCTCGGCAAGTTGAATGAATCATTCTCCTTAGGGGGGGTGGTGTGTTAAGTACCAAGGGAGATTATGTGTTCCCGATGTAAATGGGTTGAGGAATCGAATCCTAGAAGAAGCACATGGGTCCCGCTACTCAATTCATCTGGGTCGACAAAAATGTACCTTGACTTAAGGGAAATATATTGGCGGGAGGGTATAAAAAGGGACATAGCAGAGTTTGTCGCTAAATGTCCAAATTGCCAACAAATAAATGCCGAAAACCTAAAGTGGGGTGGCTACTGCAAGAGGTCACAATTCCTACTTGGAAAGGGGAAGTCATCAATATGGACTTTGTAGTAGGTTTACCTCGGACTCAAAAGTCATATGATTCCATATGGGTGGTTGTGGATCGATTGACTAGGTCAGCTCCCTTTATTCCCATCAAATCTACATATTCGGCGGAGGATTATGCAAAAATCTTCCTAGATGAGATTGTGTGCCGCCATGGCATTCCGTTATCCATCTTATCGGATCGGAGAGCACAATTCATATCTAGATTTTGGAGGTCGTTCCCAAAAGAGTAGGTACTAAGGTGAAGTTGAGCACCACTTTTCATCCCCAAATGGATTGTCAAGTAGAGCGTACGATACAAACCCTTAAACATATGCTTAGGGCGTGCATCACTAATTTTAAAGGAGTTGGGATAGAGATTTACCTTTGGTGGATTTGCCTACAACAATAGTTTTCATACATCCATTTCCATGGCTCCCTACGAAGCCTTGTATGGTAGGAGGTGTAGGTCTCCTATTGGATGTTTTGAAGTGGGTGAGCCATCGCTTTTTGGTCCCGAGTAGATTTAAAAGACTCTGGAAAAGGTTCACATCATATGGAAATGGTTTTAACTGGCCTATTGTTGGCAAAAGTCATGCCGATCATAGGAGAAGGGATTTGGAGTTTGAAGAAGGTTATAAAGTGTATTTGAAAATTTCACCAATGAAATGGGTGGTTAGATTTTGCAAGAAGGAAAAATTGAGTCCTCGTTATGTGGGTCCCCATGAAATCTTGCAAAGGGTTGGCAAGGTTGCCTATGAATTGAAACTTCCTAGTGAATTGGCTTCGGTTCATCCGGTTTTCCACGTTTTTATGTTGAAAAAGTGTATCGGTGATCCCGAATCCATTCTTTCTATTGAGGGTCTTGGTGTCAAGGATAACCTCTATTATGAGGAAGTCTCTGTTCAAATTTTTGATAGGCAAATCTAGAAGTTGAGGAATAAAGAGGTGGTTTCCATAGTGGTGTTATGGAAAAATCATCTAGTTGAAGGTTCAACATGGGAGGCTGAAGCCGACATGAAGTCCCGTTACCCTCGTATTTTTAAGAGTTAAGGTTAGTCATTCTTTTTAATATAAGTCATTCTTTTTAATAATATAAATATGACTAGAAATTGAAGTTTCATAATTTTTGGGTGATGTTTTGCACATTATGCATTTTTCAAAAACTTACAGTGACGTTAATGTAGTATTTTTCTTAAAAACTTGAAATTTTGCTTTGTGCTTGTTTTGAGTTATGTTGTGCATTTTTATATGGTGGGTTTTTATGAAATTATAGGAAGCATGTTATTAAGTTGAACTTTGTGCTAATTGACTCATGTAATGTATGTTGAAGCTCATAAGTGTTGTGACAAGGAAATAACTCATGATGAAGTGTTTTGAGCACTATGTGTGGTAATATGAGTTTTGATATTTGTCTTGTTTAAATGACATGATATATTTTGATTTGATATTGTTGATTGGTTTGGCTGCTACTCTGAGTCTATTCCTTCCTTCAAAAGAGTTTTGGTGTCATTCGGGGACGAATGTTCCTAAGGGGGATAATGCAAAACCTTGAAAATCCAAGATACATTGTAAGGCCTAACATAGGTGTCATAAAGTCTAAGTACTGTTTCTAAGTCCATTTCTAATTAACATAGGTCATTTAGGAGGTTTAAGAACCAAAAAGTCTAAAAACGTCCATGACGTCCGGGAAGTTGGTTCAAATGGATGTTAGTATGCCTTAGCGTATTTGACTAACTTTTAGGAGTCGGAAATGTACGAAGATTGGTGAAAGGTAGCTAATATGTGTTTGAGTTGTTTCATGGTTGAAACGTTCCCAAGGACCAACCAAGGGCCCTTGATGGGGACCCTTGTAGTTTGATGCAGCAATGTATGGCAGTGTGCATCGAGGGGCCAGAAGACGTCCTGTCTGTGGATCGACGGGGGTCGATGCCACCGTCGTCCCATACTTACGCAAGTAAAGAAGGCCCTTCACCAGCATAGCCCTTGAACTCATCAATGAAGTGTAGAGGTGCAAGCTACGGTCCGTGTGTGGATCGACGGGGCGTCGATACCACCGTTTCCCCACACTTAGACAATTAGAGGAGTCCCCTCGCCTGTACAGTCTCTGACCAGGACAACAGAGTGCAAGATGGAGGGGGAGGGATGTCCATCGACTCACAGATGGCCCGTCGATCGGGGTTTCGTCTGTGAGGGTCGAGTTTTCTGCCTAATTTAAGTTTGTCTCATTTAATTATTTAGGGGGATAGGTGGATTAATTAGGTGTTAAGGGAGTCTAATTAAGATAATTTAAGACCCAATATAAATACTCCCAACCCTCATTAACCTAAATACAACTCACAAATAAACTCTCTTCTTTCTCTCTCTACATGAACTCACCATTGAAGACTAGCAAGGATTAGGGTTTGGGGGCTGGAAAGGGACGAACCATTAAATTGTTGACAAATGTTTAGGTATGGGTTCTATTCACCTTTGAGACTCTTTCCTCAAATGGTTCCTTCAAAATAGATTTCAAGAGTTGAGTTTTCTTATGGGTTTAATTCAATTATGAAATTGAAGTTATGGATTGAGTGTTTAATGATTTCTTATGTCTATATTGAGTAGATTAACATGTAATTCAATTTGTTTATGATAATTGTTTATGATTTGGTCTAAATTGAAGCATATGATCTTCTATCCCTAACACTAGGTAGTGATCTTGACCTAAATTGTATTGTGATCATTCAATTGAGTTGGTTTTTGATTTGATTCTATCTTATGGTGTTATTATGATTAAATTAAGATTAATTTTAGGCCTATCATGCTAGTTCTTGAGATGTGGTTTGGGTTATGAATTGTAAAGGTGAAATTAGCCTGTGTATCTTGTCTCAAGTTGATATCTAGAGTTGAATTGTGTTATAGAAATGCAATTGGCCTTGTTATCTTATTGGTTATCATTGTGTGATGATGTTACTTCCCAAGTTGGGTTGAGTTATGTGTTGATGGTAAGACCTTGATGATAGACTATGAGTAAGACTTGGTAAGTCTTATAATCTCTATCTTTATTTCCAGTTGTGATTAATTGTTGTTAAGTCATGATATTACATTGGAGTATGCCTTATACTAGGATTATAGGGTGGTATATTGTTGAATTGAAATGTCTTGACTATGTTGTAAAGTTGATTAAGGTGTATGTGATATAAGGATGGTGAAAACTATCAATGTGCCTTGATATGCTATAAATTGCATATGTGTTAACCTCACTCATATGAATTGTGATGAAAGGACTTATACTCATACAATTCTTATTGATCTATTGATGATGATGATTATACAAGGGGTAGACCCTATATCCTAAATTAAGCTATGGTTGATAATTAAAGTCTTAAAAACATTTGAAAAGGAACTCTAGCTTAGCACCGAGTGAACTAGATTGAGGAGTGTCCCTTTCCACAGAGGGAAGGTAGGAACACTATATTACTCTTGAGATTTGGAGACCATAATGCATAGCTCATAAAGAGGGTCCCAACTAAATCTCCTAGTTCTTGAACTATGTTTCCCCCATAGGAATAGTAGCTAGTAGATCCACGTTGTTGCTATGTTTCATGTTTTGGTACTACTATGGTAAGTAGTCCGCCTTCTTTCGGTGTAGGGTTTTATGACACCGGATTCCACACTAGATCATATGGTCTATATAGGTTAGGGAAAGATGTTCTCAAAAAGGTAAAACGAATTAAAGGACATGAACTCTAACTTGGATAACCTAAGGGGTGTAGCTTAGTCTAGGTAGGGATATGCGACTATAAATAAACATTGCACTAGTTAGCCTTGAGGGGAGTCTTAGGAAGAGATTCTTATATATGTTTATGTTATGATAATATATAAGGTATATATAATGACCATGGCACATGTTGATAATATATGTTGATTAGTTCAGTTATGAATATGTCTTAGGTTATGATGTTAATATATGATGAAATGTAAATCTAAATGCCAAGATATGTAAAGTTGGACATTGGTCATGTTTTCTTGTTGAGGATACTTGATTGAGTAAGGTTATGGGGCTATGTTGGTCATTGCACTTGTTGACTTTAAAGACTTCTGAGTAGTAGTTGTCTTGGTTATTATGATATGTTTGACGCTTATTCATTCTTGTGATATTATTCCTTGATGTTAGGGTTGTAGTAAATCATTGCTCCAAGTATGTTGGGATAAGTATTACTTGTTATGTCCCTAAAGAGGTAGTTTGGCATGTTTTGACAAAAAGTCCCTTTTAGCATGTTTTGCTTGTGTATGTGCATAAGATGCCATACGAATTACATGTGGAGTACAAACCCCATTTTCTTCCCTTTTCCGAAACATTTTAGGCTTCGGTCGTTCAAGAGTTTTTAAGGCGACTTTGTTGAAGGCTTGGATTCTTACTTTCATCCAAGTGGGGTAGGTCCTCAACTTTTGAGTGCAATGCCATCCTCTAGCTTATGGATTTTGTTATGAGTTTATTGACTATTTCATTCCTTTCCTTTTTATTGAGTATTGTACTTTTGTATGACCTCTACATGGTTTTGTTGGATTGATGTATGGGCTATGCCCATATTGTGATATTCGTTTAGATGGTATGAGATGAGACAATCCTTGAGACTATTTCTATATTTTATGTATATGTATGTGCAATAAAAGTATAAGACTATGCAACCTTCCTATACTAGGGTCTATGTATATTCGATATGAATATATATTATGTATATGTAGAGGTCTATCTAAACCTCCAAGTAGTGATAATTAAAGTTTTAAATTTTTCCACAATTTTAACATTTGAATGTAATGACATGAGACTAAGGGGCTAGTCTTAGTCCTTGAAATGGACGATGATGCTGGTTACGTCTAGGGGGTAAACGCGGATGTGACAATACCATTGATCCAATCCTCAAAACATCAATACATAGACAATTCAACCAACACAATACTCAAGGGTCATTACCAATGGTCATGATCACCAACTCAATCCAATAAGATTACAATATAAAATGAATCAAAGATAATTCAACACTAATTTATGAAATTAGGGAATCCAACTAACAATTGTAGCATATTTCATACATAGTTCAATAGCCCCAATCAAAATACATAAGAGTTCAATAACATTAAGACATAATCAATTCATCCATAAAGTACTCAAATCTAGGGTTAAATGAATTACAAGGGTTCATAGAGATTTTAGTTCAAAATCATCAAATTAACAACAATTCAATCAACATACAATGATCGAAAACATTTAATGCAAGAACCCATGGATAGATTATAAAATAGGACAATTTCATCTTTGAAAGACTTTAAAAATCACTTTGAATATTGACTCCTTGAAGAAAAGAGATTCAAGAATGAAGGTCATACCTTAATTGATGCTAGACCAAAAATTTGATAAAGAATTGATGAAGAATCACCAAAGAAATATCTTGAGTTTTGGCTCTAATAGAGTTCTAGAGAATTTTTAGAGAATTTATGTTTTGATTTAGAATAATGAATTCATCAAGGTATTTAAGACGTATAAACTCACTTGAAATACCTAAAATAAGCTTAGGAAACCTCCCTTTTATTTCTTTGGACGTGGGGTGAATTTGACACTTTATCCTTAAATTTAATAGTGAGATGCGTGCCGGTGCAGACCCAATCGATGCCTGTCCATCGATGGAATGTTGGTCCACAAACCTTCTGTGCTGGATGTCCGTCGATGGGGTCATACAATGGAAAAGTTGGAGCTAAGCTCACCAAACTAAGTCACCATCAATGCCACCACGTACAGGGCGTCGACCAGCATACTGGGCGTCGATTGCCCTTCATACGTGGGACTGCCTTTGGCAGATTTTGATCACAAGTTGGGTTCTTCCTCAAGGACCCTTGGTTGATTCTTGGGGAATTTTACCTGGACGTTTCCAACCCGAATATGTTTGTTTACGAGCTTAGGACCTCTCATGTAACACCCTAAAATGAACTAAGGTGAACTAGACCTTTGTGAATGTTTTGAGATTTAGTTTTGTGTTAAAATGACTTATAATGGTTTTCTTAGTCGATATGTAATGTTTGGTGACGTTTGGAGGTCAAATGTTCAAGAACGTCCATGACGGTCGAAACATATGCCTTAGATTCTGCTTACGTGTCTCCGTGTGTATTGGGGAGTTTTACGTGTTCCTTTTAATCGAAATTGATCTGAGATATTCCTACGACTTAGAAGACTATGTTTAGGGGTTCAACATCCGCGTACGACCCCACCTAAAACCCACGAGGGTTCGTAGAAGAGGACCCAAGACTTGGCAACCAAGCTGTCATAACTGGGCAATCGACTCCCACAGTCTACTGACCATAGACTCAATGAAGCCCCGTCATTTGGGGGCGTAGTCCCACACTAAGTGGGAGACTAGCCCCCAATGAAACAGAATATGAATCCATCAACGCTCTAGCAGGATGGGCTGTCGATCAAACAACACCCAGTAGCTTGGGGTCGTCGATTGGCACCTGCAAAATCTGTTGGAGGTCTGCTGCCTTTACTTGGGGTGTTTGGTAAATTCACCTAGGCGACACAAGCTACGGAGCTGTAGACTTAAGACCTAAGGATATTTCTTTGACGGGTGATCGGGTCTTAGAATCCTCAGGAAAGTGTAAGCACCTGTATACAATTTCTATTTTTCTTTCTATATATAGATATGGATTTCTCTTGATAGAATATACCAAGCTAAATCTTCTTTTTAGAACCACAACTCAGTGAAGTAGGCGGCAACTGCTATTAGGGTCTGTCCTAAGGCATTTGCTCTCTATATTATATGAACCTAGACTGATAGTTTTAGGATCTTTTAGGAATATTAAAGTGCTTTAAACCCTAAGACCTAATTATAGACTTCATTTCCTAAAACCCAAAAGCCCTCCCTCTTAAAAGACGCTCTCAATGTCCATAGAAGCTAAAAGTCAAGAAAGAGCTAGGAGGGATGTTAGTGGTCGAGTTATTCATCAAAATTAGTGAGTTTTCTTCTATTAGAGGTATGATAGTCATCCTTAAACCCTCTTCCAATTAAGGAGTCATTTCTAAAATATTTTCAAAAAGGGTTTTCAAACTCTATCGTCATCTAGTTTTGTTTCTAAGCATGTGTCTTCATGTAAAAGTATTTTAATGATTAAAATATTTTTCTTCTAGTATTAATTGATTATTTTATGTTCAAAATCCTAATGAACTCATGTTTATGTATATTTCCAACTTTTAGCTTAAGAAAAGGGTTAAATGAACATTATTGTGTAGTGTTTGAGCTTTGATATCCTTATGTTGTTATTATGGTTTAGCTACTTCCCTAAGGGCCATATAATGATGAAATTTTGAAGAATTTATTATAGGTGGTGAAAGATTTGTTAAATAGTGAGTTTGTTTTATTGTGTAACTCTTATTATGAAATGCACTTGATTGGTATGGTCCACCTTCTTGGTGGCGGTGTTTACATTATGTGTTCGGATTATTTAGTATGTATTGTAAGTGTGGCTTTGAAGGCCTCATGTGTGAAATGAAGTGATAATGAAGATGATTCATGTAATATGTATTATGAAGCTTAATTACATGTTTTGCTTACATTATGCCTAAATAAAGAAAGTATATATGTTTAGCATGTTAAAATGTGTAATGTGATAAATGAAGGTCTAATCATGCATAGATCTTAATGTAAATGAAATGATGTTTGTGTGAAAGGTGTGTTCACATGTACAAACACACACTTGAATGAATGATTCAAGCTAAGTTAAGTCAAAAGGGAAGTTTTGGGGTGAACACTCTTCGTGAGTTGACATGAAGTGTTTAATAGCAACCTCAATACATCCTAGGAGCTTTATAAGATAGATTGGAGGATGAATTCCCTTCGTGAGTCGAGATGTGGTGTTCACTAGTTACTTTCGCTTATAGTATATAATGTTCAGAATCCATCAGGAGTTACGCTTAGCACCGAGAGGATATGAAGAAGGGGTGGTTACACTTCTTGAGTTGAGATGTTGTATTCCAATGTACCTCTTTAGATGAGTAATCGTCGTTAGTAGAGAATGAATTACTTAGTAGCATTTTCCTTATCCCTTATCTATGCGCCCATATAGGTGTCCTATTAGGAAAGCAATGTAAAAGGTATGACTTTAGTCTAGGAAAGTGAGGATCTCTATCTATCCATTGCACTAGGTAGGCATTCCGAAAGGGGTGTCTTGGTTAGTGTTATATGAATTGAAAGTACTAAGTCTTCTAAATGAGTGTACTACTTACGGTAGGTGGTGGAATGGGACGCCATCTATCCATTGCACTAAGTAGGCATTTTGAAATTGAAGTCTTGGTATGTCTTATATGAATTGAATGAGATAAGTCTTATAAAAGAGTGTATTACCTAGGGTAGGTGGTGGAATGGGACGCCATCTACTCATTGCATTAAGTAGGAATTCCGAAAGGGAAGTCTTGTTTTGTTTTTTGAGTGTTCTTCTAATGTTTTGTCATTGAGTGGGGACTTGTTCTCCCCAGACGAGTAATCCTAGATGGGGTAGTCTTGGGGATCACCTAGGTGTGTATTGAAGGAGGTGGATGGGTGTTTCATCATGTCTTACCTTGGTGAGTCTTAGGATAACCTTAGCTAGGGAAACTCGTAAAAAATGAGATTACTTCTTCTTGGCTTGACTTTGGGAGTTCACTGTGTTAGGATAAAATGAATTCACTGTAAGTTGAAATTGGTTCACTGTAACAATTTTGTAGCTTACTGTCAAATGTTCCTTTTGTTTAATATTATAGAAATTCTTCTCCAAGTATTAAATGATGATTCTTATGGTTTTTTAATTCTATATTCATGAATGTTTTGCTTGACTTGCATGAAAATGTATTTATAGTAGAATTTAACTTTTTTCATGTTTTTGCATATGCCATATTTAGTACATTATTTGAACAAACCCCATACTTCGTGTACTTATAAGTATACGTTTGCAAGCAAAGGGAAGTCTAGAAGGCCAAACATGGAAATCTACTCTCTCACGACTTGGTATGTCCTCATATTTTTTAGGGCATAGTCTATGTTTCTTAGTTTTGTTATTAAAACTTATTATGTATTTCTTTCAAATGTAAAGGGTCTTGCCCCTAAGATATTATGTCGTGTCTTTAAGTTTGACTTTTGACGATGAGATTTTATTAGTATTTATGAAAGAATTCTTTTTTATATTAAGTGTCATGAAAAGTTTTACTTTCGCAATACATTTCATGGCTTATGTAATGAAGGATACTTAAAGGGCTTCTAGAAGACACAAAAGGTCAAGTATGCCTTGTGATGATAATGTTATGGGGAATCGTTTAGGGTCTAAATTCTCACAAGCCACGTCTAGTAGAGTCTTGGTCAATGGTGTGAGTCGCGACACATCCATGGACAAGAGTGTATAAGATGATAGAAGTTTCACTTTCTTCTCTATTCTAATGTCGTACGTTAGAGTTGAATTATATATGGTGTATTTTCTCAATCTCTTCTCTTTGTGTTTATAGGACATGAATACGAGGAGATCAACCGCTTGAAGGAATGAGGGAGGTGTAGCTAATCAGAGGATCCCTCCCCTTGTTGACCAAGTCCCTATTATTGGCCTAGAGGTAGAGAATGAGGAGGTTCCCCTTCAAGAACCTCAAGTGCCTCCAGAACCTCAAGAGATTCAAGTGCTCTAAGTGCCCCTATGCCCAAGATCCTTTTGTTTAAGGGGGTATGAATAATGTGGAGTTGAGGGCTGCCCTAACAAATTTGACCCAACTTATGACGGCTCAAGCTCATGTCATCAATAATCACTTTGTTCCCCAACATAACCAAGGAGGTGAACCTCAACCTCATGCTAGTACTCATGCTTCTAGAATTTGTGATTTCATGAGGATGAACCCGCCTACTTTTCATGCCACTAAGGTGGATGAAGATCCACAAAACTTCATAGATGAGGTGTTGAAAGTGGTGGATGCTATGGGTGTGACCTCTAGGGAGAAAGCGGAGTTAGCCACTTACCATCTTAAGGATGTGGCTCAAGTGTCGTTTGAATAATGTAGGAATTATACCCTTGAGAGATGGTCTGTTTGATTGGGAGGTGTTCAAAGAGGCTTTCTTAGATAGTTTTTTTCTCCCAGAGTGGAGGCAGAAGAAGATGGTTGAATTCATGAACCTTCGTCAAGGGGGATTGAGCGTGCAAGAGTAGTCTCTCAAATTCAACCAACTCTCTATGTGTGCCCCAACCATGGTAGCCAAGCTTAGGTCTAGGATGAATAAATTTGTGCTGGGAGTGTCTAACTTGGTGGAGAAAGAGTGTCGTATCCAAATGCTTCTTAATGACATGGATATTTCTAGGCTCATGGTGTATTCTCAACAAATTGAGGAGTCCAAAATTAGGGAGACAAGGCAAGAGGGTAGAGGCCTAGGTCGGATGATTCTAGTAACCAAAAATCTAAGAAGAGGTTCTTTCACCAATAGTTTTCCATGGGGAACAAAGATAGAGCTCCAAACCAACATTCCCAAAGTGGTGGACATACTTTTGAGAGGACTAGGTGTCCTTCTTGTGGAAAGCAACATTTGGGTAAGTGTCTTGCCTCAATGGATAGACATCATCCCATTCCACTACCTACCCTAAGTATTACGTTCTTTTAGGAGACTTCGTTTATTCAATTAAAATAAGACTCACCAAGACTCCCCTTTCGGAATGCCTACCTAGTTCAATGGATAATTAGCGACCCATTCTACTACCTACCCTAAGTAGCACACTCTTTTAGAAGACTTAATACATTCATTACTTTTGTGGGAGGTTATCTTACTGACATAGACCATGAGAGCTAGACACGGAATCCCACTATTAACCCCTGTCGGATGAGGGATCCTCACTTGCCTAGAGTAAGCTCATTCTCTTAGCTTTTACATGGCTTACCCAATAGCTACACCTATGCGGGCACATTGTTAAGGGATAAGGAGAGTGCTAATAAGTAACTCATTCTCTACTAACAAGGATTACTCATCTCAAGAGGTACATTGGAATACAACATCTCAACTCACAAAGTGTAACCACCTCTTCTTCATATTCTCTCGGTGTTAGGCATAACTTCCCACAGATTCTCAACATTATAAAAAATAGGTTAACTAGTGAGCACCACATCTCAACTCACAAAGGGCTTTCATCCTCCAACCTATCTTAGAAAGCTCTTAGGATGTAGTGGGTCGCTACTAAACACTTCATCTCAACTCATGAACAGTGTTCAACCCAAAACTCCCCTTCTTGTCTTAACTTAGCTTCATTCATTCATTCAAGTGTGAGTATGTGTACATGTGAGCACACCTTGCACATAAGCATCATTTAATTTATATTAACTTCTATACATGCTTTAGACCTTCATTCATCAAATCACACACTTTACATGCACATAATCATGTACTTCTTAGGCATACTGTCTAGCCTACTCACATAATAGCATCAATAAGAACATTTAACAAGAATAAAATCATTTTCGTCCTTACTTAATGTAAAAAACATTCATGGCCTCATTCTCTATAAATAAGTAACTTCACATTCATATAAGTCAAATAAACACCGCCACCAAGAAAGTTGACCATACCACTGAAGAGCATTTTCAAATTGAGGCTAAACAACATAACCAACTTAATTTTTAATCCAAACATCCATCACCTATAAACAACAATATTTTACTCAATATTTCATAAGAATATAGACCTTTGGGCAGTAGCTATACAACAATATCAACCATAAGAAACCAAAGCTCAAGACTACCAATTCATGCTCATTTAACCCATTTCTACAGACAAAATTTGATGAAGAGCTTTAACATGATTTCATTAAAGTTTTAGCATTAAAATTACGATCTAACCTTAGAAATGTTATATTTAAATCATTAGAAACGTTTTCATACAAGACCTATACTTAGAGTTGAAGCAAGAAGAAACAAGGGTTGAGAACTCTTTTTTTTTTTAAATCTTTTAGAATAGGGGCTCCTTGAAAGGAAGAGATTTAAAATATGGATACAATACCTCACATTGAAGAAATCCCAATGATTTTTGATGAAGAAACGACCACCAACAGCCCTCCTAGTTCCTTCTTGACTTCTAGCTTCCAAGGAAACTTGAGAGAGAGTACTAAAGCGAGAGGGGTTTTGGGTATTAGGAAATGGAATCTAAAATTAGTTCTTAGGGTTTAAAACACTTAAATGTACCTATTAAAACTAAAATAAAAGTCCATGGTTCATAAAATACATTGGTGAATTTACCAAACACCCCAAGTCTTTGCAAAAAAGTTACAGTTTTTGGACAGTCTCCATTGACGGGCAAACCAACGGACCGTTTGTCAACAAACGGCCCGTTGGTGGGGTCACATCCATTGGGACATAGCCTCCTTCCAGGGCAGGCTGTTCTACCTTTCAGTTCAAATCGACGCCCTGTGGTCAACTGACCATTGTTTGACCAACGGACAGTCCCTTGGATCGTCGTTTAGTCACTATTCTGGAAGCTCTTGCCAAGAGGTGGGGTCCTCTTCTAGGGCCCCTCGTGGGTCCTAGATGGGGTCGTACTAGGACGTTAAACCCCTAAACATAATCGTCTAGGTCTTATAAACATCCCACATCAATTTCGATTAAAATAAACAGGTAAAACTTAGTGAAACACATCAAGATACACAAGCACTTTCTCAGGCACACCTTTCGAACGCCATGGAAGTTTGACCTCCAAACTTCAAAAACTACCTAAGAACATCAATATAACTCATTTTATCTTAAAAATTAAGTCAAGAAAAAATTACGAATCTTTAGTTCACCTTAGTTCATTTTAGGGTGTTACATGAACGTCCGTTAAGACCTTAGCTATGTAGCCGGTTGGCCATATCAGCCATGCTGTGCCATTTTCAAGGTCAAAAAAGCCCCGAAGTGTGCATATCCCCCATTCTTCCAATTATCATATGCTACAGTTCACCATCTTTATTAGTTAACCAGATTTCCGACATCCATGTAATACCATAAAAATGAATTAGGTGAAGCTAGAGAATAAAATGTTTCTCATGAGGTTCTAAGGTCCTAAAATGATGAACAATGTGGTATTGAGGTAGTGTATAAAATTATAGGTGTATTGGAAGTCAAACGTCAACGGACGACTAAGACGTTCGACGATTAAGTCACCTATGTGACTCATGTGTGGTTGTGTGAGAATATATGTGTTTAATGAGATTATGAGGTCTTTATGTGAGTAACTATAGTGGTTATATGGATTGTATAAAGTTTCATGAAGTTTTGAGGTCAAATGTCCAAGAACGTCCATGACGTTCGAAATGCTTGTCTTAAAATGACCTTGTGTGTCTTAGCATGTTTTGTTGAGTTTTATGTGTTCATTTTGGATTAAATTTATATGGGAGGTCCTGAACTTGTATACAAACATATTCAGGTTGGAAGGGTCTGGGCAAACATTCCTATGGACCATCCAAGTGTCCTTGAGGAAGGACCCTTCATTTGAGCGTAAGGCTGTCTTGGACCAGCCCAATCGACTGATGCAAACGACGGCTCGAACTCATCGACGGAATACAGGACGGTGTGTTTGTGGACTGATGCCCCGTCGTTTTGCGAGTCTGTGAGTTGTGTTCCTGCGTAGTTCACTGTAAGTTGCGAGGGTGAATTGGTAAATTCACCCAACGTCCAAATAATAGAAAGGGTGGATACTTAGGGATATTATAGGTATTTTAAGTGGGTTTATAAGTCCTAAATACCGATATGTACTCATTCTTCAAAAATCAAAACAAAAAGTATCTTAGAAATTCTCAAAACTCCATCGAGGCCAAAGCTCAAGGAAGAGCTTAGATTAGAAATTTTAGTGGTGAATCTTAATCAGATTGGGGGATTAGATTCATTGAGGTATGATTTTTCATCCTTGAAACTCTATTCATCTAGGTTCCATTCGTCAAAGTGATTTTCAAAGATTTCACAAAAGTTGAGTTTTCTAAATTGAAATTTATCCATGGGTTCTTGCATTAAAGGTGTTAAATAATTGACTATTGATCGAATTTTTGTCAATTAGATGATTTTAAATAAATTATCCTATGAACCCATGGAATTGATGAACCCTAGTTTTTTACTACTTTATGGGTTAATTGATATTGTCTTAATGATTATGAATTCTAGTGTAGTTTTTTATGGGCTATTGAATGATGTAAGAAATGTATTTAATTGATGTCTAGTTTGTCTTAGATTGATAATTCTATACTTATTTGACTTAGATTCATCGAGTAATATAGTTTTTGTATTAAATTGATGTTCATGGCCAAGGGTAAGGGCTTTTCGTATTAAATTGGATGATTAAACTATGGATCGAAGTGTTGAGAATGGATTGGTGGTACACTGCCCGAATTCTCTTTATTTTATATAATGTAGCTCTTGAATTATGTTGTGATTTGTATGGTCCACTAATGGTGGCGGTTCTATGAGCTTTACCTGGGAATGATGTGGACTTGTCGGCGTTACATTATATATTATTATGATCATGGCCTTGTTGGAAAATTACTTGATATATTGTGATTATATGTGTAGTTGATTATATTAAGTATGTGTTCTTCTATTGATATTGTTAGGTGATCATGATAGACCATTACTAAGTCTTTATGTGTGTAGTCTTAGAGTTAATGCATGGTTGTTCGTACTTGACTATATGAGTCTATGATTGTAATATTGGTCATATTATAGTAGTGTATAGGATGACTAGTAAGTAAGCTAAGTTGATCCTATGTGCTTCTAGAATTATATGCAATATGTGTTAACGTGAAGTATGTTGTGTCTTGTGTGGTAGACTTATGTCCCTTACTTGATATATGTATGAATGTGACTATGATGTCTTGAATTAGGATGCTAAAGACTCTTAGTCTTGCATGTATGAATGACTTGTGATCTTGAATGATGTTAAGAGGGTCTTTATCTGGAACCTTGAACCTAGTGGTAACGTTATGAACATTGAAGTCGAAAGCCGTAATGGTATCCTTCTTGAAATGAATGATGGACTTACGGTTGGTTGGCTTGAACTACATCATATCATCCTTAGAAAATTCATTAGAGCTATCCTCTTCACCATTGTAAAGCAGCACTAGGGGACCTCTTTGTTAGGGTGAATGTTTTTGGGTGATAAACTAGATATGGAACCCTTTCGTATGATCCTTTAATGTAAATTAATCTATGAGAACAAAGCTAGCACCGAGTGAGAATGGTTTGGGAAGTAGCTCTAGTGAAGAACGAGACTAGAGTACAAAGCCCTTCATATTCCTAAACCATGTGCCTATAGTATATGTCCAAGTAACATTGTCAAGTAGAACACCCTCCATCAGAGTAGGTTACAACTCCAGATTCCATGCGCTGCTACCATGGTCTATGTTGGTTATTGCCTATTCTCATCATATGGGATACCTATTAGCATTGGAGAAGTTCTATGAAGTTTAGGTGGTGGTATGGGACGCTATCTAGACATTGCACAATACGCTTTGAAGATGTTAGTGAGAGTCCCTAGGTCATTTCCAAGACCATTACTTGAATGTCCTTATGATGAATGTCTCTTAAATGAACTAATGAATGTAATGACTTAAGTTAAGAACGCATAATAAATTAATAAGTACTTATCCCGAGTAGTTAAGGGTTGTCTAGTTAAGGTATGAAGGGGGCATTGGAATGATCACTCCATATCTTAACTAAGTCTTAAGAATTACTCTAGTTAGAAAAGATGGTTGTTTAAGTAGTTACGATCCAAACTTCGGTAGTCATAAGGATTACATAGGTAATCTTCGAGAGGTAAATATTTAGTTAAGTAAGTCTTTTGATAATCACTGGAAGGAAGATTGTCATATTATATTTATGTGATTGCATTAAGTGAGAATGATCTTATCCTAGGTAATCTATAGGATCTCTTAAGTGTGTGTGAAAAGGGATTGTACGGGCGGTGCTTCACAGCTCACTCAAGTGAACCTTAGAATCACCTTTGGTAAGGCGATCTCATGTTTATGTGGTCGATGTATTGTAAGTGTGTATCTCATTATTGGTGGTCTTAAGGATCATTTAGGTTTGCCTAGAGAGGGTGTATGGGTGGAGTCTCTTTGTCTTACTTAAGTGAGTCTTAGGAAATCTTTTAGTGAAAGGATTTAATGCTAGAAATTGTTCTTTGTGAAGTTGGGAAACTTCACTGTAACAATGACTGAAGTTATTGTAAAATGTCATGAGTTTATTTTAATGTCATTAAAATGTGATAAATTCATTAAGTGTTATCTTATGTGTTTCTAAAAAGAACAAGAATTACAACATAGAAAAAGAAGATTAGAAGAAAACATATTAACAGATGTATGCAATAAATCAATACTAGCACAAAGAAAAGATATATCTATGTTAAAATTAGAATTAGATTGTCTTGAATATGAGTTACAACATAATACAATATATAAATTATAATGAATAAAGAAGAATTTGCAGTAGACGAAAAAACATATGAAAATCAAGACGGAATGATAATAAAAATAATATTTTCAAATCTAGGAAGAAGATATAAAAAAATAGGAAATAATCTATACTTAATGTTAGAAAGAGAAACAGCAAAATTGGAAGACAGTTTAACAGCTATGGTAAGAATAACAAAAGAAAATGAAGAAAAAGACAGATCAAAAGAAATAGAAAAAATAAGAATACAAG
>NC_028642.1:28237713-28238076 GCF_001406875.1 Solanum pennellii
AAACAAAAAGCAAAACAAATAGAAAAAGAAAAAGAACTAGAAAAAGAATTAAAAAATAAAATAAACGAAGTACGACAAAAATTAGATGAAGATCTTGAATTAAATGAAATAAATGAAATAGATGAAAATGAAAATGACCAAAAATCGGAAATAAGTGATATAAGTGAAACATATACAGAAATCTTGGAACAGACAAACAAACTAAAGAAATTAGAAATAAATACAGGAGATACAAATAGACCTAGCACATCAGGAGTTAAACCAGAAAAAAGTCCAAGAAATAGTCCAAGAAATAGTCCGAGAACTAGTCCTAGAAGGGCACAACCAACTTATTATACAGAAAGTTATCAACAGTCAGATAGA
>NC_028642.1:28248076-28254141 GCF_001406875.1 Solanum pennellii
AAAATCTACATCGGGGTTTCTCGTTTTTTTGGGGCCGAACCTGATCTCCTGGTGTACAAAAAATCAACCCAAGGTCTCTCGGTCCTTGACTGAAGCTGAATACCGCGCCCTTGCTCTTCTTGCTACTGAGACCATGTGGGTTACATATATTCTTCGCGAACTCCGCGCCACTCACACTGTTCCTGCTCTCTATTGTGACAACAAATCAACCATCTGTGTTGCCGAGAATTCCGTCCTACACACCAGAATGAAGCATGTTGATACCGATTGTCTCTTTATTCGCGATGAAGTTCAGGCCGGCACCATGACTGTGCAATATGTACCCACTGAAGAACAACCGGCTGATATTCTCACCAAGCCTCTCTCGAGCCGACAGCACGATTACCTCAGTTCCAAGCTTCCGTTCGCTTCCGCTCAGCTCAGCTTGAGGGGGGATAATAACAGATAGTATTAAATAAATAGTATTAAATAATATTAGTATTTACTGTGTACTAATCCTAGTCCTATTAGGATTAGTACTCCTTCCTATATCTCCTATATATATCTCCCATGTATTCCCTTATTAGGTTAACACTTCAATACAATCAATATTCCTTCAATAAATATATCAATTAATTGTTCTTTCATAATCTTTAATTCAAAATTTAACAATCGGTATTTTATTTACTCTCCTAAGTTTTAATATCATAACATCTAAAATAATTAATAGGCTTAGTCATGACATAATTTGTTATTTGTATTATAGTCATATAGTAAAAGGCATTGTAAGATTTTAGAGATACGATCACTCAAGCTTTTAAATTGTTATGTTTTGATACTTATTTTATTCATTCTTTAGTTTGACTTGAACAATAAAATGAAGGTTATTGAATGGTGATCGCTTGTGAAAATGGATGTTGACAAGAGCTCGAAAGATTGCATATTGACTTCGTATTACTTTTTTTTAATTTATTAATGATTTAGATTATAAGAATAATGTTGTCTTTTATTTTGATCATCTTTAAGATTTCTCTCTGTTTTGTATTTTATATATAAAAAATTATTGTTGTAATTTTATTTTCTTTTGATTCAAAAGATCAAAAGAGTAACTTATGACTTTTCCGGAGATCATTTAACTACTAACCAAATATATTGACATTTTATCATCTTTCATAATCGTGCGAAGCGCGAATAAGTTCACTAGTAATTAATATATTTATAGAATTCATATCAAATTATGAGAAGGATAAGGAAAAATGTGTTTTCTCATTTGGATAGAGCCAAAATTGGTGTTGACATTATATCATTCATCTTCTTTGTTTACTAATTTCTTTCTTTCAATATTTATGTTTAGGGGAAATGCACAAGTACCCCCTCAATCTATATTCGAAATTTTAAAGACACACTTATACTGTACTAAGGTCCTATTACCTCTTTTGAACTTATTTTTTGAGTAATTTTCTACCCCTTTTCGGTCTACGTGGCACTAGATTGAAAAAAAGGTCAATCCGCATTGGCCCCACAAGATAGTTCCACCTAGGTCGAAAAGGGGTAGAAAATTACTTATAAAATAAATTCCCGGGGGTAATAGGACCTTAGTATAGTATAAGTGTTTCTCTGCGATTTCGGGCATAGGTTGAGGAGGTACTTGTGCATTATCCCTTTATGTTATATAATACCATGAAAAATGAACATGTGTGCATATATATATTTTGAGATCCTTTTATTATACGTGGCTAATTAAAAATCTTAAATAAGTTAAAAATCAAAGATAGAATTTAATATATAAAACATTTTCAAAAGTAAACTCAAAAGTCAAATGTTAGAATTACATTTTATTTTTGTATTTATTTATGAATTGATTGGATTTCACCTTAAAGGATTATGTTTTTTTTTTTGTATGTGTGTTAGATATAGTGGGTAATTTCATTATTATTGAATTTTATCAATGCTCTAGTTATTACTCATATAAAAATTTTAAAAAACAAGCAAAAATCTATTAACGATATTTTTAATTAATTATTAAAATATATAAATAATATACTTACTGGTGCAATATTTTAAACTATAAATATAAATTTATTATTTTTCTTTTCTATAATTTTGTTTTTACCTCTTTCTTAACTTAAAAAATTGAAAATTTTACTTTACTATTTTATATTTAAGGAAGTCATATTTAAATCTTTTCATCTTCAATGCTATTAAATTTCTTTCCATTTCTCAATCTCATCATTAATATTTAAATCACTCATTTTTCTTTATTTATGATTTTTTTGAAAGAATTTATTCAACTTAAGATATTAGGTATTATAACTTTATATCCATTGTATTTTACTTTTTTTAACGGATTTAAAGGATAAATTACATAACTACACACCTTTTATAACCTTATTTTCTATTATTTCCTACCATTTTTTAAAATTACAAAAATTCCTTTTTTCTTCAATTTCATTCACTTTTTCAGATAAACCACACTATACAATCACCCTCACGATTTTTTTCCTTTTTTCACGCCTAAAATCACTGCATGATATCACTAATTATCTCCATCACTCCATTTTTGAATTTTCTTTTTCTTTTCCAGCTCACCAATATTCTTCTTCATATATCAAATATTTTTTTTTCTTTTTCTAGTATCTTCTTCTTCGTCCACTTTTTTCTTTCTAATTTATCAATTTTTCAAATTCATTTTAGCTTTTTCATCTACAAATTTCTTATATTTATGGATGAGATATGTACGGGCGATCTTCAGAAAGAATATCGAGCAAAATGAAGCAAAAAGAACGAAAGAGGAGGTGAATCGGTTATTTGTCACACGACGATGGAAAGTTACATATGAATTTTGATTCATCATTTAATATTGGTCTTACACGATTAGGTTTACAAATGGAAGTTCTCATCCCTCATGTTTGTGATTGGAAATCGATGAAACATGTATTTCAAGTTCTAAATTACCCATTGGGAAAGATTCGAAAAAAAAGGGGGAAAAGTAGAATATGTTACTAATCAATCTTCTCTACCCGAGCCTCATATTTTCAATGTATATAATTGATTTTGATTCATAATATAATCTATAATGTCTTCATTTCAACACCATTCTCTATCTAAGATTCAGATATTTTATGTATTTAGTTAATTTTGAATCATTAATTTATGTATAATGCATTCTTTTTAACTTTTTGATACATTAAATAAGCCTTTTTTAGTTATCACTGGTCTGATACATCATTACTAGAGTAACTTTCGTTGTTATGCAATGTATCATGTTTATATTTACGATATTGATACAGAACCCTAATATTATTGAAACTTCAATTTTGTTTATCATGTTCGATGTAAATGTACTTGATACATAAACAATCTTGAATGTATCAAGTTATTTAATATATCTTTAATCATATTCAAATTTAAAATGATTTATAAACAGTACCAAAATCAATTGGGTATTATGTATCTGCACTCTTTAATATTTGTTCAGTCTTATTCATGAAGAATGATTTCGACTTTGAAATTTATTATGAAACAACGCTCAAAAAAAGAGAAAAAAATTGAACATGTCTTATCATGTTTGTCTTTATCAAAGACATAAATATTCAATGGATTTCTTCTATTTTATTTTGTAATTTAGTTTTTCGATACAATGACTATGTTTTATGAAATGTAACATGTTTATATAACCTAATGTTGTATATACTTTAACTAGTGAATTTTATGCAATGTATCATGTTTATAGTTATTATATTGATACATAATATAATGTTACTAATACTTCGACTAGTGAATTCTATTTAATATATCATGGTTATATTTATTATACCGATATATAACCTAATATTCCTGATACTTAAACTAGTGAGTTTCATGTTCAATTCAAACGTACTTGACACGTAAGTAGTGTACAATGTAACATTTACCATATAACAAGTTTTATAATGTATCGATAATATTTTTCAATCTCATCAAGTGATTTTCAATTTGATTTCCTTCTAATAAGATATGCAATTTGATTGTATAAGATATGCAATTTTTCAATCACACATAATTTGATACACACTAATGACTGTCACGACCCAAAACGAGTTGTGAGTGGCACCCACGCTTACCTCCTTAGGTGGGCGAACCAACACATCTAAACCCCAACATATACCAATAGTTCAACTGTAAATAATATAAATAATGCGGAAGCTCCAAAAGATACTAAGCAACCAATTTAAATAAGTTTCTAAAGTTTAATACTTATCATCCCAAAATCTGATAGCCATCACATCAAGGACATCTATTTCCAAATTACCAAGTCTAAGAGTGTTTAAGAAACCAAAATAAGCAAAAAGATGGTCCATGTCCGAAATTCAAAGACATCAAGACGTGAATGAGAGAATCCAGCACGAGCTAGATTTATAGCTCACCCTGAACTCTGATGTGCTGGAGACTAGCTAGAGCTGAGGGCGAGTCGAAGTTGATGGTACACTTGTTGCACTCCACAAAAGAACAGAGAAGAAAATACAAATAGGGGTCAGTACAAGGAGTACATACCGAGTAGGTATCATCGGCCAACTCAAAATAGAAATCAATATATATTGAATAATAATATAAAATCAACTACAATACTTAACAGGTGGCAAGCAACAAAACACATGAACCATTGACAACAACACCATAACAGGTACACCATCAATCACCAAATCAAGTACACCTATGAGGACTCATGCCTCCACACCATACTCATTTGAAAGATAGGTTCTTTGAGGTTAAGTATGTTAAGTTACTTCAAGATTCCTTTCCTTTAATGTTATTGTGTCGGAACGTGACACTCCGATCCCATATACCGTGTCGGGACGTGACACTCCGATCCCATATACCGTGTCGGGACGTGACACTCCGATCCCTTAATATCGTGTCGGAACGTGATCCAATAATATCGTGTCGGAACGTGACACTCCGATCCAATTATCTATAATTTTATTTCATCAAGCCTTCTTTATTCAAGGCGTCCTTTTAGTAGAGAGGGTTCAAGATTGGAAATTCAACAGTCTCATAATTTTAGGCCAACCACAAACCACACAATCAAAACATACAGCCACACAATCAAGTAAATAGGAGACTTTACAATATCACTCAATACATATCAATCTCTATTTAGAGTTTATCTATCAAATAGAATTAAACCATAACCTACCTCCACCGAAGAACCGAAGTCAAGCAACTACTTCTCCAATGCCTTTCCTTTCCTTATTGCCTCCGAACCCTTCCAATCTATCAAGTATATATACACATAAGGTGTAAGTTAACAAGACCATAAACACTCCGATTATTCTGTGTCTAGCCTATACTCATCAATTCACCTGATTCTATAATCAATTTCCTAAAGTTTAAACTTAAGGGTAAGTTCTATTTCCTCTAATTAGCATAACTTTAATGTAATTCATATATTATACTACACCTTATATTTAATTACCTATCTCAATATATCAAAATATAGTTTATAATATAATAACAACATTGCAATTTTTAAAAGTTAAAGCCACTGGTTAATGAACCCGTGGCAGCGAACACTTCACAATATACCCACCCTTTTATATTCCAATTCTTAAAAATGAAATTCAATTATTTTCTTGCAGTTTCATCGATCCAGCTACTAACACAAGGCGAACCTAACCTTAGCTTATTTCCATTAACTTTCACGTGAGAACAGGGAGGAATAGCCATGTCAATTCAATTATTATTTAGAAAATATATGTGACCCATCTTACCATGATTTCTAAGGCAAATTTCCTTCTCATTCAAAATAATCTCACTGGAAATTAACCCAGGGAGACAAATTTTCCTCCAACAACCTAATACCACTATCCATTCTAGATTCCTATCATGCCATAATTATATAATAATAATCATAACACTACCACTGTTATAACCTCGTCCTTTCCAATATCTCTTCTAATTCTAATACTATAGTAATATTACACTATATAACAATAATATGACCATGCACATATAACCAATATCCAAGTAAAATTTTGATTACCTGATGAGATAATTGCTTCTTGACTGCTGCAGATAAGGTTTTCAACGCTAAACCCTTATTTCCC
>NC_028642.1:28254997-28258411 GCF_001406875.1 Solanum pennellii
TTCCATCCACCTTCTCTGCCTCAAATTTAAATCCTTCTGAGTAAAGACATATTGTAGACTACGATGATCTGTGTAAACTTCACACTTGACCCCATAAAGGTAATGCCTCCACTGCTTCAATGCAAATACAACTGCAGTCAACTCCAAATCATGGGTCGGATAGTTACGTTCATGCATTTTCAATTGCCTCAAAGCATAAGTAATTACATTCCTCTCCTGCATTAGCACTACACCTAAACCATAATAAGATGCATCACAATAAACAATAAAATTCTTACCTTCCACTGGCAAGGTAAGAATTGGTGCAGTAGTCAACAAAGTCTTGAGTTTCTGAAAACTTTCTTCACATTCATCCGACCATACAAAGGGAACATTCTGCTTAGTCAAATTTGTTAGCTGCGAAGCAATAGAAGAAAATCCCTTGACAAATCGACGGTAGTAGCTAGCTAAACCAACAAAGCTTCTTACCTCTGTAACATTAGTAGGTCTTACCCAACTCTTCACTGCTTCAATCTTAGAAGGATCCACCATCACTTCATCCTTAGAAACCACGAGCCCCAAGAAGGACACTGAATCGAGCCAACACTCACACTTGGAGAATTTGGCATAAAGCCTTTTCTCCCTTAACAACTCCAATACAATTCTCAAATGCTCCTCATGTTCTTTCCTGATCTTTGAGTATATCAATATATCATCAATAAATACAATAACAAAGAGGTCCAGATATGGCTTAAAATCCCGTTCATCAGGCCCATGAAAGCAGCAGGGGCATTCGTAAGACCAAAATACATTACTAAGAATTCATAATGCCCATACCTGGTTCGAAAAGCAGTCTTTGGCACATCTGTTGCCCGTATTTTCAATTGATGATAGCCGGATCTCAAATCAATTTTAGAGAAGACACAAGCACCTTGAAACTGATCGAACAAATCATCAATGCGAGGAATGGGATACTTGTTCTTAATAGTTACCTTATTCAGCTGCCTGTAGTCTATGAACATCCGAAAACTTCCATCTTTCTTCTTCACAATTAAAACAGGAGCACCCCAAGGGGATGCACTCGGTCTAATAAAACCTTTACCTAACAACTCCTGAAGTTGGGCCTTTAACTCCCTTAACTCAGCTGGAGCCATTCTATAAGGGGGAACGGAAATGGGGCGAGTACCCGGCTCCAGATCAATACAAAAATCAATATCCCTATCCGGTGGCATACCAGGAAGGTCTGCAGGAAACACATCAAGACTCACGGACTATCGAAACAGACTCAATCGAAGGTACTTTGGAAGTATCATCGCTGAGATGGGCCAAGAAAGCTAAACAACCCTTACTAACCATCCTCTTAGCACGAAGAAAAGAGATAATACGAACTGGGGTGGAAATATAGTCACCCTCCCACACTAGCGGATCTATCCCAGGCTAGGCCAATGTCACAGTTTTAGGATTACAATCTAAGATTGCAAAATTTGGAGAAAGCCAAGTCATACCCAGAATTACATCAAAATCAACCATCTCTAGAATAATCAAATCTACATAAGTATTGCTCCCCACAAAAGTCAGAAGGCAAGACCTATACACCTTCTCAACTATCACAGACTCACCCACAGGAGTAGAGACACGAATAGGCATGTCAAGCAAATCACAATATAAATCAAGACCAGTAGCAAATGAGGAAGATACATATGAAAATGTGGATCCAGGATCAAACAATACAGAAGCCATGCAATCACAGATCAAAAGAATACCTGTGATAACAGCATTAGATGTCTCTGCTTCAGACCTCCCGGGGAAAGTATAACAATGGGCCCTATCACCTGTCTGTCCATTGCCCCTACCAAGCTGCGCTGCAGTAGTTCCAACTTGCCCGCCACCCCGACTGAATTGGTGACCACCATTACCTTGGCCACCACGTCCTCCAGAATAGTGGCCTCTACCATGACCACCTCTACCTCTAACTACTAGGGGTCTGTAACTCTGTTTTGGACAATATTTCCTAATATGTCCAGCCTCTCCACATCCATAACAATTCCTGGATTCAAGTATAGGTCTCTGTGAAAATGACGAAGTCTGGGGATAACCTCCAAACTCATAAAAAGGCTGACTGGTCTGCGATGGACCCCCAGCTGAAGCCTGCAGTGAAGACTGAATAGGACGGGCTGGGTAACCTCCTGAACTCTGCCCTCTGGAGTAAGAACCACTAAAATCACCTCCCTTACGGAACTTCTTAAATGTCGACGTCATGGTGAAGTCGTCTGGCTTCACCCCCTCTACCTTTATCACAAAATCAACCACTTCCTGAAAGGATTTTGCTGCAGCAGCTACCTGTAAGGCTTGGATCTGCAAATCTGACCTCAATCCTTTCACAAAGCGGCGAATCCGCTCTTGTGGACTGAAGCAAAGCTGAGTGGCATACCTGGATAGTGCACGAAATTTGGCCTCATAAGCAGCAACAGACATCCTTCCTTGCTCTAGGCTCAGGAACTCATCTCTCCTCCTATCCCTCAAAGTCCGGGGTATATACTTCTCCATAAATAAGCTAGAAAATGATGCCCAAGTCATAGGTGGTGCCTGTGCTGGTTGACACTCAACATACGACCGCTACCACATTTTGGCATCCCCCTGAAACTGATAGGTCACAAACTCAACACTGAATCGTTCTACTATGTCCATCTTATGTAGCAGCTCATGACAATCAACCAGAAAATCATATGCATCTTCAGATTCAGCACCCTTGAAGACTGGAGGTTTCAACTTTAAGAACTTAATGAAAAGTTCATGGTGATCACCTGTCATTATAGACCATGTAGTCAATCGAGAAACGTGCCTACTTTCAACGATGCATCCATGCGGGGAGCCATAGCAGCTGCATGTTGTACCCCCTGAACCTGAGGTGCTTGTGCAGAAAACACTGGAGGTGTCTGGCCCTGATCAGATAACCCGCTAAGATAAGTAAGAACCTGATTAATCATCTCTGGGTAGGCTGGGGTGGTACTTCCTTATCCTGAACCTGCTCATTTTCCCCTTCCTCACCCTCTCTCACTACCTCATCAGTCGGTGGAGGAGTCACTGCTCTATTCCTAGCTGGACCAGGTGTTTGTCCTCTGCCTCTAGTGGGCGTCCTCCTGTGACCTCTACCACGGCCTCTTGCCACTGCTCTTCCTCGAGTTACAGCCCCAATGGTTGGCTCAGACGCACCCTGTCTTGCCGGTGTTGGTGTTGGCACAGTTGTTGCGCTAGTTCTAACCATCTGCGAAATAGAATGAGGATGTCAGATACCAATTTGTATCACCTAGATACCATTGGATCCAAGTAATAGTACGAAAGAAAGAAAGAATGGAGTTTTCCAAAAGTCCTATAGCCTCTCGAAGAAAAGTAAAGGCGTCCCCATACCGTTCCTCAAGACTCTACTAGACTTGT
>NC_028642.1:28258688-28268152 GCF_001406875.1 Solanum pennellii
CATGTCCGAAATTCAAAGACATCAAGACGTGAATGAGAGAATCCAGCACGAGCTAGAATTAATAGCTCACCATGAACTCTGATGTGCTGGAGACTGGCTAAAGCTGAGGGCGAGTCGAAGTCGATGGTACACTTGCTGCACTCCAGAAAAGAACAGAGAAGAAAATACAAATAGGGGTCAGTACAAGGAACACGTACTGAGTAGGTATCATCGGCCAACTCAAAATAGAAATCAATATATATTGAATAATAATATAAAATCAACTACAATACTTAACAGGTGGCAAGCAACAAAACACATGAACCATTGATAACAAAACCATAACAGGTACACCATAAATCACCAAATCAAGCACACCTATGAGGACTCATGCCTCCACACCATACTCATTTGAAAGATAGGTTCTTTGAGGTTAAGTATATTAAGTTACATCAAGATTCCTTTCCTTTAATGTTATTGTGTCGGAACGTGACACTCCGATCCCATATACCGTGTCGGGACGTGACACTCCGATCCCTTAATATCGTGTCGGAACGTGACTCCGATCCAATAATATCGTGTCGGAACGTGACACTCCGATCCAATTATCTTATAATTTTATTTCATCAAGCCTTCTTTATTCAAGGCGTCCTTTTAATAGAGAGGGTTCAAGATTAGAAATTCAACAGTCTCATAATTTTAGGCCAACCACAAACCACACAATCAAAACATACAGCCACACAATCAAGTAAATAGGAGACTTTACAATATCACTCAATACATATCAATCTCTATTTAGAGTTTATCTATCAAATAGAATTAAACCATAACCTACCTCCACCGAAGAACCGAAGTCAAGCAACTACTTCTCCAATGCCTTTCCTTTCCTTATTGCCTCCGAACCCTTCCAATCTATCAAGTATATATACACATAAGGTGTAAGTTAACAAGACCATAAACACTCCGATTATTCTGTGTCTAGCCTATACTCATCAATTCACCTGATTCTATAATCAATTTCCTAAAGTTTAAACTTAAGGGTAAGTTCTATTTCCTCTAATTAGCATAACTTTAATGTAATTCATATATTATACTACACCTTATATTTAATTACCTATCTCAATATATCAAAATATAGTTTATAATATAATAACAACATTGCAATTTTTAAAAGTTAAAGCCACTGGTTAATGAACCCGTGGCAGCGAACACTTCACAATATACCCACCCTTTTATATTCCAATTCTTAAAAATGAAATTCAATTATTTTCTTGCAGTTTCATCGATCCAGCTACTGACACAAGGCGAACCTAACCTTAGCTTATTTCCATTAACTTTCACGTGAGAACAGGGAGGAATAGCCATGTCAATTCAATTATTATTTAGAAAATATATGTGACCCATCTTACCATGATTTCTAAGGCAAATTTCCTTCTCATTCAAAATAATCTCACTGGAAATTAACCCAGGGAGACAAATTTTCCTCCAACAACCTAATACCACTATCCATTCTAGATTCCTATCATGCCATAATTATATAATAATAATCATAACACTACCACTGTTATAACCTCGTCCTTTCCAATATCTCTTCTAATTCTAATACTATAGTAATATTACACTATATAACAATAATATGACCATGCACATATAACCAATATCCAAGTAAAATTTTGATTACCTGATGAGATAATTGCTTCTTGACTGCTGCAGATAAGGTTTTCAACGCTAAACCCTTATTTCCCTTTTTCAGAATATTTTCTCCTAATTATTATATGACTTATTATAAGAGTGGTGAAAGTGACCCACTATTTATTTTACTATTAACCTCTTTAACGACCAGCTAAATAAATTATTAAAATTACCCCACTAATTTAATAATTATAATTATGAATAGTCCAAAACACCGATTTAAATCTACAGGAAAGTATTTTCAGACATAAAAAGTTCTAGTGCTCAAAACGATCGGAAATGGTCGTTACAATGACTATGATATATTTATACAAATTACTGCTAAATATCCAGTATTTTGCAATGATACATATATACAAATTAGTGCCAAGTAATCATTAGTTTGCAATGATGCATTTATACAAATTATTGATACACATTATTGGCTATAATACATTATAAAAATTGTTGCTTAATGCAAGACTTGAATGAATTCAATTTGATCATTGGTCGTTTCAATATCATTAATACACGCAACTATAATCATGTAAACAATAACTAAAACAAATTGATTAACATGTTTTCACAAAGTAGTGATATCCAGAGTCATTTCAAGTCGATGTTTTCATTACTTCTCATGCCACAAACATGTAAACAAGTGTAAAACACGGCATGTTAAACTCATTATGATGTTATTGCAAAAGCAAAAGTAAGAAAAGATATTGTTCACAAAGTTGAACCGCAAAATACATGATATTATAATAAAAAACAAACACAAAAAAGCTAAAATTGATCTCATCAGTAAGTATCATCACTAACAACTAGTTCGACCTTGCTTTCATTCAGATTTAGATCACCAATTGCTTCCTCCAACCACTGCTCGCCATGGCCAAAATATGAGATCGTTATAGTTCTTGATATAGCTCGCATAATAGCACTAACTTTCTTGTAAGGATCAGGGCAATTTAATATATCTGAACCATCTCTCCAATCATCTACAATGGAAGATTTGAGATTCAAGATTTCGAATTGATGGAGAAGATGAAAATTTGATTTTTTAATTTTGTAAAGCTATTACAGATTGGAATAGATTGATATCAATTAGGTTTTGCGTGATTTGTGGGAAGGAAAGTCAGTTCTGCGTGATTTGTGGGAAATAAAATTAATTTTACGTTAATATTCCTTATTAAATGCAACAAACAAGTTTTATAATGTATTACAATTAATGTATCCGGATGAAATTTATGTATCTAGATGACTAATATTTTAAGTGATCTTTGTAAAATAGAAAAGAGTAGAGATATAATGTGTTTAGGGTCTTACATTATGTGATTTATGTAAGTTATACCAAAAAATTTACCTATTAAACTCAAAATCACCTGAAAATTTAAAAGATCCTTTAAATGATTTTTATTTAAAAAACATGTGATTTTTCATTTATTCTTTTGAATATATAAAAAATGTATACACTAAAATGCTTTTCAAAATGGGAAAATTACATAGCTAAGCAAACTTATATTACTTAATTATCTAACATAGCTAATGTTTGTTTATTTTACCACTCGTAGCCATCTTCGGTAATTATGTTTTTTAATTCTCCTTATTTATATAGCCACGTATAACATTCTTTTCCTTATACAAAAATGGGTCTATTCTCTCTGCAGTAACTTGCCCTTATTTTCTCCTTTTTTTCTCTCAATCAAAATTGAATTCAATTGTGATCAAGATTTATAGGCAATTATTTTACAGTTAAATTCTCTTTACATTTTTTTTTTTGTGATTTCATCATTTTGATATTTGTTTTTGTATATCATTGGAATTTCTTTTGATTTAAAATTTTCAAATTTGTGTATCTAAAGATGAAGAAGGTGAAAACAGTTGAGGTATTTTGTACAAAATTATTTGTATAAACTTTTGAAGTTTGGATCTACAATATATTGTATATTTTCATACAAATTCATTTTGTATATAAGAATTTAATTGTATATTTATGAAGTAAAAGAAAATCTCAGTTTAGTTTTTTAAAATAAATTACGTACATGTTACTATAGTTCTTTGTATTTAGGTTTGGTTTGGGTAATTTGTACCCGTAATACGTTGTACAATAATATAATAGTATAATTATTTTTCAAATTGTATAATATTATTTGTATATTTTGTTATTTTTACATCTACTCTTGAGGTTTGTTGTTCATATAAATTTATATATTTGTAAATGCATCTTCTCTTAAAGGTATCCTTTGACAACGTAGTCAATGTAATAGTTTGCATCATCCCATTTTTCAGAATGTATTACCAAAATACAGATGTAAGACAGTCCTGTATAGACAAAAATAACTCATGTATACATATACAAACATGAATTCAAAAATATAAAAAACACGTGAAACAAATAATTTTACGACAAAATAAATAATGTAAAATTATACATATACAAAATATACATGTCAATAATCAATTATACAAGTCCACAAATAAAATTTATGTCAATTATACAACTACAAAAGTAATTAATTAACTTATACAAATAACTTTTCCACATAATTTACCCCCAACAATCAATTATACAGGTACAAACATTAATCTCATCAAGTCTAATTATACACATACAAACACTAACTTATACGATTCTACAAATAATGTAAAATTATACATATATAATACATACAAGTCTATAAAAAATCATTGATGAATATATTTATACAATTACGGACGAATTCAACTGTATAATCTACTGTACATTTATGTACTCAAATTGCAGATATCAAGTCGTCTCTCTCGATCAATTCACATACAACTGAAAATAATTTTTCAATCAAAATCTAATTATCAATCGAGTAATTATGCAATCATGGATAAAAATTAGTTAATTCTCTATCTATCAGAATACAATTGCAAACACCTGCTAGAATGAAACTCCAATTATTAATGGAGAATTTATACAATAACATATACAAATCGATTCTACTGTTTTGTTTTTTCAAGTTCCTTATCTACATGAACGGGAATAAAAAAATACCAACCAATGTAAATAAAATATATGTTACTAGCCAAGAAAATAAGTTATCGCCACGATTGGATCGGATGTACATAGATAAAATCAATTGGGTTGTATGTAGGAGATATAACATGTAGAAAAATCTAACGAGCTAACATTCCGTGAAGTACGAATTTTATACCGTTTTCTAGCCTAGATTGCCACTGTTAGCTTTCAAAACATTGAATTCAATTTTGTATAAAACTTTGAAAAAAAAGAATTATACAGCCGAATGCCGAGCACCACTGTAGCAACTTAAGAATATAGCTACAATCAGTAATTATGAAAACTTTAGCTAAGGAGAATAATTAATTTAATTATGGTAGCTATATGTGAAAGTTTCCCTTTCAAAATAGATTAAAGAAAATCAGAAGTGAACTTCTGAAAATGTAAAAGAATACAGGTACTTCAAAAAATATAAGAAATTTTCTCGTTCACATGATAATATTTTATTAATAGATAATTTTTTAAAAAAGAATTTAGATTTTCATGTGAAAGCGCTAATAAATTTTATTGTAACAAGTTCACAATTTTTTAATTCGAATTCAAAATTCAAGAGAAATAATTCATGTGCAAGTTGTCAATGAAGCGACAAGTCATTGACAATTATGCGACTTCCAAATTATTGACTGGTGCACGAATCTTATTTATACCACATTCTCTCAATTGTCTAAAATTTATCCATTAAATTTTCATTTCTCTTTCAATTCTTCAAAAATCATTTTCCTCGTCTATCAAATTCGTCTTTTTTACTTCAAAGTCGTCAATTTGTTGTATGCTTTAAATTTTATATTTTCTTATTTTATTTTAAATTTAAAGAATTAGTTATTAATAGTTTGTTATTATTTATAATAATATTAATAATAGTGTCGAGAATAATAGTAACAAATACTTTATATTTTCTTTGTCTATACGTATGGCACCCTCCACATGTCTATGGATATTAGAGTCGTCAATATGGGCTAGGCCTGTTGGGCCGACCTGGCCTAATCTGGAATTTAATAGGGTTGGGTATGATTTTTGGAGCTCATTTGAGAAAAGAACTTTTTAGCCCGGCCTGAATAAGCCTTCTAATTTGTGGGGCTTGAGAAATATCAGTAGGGCCGACCCGTGGGACAATAAATATTAATTAAAAACTATAATTGTAATGACCCGCGAAGTTATATTTGGAAATTCAAATTATTCGTATGACTTGAGTTAATTTATTTATGGTTAATGGTAAATAATAAAATTAGTAGATAGTTAGTGGGCTAAAGTGATCATTTATTTAAGACCCTATACGTCATGTATTAAAAGAATAAGTTAGTGGTTTTGGTCAGTTTAATAAACAATCAATTTAGAAAATAAGGAGAGTCAGAAACCTTACCTGAGCGACACACACGAGAGGAAAAGGAATAGCGATCTGTAGGTAACACTCACTCGTACTTTGTTATAATTGGTTTTGCTTAAATTAATTATGGGTAAAGGCAGTATTTTATGAATTTAAGAAATGGGTTTGAAGTGCAACTAATGTTCCGTCTTATGCAGGTGGGTTAATTATAGTTGGAGTAAATTGATGCCAGGTGAATAAAGATCGTTAGATTGCAATTGGAGGCAATGTTATATGTAAAATAATGAAATTAATTAGGTGTTATTGGAATGGAAATTAAGTTAGATTGCTATATGGTTGTTAAAGTTACATGTGACTATTCTGGGAATTTAATAAAAATTGGATAGGCAATGATTGCCAATGATTGGCCATCGTGAGTCAATCATTGATAGGTAGAAAAGAAGATAACAGAATACACGTTAATGTGCATTCATTATGCATAATTTTCAGAATTTTAGTTATTATATTATGGTTCAAGTTTTGATATATTTGTATGTATATTTAAATATTGGATGAATGAAATTTTGTGAGTACCATTTAAATTATGATGTTGGAAAAAATTTGGGATGCAATCCTAGACTTGAAACTTGGAAAATATGATAGTTGAAATGTTAGTTGGCATCAAGAATTAAGAACTTGATTATAAATTTGGGTGAATATTAAGGTCAAGGTTAAACACATAATAATCTTGGTATTGTCAGTTCTGAAACATTATTGTGAATATATATACTTGAATATATTCCATTGATTCGGAAGCTCAACGGAAAGGGAAGGCTCAAGTTCCGGAGTGATTATTCGATTGGATAAGGCAAGTGGATTTCTAAACCCTTGTTAAGCGTATGAAATTCGTGTATTTCTTTTTGTGATGATTGAGAATGATTTGGAGTCTTATTGCGTATTTGTTGATGTTCTGAATTGTTTCTTGTTACCAAATGGTTATGTCCTCATTATTTGTTTGAACATGTCATTTGCATTGCATCTAAGACATGGCTGTGATAAGTACTATGTGATAAGAGGATATACTATTTCGAGGTTGTATCGCGCGCCGCGATGGATATTATATTTCGAGAGACGTATCGCGTGCCGCGATGGTTACTGTTATCGAGGGTCGTATCTCACACTGAGATAGATGCATGGACATATATGTCCCCAATGGGTCTCAGACTGAGAGAGATAGCGGGTGTGTATCATTAGGTCAGACATGCATACATGTAAGCATGCTTTCTAACACGAAAAAAAAAATTACAAATTTGCATATGATTCCCCCTCCCCTTAGACGATCCCTCAAATATATATTTTATATATGAGAGTTTTAGAGTTCTACAAATATTTCAGAAAAATTCAAATAAATAAATAAGAACATGTAGATTCAAATATATGAATTAAACAAAGTAATCTCTCTTCATAGCTAATCTTCAACTTAAACTTCAAGTTTGAAACCTGTCAAAGCAATCAAATAACTACACAAATAATCATATTTATTTTAGACAAGATGAGACACATATGCAATTATTTAACAACTTATACATATCAAAAGGAATAGAACAATGAGCTTACACAAATGTATGAATGCAAAAATAATGTAAATGCTAATTAAGAATACTAACCGGTTAATCAGAAAAGAAATGGTAGCAAAGAAAACAAGTGGATCCAACCTTTACTCGAACAAAAGAGAAGTAGCAAAGTAACACATGAAAGTTACCGGAAACTTATTTTGTTTAAGAGTAGCAAGAGAGCAATGAGAGAGTGAGGAGTAATGAAATAAACTTGTTATTGAGAACTTGTAAAAAGGTGTGAATAATGAGTGAATTGAAAGAATGAGAAGGGGTCTCTTATATAGTAGAAGAGGGGGGAACAAAATAGGAAAAGAAATAAATTAGAATAATTTATGAGCATAATATTCTTTTACCATAAATAAAGAAGAGCCAAAACAATATTATTCTACCATATATAAACAATTAAGAAATCAATAAATTTAAAAATAAGAAAAAATGGATCAATTAAACTTATTCTTATTTTAAGAGAGCGAAATCAGATTATCGAAAAAATATATTACCAAACTTAAGCAAGTAAGAATTAGGAAGAGCAATATATTTTCCTTAATAAAGAAGGGAAAAAATATATTCTGATTTATTTATTTTTTTACCAAATGTAAGTTTATTTATTTTTACCAAATATGTAAGCAAGATAATTAAGCACATTACAAGAAATACACCCAATTTATTTATTTAATCTTTTAGCAAAGAAATCAAAATAATATATACGGCAATTTTCATATTTTTATTTTTTTAAGAGAATCAACTAAAAGTCAATACTACACTAAATTACTTGATATTAACAATAGGTAAAAACAATTATATTTTGGGAGAAGATAATCATGCCTTTTAGAGACTACCAAATAACAATGCAAACAGATCACCACATCCATAAATATGAAAAGTTACCACATCACTATTTTATAATCAATTAATTACTATGAGTAATTTTTCCAAATCAAGCACTTCAAACACCATATTATGACATAGATATGCTAATTATCTCAAAAATTAAAAGAAGCAATCATGCACAAATAAACTGTATTAAGCAAACGGTAATTAGTGAGCATGTATTAAGAATACTACTAAATCTTGACATATTGATTTAATCATATAATAAAATTTTAATGATTAAGCTCATGAACAAATTGACACCAATTAAGGATAGGGCAAAACATATTCAAACAAGAACATTGAGATCTTAACAACTCTTCAAACTCAAGAATAAAGACATCACATTTTTTTTTTAGATATTTATGTAAACAAACTCGAAATCAACAATTTCATAATTTAAACTAAGAAGTTGAACTAGAAAGCGTACTTGGACGGATCTGTTGAAGATTCGTCTTTGACCACCTCGAATTTTCCACAAGGCTTCTCCGAGTAGTCGTTGTCGGAGCTGCTACTTGGTGGTCCGGTGACCCTTCTCGTTGGACGATGGCCATCTTCGCTGGTGCTGCTGCCTGCGCTGGTCGCCTGTGGCTGGCTGGCAGCTGCTGCTCCTGCAAAAGAAAAAGGAGAAAAGATAAAAGAAGGGGAAGGGAGGCAGAGACGGGGAAGAGAGGAGAGATGGGCGGCGCGGGCTGCTGGTCGCAGTTGCTGGCTGCTGTTGCCGGTGTTGCTGGCCGGTGGGCGGCGTTGGTCGCTGCTGCGGTCGTTCTCGCTTGGCTTCTGGTACATGCAAAAAGAAGAATAAAAAGGGGAAGAGGAAGGGGAAGAGAAGAGATGGGAAGGGGATACAGGAGAAGAGGAAAGAAAGAGGGGGAAGGAGAACAACGGGAGAGGGGAGAAGAAGAGGGTAGGGAGAGAGGAGGAGCGACGGGAGGAAGAGAGGGAAAAAGAATGGAAGAGAGGAGGGGGGGGGGGGGGGTTT
>NC_028642.1:28268284-28278092 GCF_001406875.1 Solanum pennellii
GAGGGGGGGGGGGCTATTTTGAGATGGAGAGAAGGGGAGAATGAATTGAATTTTTAGGTTTTGGGGTCTTTTAGTGTTAAAGAAAGAGAATAGGAGATTTAATCACAACCGTTGATTTAATAAGAGATAAAGGGCTAGGATTCGATCTAGGATTTATTTTAAAGATGGACGGATGACATTAAAAGATGAAGAATTAAAATCAAATTGGTTGGAGGATTGGAATGGCTAAAATTGCAATTAAATTGGCTAGAATTGAAATCAAAGAGTGGCTATGATTGTGATAAAATTTGAATTGGAGTGGCTAGACTTGAAAGAAATCAGAATAGAATGGGTTAAGATTTCAATGATAAGGGTGGTATTTAAACGCCCGTGTAGTTTAAGTACTAAAGCGAGTTTTCGTGCCAAGTTTAGGGGGGATTTGATGTATTTTCCCATTAAAATACTACATATCTTAAAATATTTTTTATAAAGTTGAAAATCACTTAAATTTTAAAACATTTGAAATTCATTAATGATTTTAAAATATTTTAATATATTTACAATAATTATATTAAGTGAACATACTAGAATATATAATTTTCAAGGAAAATCGATTAAAATTCTAAACTTCAAATAAATTTTAAAATACGTATTTAATTGAATAGTAATCCTAAAAATTGTTAAAGGTCGATCAAAATTGGGTGTCAACAGCTACCCCTTGGTTGATTAAGAATGAAGAATGAATTGTCAGGCAACCAAAGTTGACTTAGTAGCCGATTTTGTCCGACCAACGACAAATGTCAGTGGGATCAACTGAAGAAATGTAGAGTTGAAAAAGGGTACGACCGATACTTTGGTATTAAGTCGCCTACATATCTCTGGTTATACGAGAATCAGGTCGTGTGTAGTTCTAGATTAAAGAGTAAACAAAACTCTTGAAAATTGAGAGAGTGGTTAGATATTCGAAAGGCACAATATCAACTTGGATGGATAAGATTAGAGTAGCGAGAACATAGGGATGGAGAAGTGAGAAAATCATGATAGAGATATGAGAAGAGAGATCGATCATACAAATCCTTTGTAAGGCGGACAAACCTAAACGTCATTTTAAGGCGGACGAGCCTAAGTGTCCTAAAAGGCGGACACGCCTAAATGCCCTAAAAGGCGGACAAGCCTAAATGTCTTATAAAGCGGACGAACCTAAATATTCTATGAGGCGGACGAGCCTAAATGTCGTTTCAAGGCAGACGGCCTAAATGTCCTTTTAAAACAGACGAGCTTAAATGTCATTTTAAGGCGGACGACCTAAATGTCCTATAAGAGGGACGAGCCTAAATATCATTTTAAAGCGGACGAGCCTGAATCTCATTTTAAGGTGGACAACCTAAATGTTCTTTTAAGGTAGACAATCCTAAATGTCGTTTTAAGGCGGATGGCCTAAATGTCCTATAAGAGGGACAAGCCTAAATGTCCTTTTAAGGCGGACGAGCCTAAATGTAGAAACAGTAGGTCGCAGTAGCGAGTTGAGTCCGACAATATCTCCAAAATAGCCTAATAGCAGCCTGAGTAGCCGAACGATAATGTGAGAAGCCATGAATTTGACGGAACTTTGTTTGCAAGCGTGAAAACGATCGTTCAAAGGGCGATTGATTTTATTTGTAATCTGCACTGTGTAACTTGTAATTTGACTAAATAGAGTGATTAGAGCAGATATATCAAAATAAAATGGTAAATATAAACATGATTAAATTTCCCATATCGACCATGAATGTTTGCCTTAAGACTATGAAAAATGATGTCTTAGTCTATGATGTCTAGGGCCATGATATTCAAGTATATCCTCAGGTCATGAAAATGTTGTCTGTCGGCTATGAAGTGACGCCTTTAGACTATGACACCTTCGGACCATCATAGACAGAAATTAAATCCTTAGGTCATGATATGATGTCTGCAGGCCATGAGAATGATGCCTTTAGACTATGATGCCTTAGGAACATGATAAACATAAAATAAGTCCTTAGACCATGACATGAAGTCCGTAGGTCATGAAAAATGATTCCTTTGGAGGATGGTGCCTTCGGAATATAAGTAATGAGTAAGGAAAGTGTATCTGTTTTGATGTAATTGTAGCGTCTTGCGGCTTGAATCAGTAGTGACTCTGTACAAATGTATTCGGGCACATGCAATTCTGAGCACAATGCAATTCTCGGGCACATGTGAATCCTCGGTCAAATGCAATTTTAGGGCACAATCTAGTCTTCGGGCAAATGCAATCTCGAGCACATGTAATCTTGGGCACAATACAATTTTTAGGACACATGGAATCTCGAGAACGATGCAGTCTCAGGCATGATGCAATAATACAGTTCTCGGGCACATGCAATCTTCGAGCACAATGCGATCTTCAAAACGTTGCAATCCTCGGGCACAATGAAATCTTCGGACACATGCAATCTTTGGGCGCAATTCAATATCTGGCACATGTAGTCTTCGACACGATGCAATCCTTGGGCACAATGCAATTCGGGCATATGCAATGGAATATCAGGCACACGCAATCTTCATACACAATGAAGTCTATGGGCACATGCAATCTTTGGGCACAGTGAAATATCAGGCACAATGAAATCTTTGATGCGATGCAATCCTCGGGCACAATGCAACTTGGGCACATGCAATTTTTTGAGTAGATGTTATCTTTGGGATAAGTTGATTGAGGGCATATGCAATTCGGGCACCATGCAATAATAGTTGATGTTATCTTTGGCATAAGTTTATTTAGGGCATATGCAATTCGGGCACCCTGCAGTAATAGTTGATGTTATTTTTGGCATAAGTTGATTGAAGGCATATGCAATTCGGGCACCATGCAATAATAGTTGATTGAGGGCATGTAGTAGCTAGGACATTCGCCTTATTGGAAGGGTCGAGTGTCATTTGTCGGGCTCACAAGTGGTATGTTGAAGTTGCCTTTGTATATTTACCTGTATTTCTACATTCAAAGAAAAATAGTTAGTTTAAGGGGGAGGTTGATCTACGTCCATGATTTGACACAGCATGCTCCTTTGAAATATGATAGAACGTCCTTCGGAGTATTGTCAAAATTTTTGAGATCTCCTCAAAATTTTCTGCCCCAGTGTAGAACTCTTGTTATTCTGATTTGTTGTAGATTGTAGGTTGACTGTGAATTTTTGAGACCCTCTCAAAAATTCTGCCCTAGTCTTGATTTGCGAGACGATATGCTTTTGAAAAAAAAATTGAGCTCTTCTTAAAATTATGCCCATGAATTGTTTTGTGAAAAGAAGTGATTTTGATAGAATTTTTGAGTTCCTCTCAAAAATTCTGCCCCAGTATCGAGATTTTCAAGGAGAAAGCTCTTTGATGAAATAAGATCCTCTCAAAAATTCTGCCCCAGTTACACAATAGAGGAGAAAATGAAAATTTTTATTATGATAAGACCAAACCCCCATAGGAGCGCCTACGTATCCCCTCTTAAACGGGAATCAGGTCTAACGTAGTTCCAAATTACAAAGCATAAGTGAAACATCAAAAGAACCTTCTTGAGTAACAACTGAATGATAGATTTTGCCTAACTTTATTGTTCACATGTTATTATAGGTGTGTGAATGTGGAAAACATGAACTTAAATGGCGCAAGCCTTATTCGGAGACTGGTTTGAGTTGACTTTGGTACGTTCACATTTGAGCTTTCTTTGCGAAGTCCTCCAAGCATATGACCTTAGTATCAATTAGTTGTTGAATCTTGTCCTTCAGATCACGACATTCTTCTATGATATGTCCTTTCAATCCTGAATGATAAGCACAAACCTTAGAGGGTTCAATCCATGATGCACGCGTAGTCATCCTTATCTCATTGATAGGAGCGATGTGACCAGCGATCCTCAACTTTTCGTAAAGTTGGCCTATAGGCTCAGTCAGAGGAGTATAAGTTTTATCGAGTCTCTCCTCAACCTTGAAGAGGTTTTTGCGAATATGCGGTCGAGTGACGACTTTGGCATTGTGGCAAGGATATGTTGGTTGTCGATATGACATAGGAGGCCTTTGGTACGGAGACATTTGATATGAAAGAATTGGAAATGGTATGAGAGGCGCATAATGCATAGGAATTTGGTGCGCAGGTGTTTCATATCAAGGAACTTGCATGTCAGGATCCTGCGGGTGTGGAGTAAGATGTTGAGGTTTGGGAGCATATGCATGATTTTGCGGAGGATATGGGCGATTTGGAAATTGGATGTTCTTTGGAGGTATTTGAATGGAGCTTAGTTGATTTTGAGGCATGGGGTGGCTTGGAGGAGAAGGAGTAGTAGGGTGAATTGGAGGATAGTTTTGGAGAGTGACTTGACTTGCGAAAGGTGACATATCCATGTTTATCTCCAAAGTAGGATTGGCGGAGAGTAACAACTTGGCCCACTCGCGCATATCCATTTCTTCTTCGTCTAACTTCTTTATTTTCTGCTCAAGGTTTGATACCAACTCGTCTGAAAGACACCTCTTTTCAACAGTCTTGCATATGACCTTATCATTAGTCACTTTCATCTTTTCTTTGCGAGGAGAGGGAGAGCCCTTTGATCGTGTGTGGTGAACCATGGTCTACAGATAAACCATTGGGGAAGGGTAAAACAAAAATAAAACAAAACAAAACCCAAGTTAGAGCAATGTATAAGTTGTTAGTTATATCAAGCACATTGTTTTAAGATAAACGCCCTAAATGCAAAGGAGCCTCGTTGGGACAGAGGTAGGCCTAATCGACATATAAGTGATGCACAATAATTAATTCAAGCCTTATTTTCCAATTGGAGTTTATATAAGAAGAAACAAAATAACTTTCATTTATTAGAGAACTCAAACAATACATCATAACTGAAAAACAAAACCAAATAAAGGAAAGGGATAACATGGGGGAATCATCCTAAATTCTGAAATCTTGGAGGTATCGACTCCAAGAGCTTGGCACCAATTGACCTCTCGTATAGGGAGGGACTTCTTGTCTCATGTTCAACACACTCCGTGTCCATATGTTTTCCCTTTCATCGGTGAGCCCATGATATCGTTTTCCACTTGATATTGGGACTGCAAACTCTATCAAGATCCATATGCGGTACTCATGTGCGCATAAAGCCTGTTGTGCACCCATAGGAATGGTTAACACACGCTCCCATCGTCGAAGTATGTTGTGGACTTGTGGTTGCTCCATGTCAGATTGGAGTGGTATGACTTGAGTTTGCCTAAATTGGCAAAGTACTTGAAGAGGCGCATATGGTTGGACGCCTTTTAATCCAATAAGATCAATGAAGTGTCGGTCGTCCCCTCTTACTATGGCATTAGGGGTGGACAACCAATGGAGCTTCCATTGGATTCGGTGGCTCTCAAGCTCTGTCAAAAATATCTGCCAGTCTACAAATCCTACAGGTGCGGCGAAACGTGCAAGCTTTCTTGGATGGTTATCAATCTTGTTGCCTTGACCAAGAATGGTGTCTAACACGTCGGATCGCTTGTGGAAGTGATCGATAGCCCATAGTTAAAGTACAAGGTTGCATCCCTCGAAGAACATTCTACCATCAACACATGCTGATAGGCTCCTCATTATCTCCGCCAAGATCATGGGCACTACAGTTTTCCTAGGATCGCCCTCGAACCACGTACCCTAAATATGTATTGATTCTTTCTCTTGATTTAGGAAAAACAAAGGATCCTAATAAGGCGATGGCAAAGGCATCCAGACGATACTTTCCCATTCTTCAACGGAGCACTCAAATTCATAGCTATAAATGTAATAGCTATCATCTCTGCCGAATCGTGAGAATAAGATGTCTAAGTGAGTCCACCCAAGGTCTACAGAAGTCCAGGTTGGATTAGTATTCATCCTCATACTTTTTAGAAATTCCCTTGATGATTGCTTATAAGGTACCATCACTTCACACTCATGGTATGGAAGGTCGATGAAACCGCTAATTTCTTCAATTGTTGGTGTCAAGTTGTAACCTGTAAACTTGAACACCATCCTTACAGGGTCCCAAAACTCTAGTAGCGCCCTAGTCAGATGAGGGTTTGGTGTGACAAAGATGATAAATGTGAGGCCACCCAACAATTGATGAATATCCCTTTCCTGATCTATCTTTATATCCATCCACCAGCTCTTAAGTCTCTGATTCACCTCTATGACCATTTGAGAGTTTGGGGATTCATGCTCATCCATGACTCTGCAAACAAACAATAAACAACTTCTAAACTCCATTTTGGCAAGGTTGTCTTGATTTAATTATTATGATCACATTGACACATAAATATGCAATTTGTCTAGAGGGTGTTGGGGCCCTTTAGACGATAGGGTGAGTACTAATTATATGGATTGACACCAAGGGTCAAACCACCTAGGGCTTATGCAGCATGCATGACCTAACTAGCATTTTTAAGAGTTGGATTGACACGAACTTGAAATGGATTCTATGCGAGAGGCTCGTGGTTTTGCGGTAGTAAAACTATCCGTTACGTCCACGCATATGCCGAATCTTTATAATGGGTATTTGAAGTAAATTGGAGTAGTTGTGAAAGGTGCAAAGGCACAACATCACGAGAACAAAATTAAAAAAAAAGAAGAGGGTCCAAATTGGAGGAAGTATGAGCGGAATGCCTGTTATCAAAGCGGTAAACACTTAGCATTTAGATTAAAAAGCGGTAACACATAAATAGTTTAATAAAAGCGATAAATAAATAAATAAGCATAAGTAAGTAAAGGAAAGTAAACATATAGACATATTAAAGATCATGCAAATAAGGAAAGAGGGTATGGGGTTAAACATGTAAGTAAACAAATAAGGGGAAAAGAAAAAGGTGGAACATGGTAATAAACAAATAAGGAAGAGGGAAATGGGTGAAACATGGAAAGAAAGCAGTAAATAAGGCAAAAAAATAAACTAAACATGGTAAGCACTTAACAAAATGATAAGATGACCAAATAAAGTAAACCCTACATAAATATACATGAAACACGTAATGGAAAGAATCTAATATCCCCAGCGGAATCGTCATTCTGTTGTGCCCCATTTTTTGTCAAAACGGGTTTTCTGCACGACCTAACAACTCTTTTGGGATTTTGAGCTTAAGGAGTCGCCACCTAACGAATTAAGGCGCGTTAGGGCACCTATCTAACCTAACTAAGTCTAGCTAAGGTCAACGAACCAGAGATCAGTGTAAGGGTTCAAATTACCTCGATGGGAAGGTGTTAGGCATCCCTTGAGGTCCACAAATGTGGATCCCGGCCGTATCTCATGCAATTTATGTGGGAGTTACAAGTAGCAAATAAGATCACTTCATTTATTAGTTAATTAATTAGCATGCTTGCTAGGTGATAACAAATATAAAACAATTAAGACTGTTTTATCTTCTTAATTAATTTAAAACATGCAAGGACAGTTGATAGCAATAAATAAACAATTAAGCTCATTTTTATTTAATTTTAACATACGAGACTGTGATAAACAAGTCGAACAAATAGCTCATGTTTTTATTTTAATTAATATTTAAACATGCGAGTTTAATTGATAGTAACAAAATATATACTAAGCAATTAAAAAATAGACAAGCGATAAGATAGAAAAGAGACAAATGAATAAGCAAACAATTTTATATTTTTGTAAACTACCCCAAATAAACATAATTATTAGACAAGTAAAAGGGTAAAAAGGGAAGGGAGACTCAAAAGAGACTTTTTGGATCAGCACTCGACTTTTCTTTTTATTTTTCCGATAGGCTGCCGTATAGGGACAGACAAAACCAAGGTTTGTCTTTCAAGCCTGAGCCGATGTCATCATCTCCGTAGGGCCAACTACCCCTACCCAACCACCGCATGCATTTCATACCTAAAAGGTGCCTAATCGTTCCAAATTTAATGTCCAAGAGGCATTGGACTCTTAACGGGGTGAGTTTAGACAAAATAGAATATAAGGTTCTCGTAGACACCAAGTCAAACAAACAAGACAAATAAAACAGTCATTTTAGCACGGTAGGTTTCAACTTGGCCTCTAAATTTTAATTAGACATTCTTGCAAACAACACATAATTGTGAAAGGTTTCATGCTAAGTGTGTGAGCATACAAAGTTATAATAACAAAAAATTTAATTATGAGGGCAAAAATTATAACATGGATGTGGATTTTAGTATTGAACTAATTTTATAGTGAGCAAAAATTAGTGACGTAAAAGATTTTATTTTATTTACATGTATAGTAAAGGATGTGATCACACATGCACATATATATTTAAAATAGTAGTCGAATTAATTACTAAGGCAGAAATATTATTTATAACAAAAGACTTTATTTGTTTAGGGCAGAAAACTATTTTAATGACAACAATAGATTTATTACTAACGCAGAAAAAATATATTTTTTGTAAATGACAAATTTATTATTAATGGAGAAAATTGTTTTTAGAATATTGATAGATTAACAGATTGGTTATTAATGTTAAAATTATATTTTTAGGCAGAAATTAATTACAATGAAACAATTAATTAATAGCAGATTTTAGATGCAAAGAATTTAATTATGATGCAGAAAATATTAACTATTATTATTTTATTTTATTTTTTGCAGATTTTTTCTTGGCAAATTAGTTTGACAACTTTTAGGAAGAAACACAAAATAATAATGTATGCAGAAAATTGCTCTTTTGCATAGAGTTGAAAATATTGACAGATTATCTAGTATAAAAACATGCTGAAAATTATTAGAGAGTAACTTCAATGCACAATCATATTTAAATAAATCCTATAGGCATGGTTTCTAAGTGAACATATTGAAACTTATTAATAAAAATTCATATTAACAAATAAAGGACAGATTGACAATTAAACTTTTTATTCCTTTTAACGTAAGTTCGCATACTAGAGATTAGCTTGTGATTCCTGATGAACATGATTTCTAGGCGATTGAAAAGTCAAAACAACACATATAGATGATGCAAAATATTTTAATCCTCTAAGCATGCTTTCTAACACGAAAAAAAAAGAATTACAAATTTGCATATGATTCCCCCTCCCGTTAGACGATCCCCCAAATATATATTTTATATATGAGAGCTTTAGAGTTATACAAGTATTACAAAAAAATTCAAATAAATAAATAAGAACATGTAGATTCGAATATATGAATTAAACAAAGTAATGTCTCTTCATAGCTAATCTTCAACTTGAACTTCAAGTTTGAAACCTATCAAAGCAATCAAATAACTACACAAATAATCATATTTATTTTAGACACGACGAGACACATATTCAATTATGTAACAACGCGTATACATATAAAAAGGAATAGAACAATGAGCTTACACAAATGTATAAATGCAAAAATAATGTAAATGCTAATTAAGAATACTAACCGGTTAACCAGAAAAGAAATGGTAGCAATGAAAATAAGTGGATCCATCCTTTACTCGAACAAAAGCAAAGTAGCAAAGTAACACTTGAAAGTTAACGGAAACTTATTTTTTTTTTAAGAGTAGCAAGAGAGCAATGAGAGAGTGAGGAGTAATGAAAGAAACTTGTTATTGAGAACTTGTAAAAAAAGTGTGAATGGTGAGTGAATTTGTCACGACCCAAAACCGAGCCGCGACTGGCACCCACATTTACCCTCGTATGTGAGCGAACCGACCAATCTAAACCTTAACATTTCAATTTAATATCAACATGAAGCAATGCGGAAGACATAATCTCATTAATAAAAGACAATTCAATAACTTCTAAAATTCAACATCTATTATTTCCCCAAAATCTGGAAGTCATCACCACAAGAACATCTATGATCAAATTA
>NC_028642.1:28285876-28298807 GCF_001406875.1 Solanum pennellii
CCAAGTTCAGAGAGTCGATTTCAGTACCCAAATTTCAGAAGTCTAAGTCTTTTGGAACGAGACCCCCTCGACGGCCCGTCGTGCCCATGACGGTCCGTCGTGGGTTCCGTCGACTCACACAGTTTTTCCAGAAATAAAATCTGCTGCTCAAAACGACTAAACAGGTCGTTACAGAATTGAAAGAATGAGAAGGGGTCTATTGTATAGTAGAAGAGGAGGGAACAAAATAGGACAAGAAATTAATTAGAATAATTTACGAGCATAATATTCTTTTACCATAAATAAAGAAGAGCCAAAACAATATTATTATACCATATAAAAATAAATAAGAAATCAGTAAATTTACAAATAAGGAAAAATAGATCAATTAAACTTATTCTTATTTAAGAGAGTCAAATCAGATTATTGAAAAAATATATTACCAAACTTAAGCAAGTAGGAATTAGGAAGAGCAATATATTTTCATTAAATAAAGAAGGGCCCAAAAATATATTCTGATTTATTTATTTTATACCAAATGTAAGTTTATTTATTTTTACCAAATATGTAAGCAAGATAATTAAGCACATCACAAGAAATACACCCAACTTATTTATTTGATCTTTTACCAAAGAAAGAAAATAATATATACACCAATTTTCGTATTTTTATTTTTTTTAAAGATAATCAACTAAAAGTCATTACTACACTAAATTACTTGATATTAACAATAGGTAGAAACAATTATATTTAGGGAGAAGATAATCATGCCTTTTAGAGACTACCAAATAACAGTGCAAACAAATCACCACATCCATAAATATCAAAAGTTACTACATCACTATTTTATAATCAATTAATTACTATGAGTGACTTTCCCAAATCAAGCATTTCAAACACCAAATTATGACATAGATATGCTAATTATTTGAAAAATTAAAAGAAGCAATCATGCACAAATATATTGTATTAAGCAAACGGTAATTAGTGAGCATGTATTAAGAATACTACTAAATCTTGAAAAATTGATTTAATCATATAACAAAATTTTAATGATTAAGCTCATGAACAAATTGGCACCAATTCAGGATGGGGAAAAATATATTCAAACAAGAATATTGATATCTTAACAACACTTCAAACTCAAGAACAAAGACATCACTTTTTTTTAGATATTTATGCAAACAAACTCGAAATCAACAATTTCATAATTTAAACTAAGAAGTTTAACTAGAAAGCATACTTGGACAGATCTGTTGAAGATCCGTCTTTGACCAACTTGAATTTTTCAAAGGGTTTCGCCAAATAATTGTTTTCGGAGCTGCTGCCTGGTGGTCCGGTGACGCTTCTCGTCGGACGATGGTCGTCTTTGTTGGTGCTGCTGCCTGCGCTGGTCGCCTGTGGCTTATTGGCAGTTGTTGTTCCTACAAAAAAAAATGAGAAAAGATAAAAGAAGGGGAAGGGAGGCTGAGACGGGGAAGAAAGGAGAGACGGGCGGCGCTGGGTTGCTAGTCACAACTGCTGGCTGCTGTTGCCGGTGTTGTTGGCCGGTGGGGGCGCTGGTCGCTGCTGCAGTCGTCCCCGCCTGGCTGCTGGTACCTGCAAAAAGAAGAAGAGAAAGGGGAAGAGAATAGATGGGAAGGGGAGAAAGGAGAAGAGGAGAGAAAGAGGGAGAAGGGGAATGACGGGAGAAGGGAGATGAAGAGGGGAGGGAGAGAGGAGGAGCAACGGGAGGAAGAGAGGGAAAAAAATGAAAGAGAGGGGGGCTGTTTTGAGGGGGGGAGAATGAATTAAATTTTTAGGTTTTGGGGTCTTTCGGTTTTAAAGAAAGAGAACAAGAGATTTAATCACAACCCTTGATTTAATAAGAGATAAAGGGCTAGGATTCGATCTAGGATATATTTTAAAGATGGACGGATGAGATTAAAAGATGAACTCTTAAAATCAAATTGGTTGGAGGATTGGAATGGCTAAAATTGCAATTAAATTGGATAGAATTGAAATGAAAGAGTGGTTATAATTGTAATAAAATTTGAATTGGAGTGGCTACAATTGAAAGAAATTAGAATAAAATGGGTTAAGATTTAAATGATTTTGAGGAAAATTTAGGAATTACTATTTAATTAAAATACTACATATCTTAAAATATTTTTTATATAATTGAAAATCACTTAAATTTTAAAACATTTGAAACTCATTAATGATTTTAAAATATTTTAATAATATTTACAATAATTTTATTAAGTGAACATACTAGAATATATAATTTTCAAGCAAACTCGATCAAAATTCTAAACTTTAAATAAATTTAAAATACATATTTAATTGAATAGTAATCATAAAATGGTTAAAGGTCGGTCAAAATTGGGTGTCAACAAGAAGTTGTATGCCAAGTTCTCAAACTGTGAGTTCTGGCTTAGTTCTATGGCATTCTTGGGACACGTGGTGTCCAAAGAGGGTATTAGAGTAGATCCGGCTAATATTGAGGCAGTTAGAGGTTGTACGCGACCTACTTCACCCACTGAGATTAGGAGTTTTGTGGGATTGGCATGCTAATACCGACGATTTGTTCAGAGTTTCTCTACTATGGCAGCTCCATTGACTAGATTGACTCGACATGATGTGGGTTTTCAATGTTCTGATGAGTGTGAGGAGAGCTTTCAAAAACTTAAGATTTTGTCGACTTCGGCTCCTGTGTTGACTCTAACTGAGGAGGGTGTAGATTTTACTATGTATTGTGATGCTTCGGGAGTTGGATTGGGCGGTGTGTTGATGTAGAAGGGGAAAGTGACTGCTTATGCTTCTAGGCTGATGAAGTCCCATGAGAAGAACTACCCTACTCATGATTTGGAGTTGGCGGCTGTGATATTTGTACTTAATTTATGGTGTCATTATTTGTATAGGGTGCATTGTGAGATCTTCACTGATCATCGAAGTCTTCAGTAAATCTTTAGTCAGAGGGATTTGAACTTGAGGCAACGGAGATGGCTTGAGTTGCTAAAGGACTATGATGTGACCATTCTCTATCATCCAGGGAAGGCCAATGTTGTGGCCGATGCTCGAGTAGGAAGACTCCTAGCATGGGGAGTCTTGCAGCGCTTAGTATTGAGGAGAGACCATTGGCTAGAGATGTGCAGAAATTAGCTAACAGTCTTGTCCGCTTGCAGATTTCAGAGAATAATGATGGGGTGATTGCTTTTATTGAGGCTTGATATTCTTTAGTCGAGCAGATTCGTGCACACTAGTATGATGATGAGAAGTTATGTCTCATTCGAGACAAAATATTGAGAGGGGAAGCAAGGAGGCTGTCCTTGATTCTGATGGTGTCTTGAGGATCGGAGGCAGGATTTGTATGCCCAAGACAGGGGAGTTGATTAGATTGATTCTTAAGGAAGCTCATTGTTCTCAATGTTCCATCATCCGGGAGTGGCAAAGATGTATCATGATCTGAGTCAGCATTTGGTGGTTTGGGATGAAGAGGGGTATTTCAGACTTTGTTTCGAGGTGTTTGACTTGCAGCAGGTAAAATGTGAGCACCAGTGGCCTGGGGGTATGTCTTAGAGGATTCCTATTCCTACTTGGAAGTGGGAGCAGATTACTATGGACTTTGTGGTGGGTTTGCCTACCACCGTTGGTGGTTATGACTCTATTTGGGTTGTTGTTGACAGGCTGACCAAGTCTGCCCACTTCATTCCGGTATACAGTAGAGAAGTTAGCCAAGATATATATCAGTCAGATTGTGCGACTACATGGGGTTCCTGTTTCTATTATATCAGATCGAGGTTCACTATTTACTTCTCACTTCTGGAAGGCATTACAGCATGGTCTGGGTAATCAATTAGATATGAATACTGCTTTTCACCCTCAGACAGATGGTCAGTCCGAGCAGACGATTCAGGTGTTGGAAGACATGCTACGAACGTGTGTGATTGATTTCGGAGCTAGATGGGATCGACATTTACCCTTAGCGGAGTTTGCCTATAATAACCGTTATCACTCTAGTATCCAGATGGCCTCATTTGAGGGGTTGTATGGCAGACGGTGTAGATCTCCGATTGGTTGGTTTGATTCGGCGGAGATGGACTCTTTTAGATACCGACTTGCTTAGAGATGCTATGGAACAAGTCCGTATGATTCAGTATAGACTGTTGACAGCCCAAAGTCGACAGAAGAGTTATGCAGACTGGAGATTTAGAGCCTTAGTGTTTATGGAGGGTGATCACGTTTGGCTCCGAGTATCACCCATGAAGGGTGTGATGAGGTTCGAGAAGAAGGGCAAGCTTAGCCCTAGATTCATTGGACCTTTCGATATTTTGAGCCGAGTAGGAGAGGTAGCCTATAAGTTGGCCTTACCTCCTAGTTTGTCGGCAGTTCATCCTGTTTTCCATGTCTCCATGCTTCGAAAGTATATTCTGGATGAATCTCATGTACTTTCATTCAATTTTGCGGAGTTGGGTCCCAACTTGACATATGAGGAGGAGCCTATAGCTATATTAGATAGGAAAGTACGAAAGCTTAGGACTAAGGAGATTGCTTCAGTGAAGGTGCAGTGGAAGCACCGTTCAGTAGGGGAAGCAACTTGGGAGACAGAGTCTGACATGCGTGCCAAATACCCTCATCTTTTTTTAAGCTTCAGGTACCTTCTTTTACTTTATGTTCGAGGACGAACATGATATTTAGTGGTGATAATCTAATGACCCGCGAGGTTATTTATGGAAATTTAAATTATTCGTATAACTTGAGTTAATTTATTTGTGGCTAATGGTAAATAATGGAATTAGTAGATAGTTAGTGGACTAGAATGATCATTTTTTTCAGACCCTATACTATTAGGGTCATGTATTGAAAGAATAAGTTAGTGATTTTGGTCAGTTTAACAAACAATTAACTTAGAAAAGAAGGAAAGGCAGAAAACTTACCTGAGCGACGCACACAAGAGGAAAAAGGGATAGCGATCTGCAGGTAATAGTCACTCGTACTTTGTTATAATTAGTTTTGCTTAAATTGATTATGGGTAAAGGCAGTATTTTATGAATTTAAGAAATGGATTTAAAAGTGCAATTAATGTTCCGTCTTATGCAAAGGTGGGTTAATTATAGTTGGGGTAAATTGATGCCAGGTTAATAAAGATCGTTAGTTTGCAATTGAGGCAATGTTATATGCAAAATAATGAAATTAATTAGGTGTTATTGGAATGGAAATTAAGTTAGATTGCTATATGGTTGTTAAAGTTACCTGTGACTATTCTGGGAATTTAGGCAAGCATTGAAAATAAAAATTGGATAGGTAATGATTTCCAATGATTGGCCATCATGAGCCAATCATTGGTGGGTAGAAAAGAAAGGTAATGATTGCCAATGATTGGCTATCATGAGCCAATCATTGGTGGGTAGAAAAGAAGAAAACAGAACACACGTTAATGTACATTCATTAGGCGTAATTTTCAAAATATTAGTTATTATATTATGGTTCAAGTTTTGATATATTGGTATGTATATTTAAATATTGATTAAATGAAATTTTGTGAGTACCATTTAAATTATGATGTTGGAAAAAAAATTGAGATGCAATCCTAGACTTGAAACTTGGAAAATATGATAGTTGAAATGTTAGTTGGCATCAAGAATTAAGAACTTGATTATAAATTTGGGTGAATTTTTAGGTCAAGGTTAAACACATAATAATGTGGGTCTTGTTAGTTCTTAAACATTATTGTGAATATATATACTTGAATAGATTTCATTAATTTGGAAGCTCAACAGAAAGGGAAGGCTCAAGTTCCGGAGTGATTATTCGATTGGCTAAGGCAAGTGGATTTCTAAACCCTTGATAAGCGTATGAAATTCGTGTATTTCTTTTTTTGATGTTTGAGAATGATTTGGAGTCTTATTGCGTATTTGTTGATGTTGTGAATTGTTTCTTGTTACAAAATGGTTATTTCCTCATTATTTGTTTGAACATATTTTTTGCATTGCATCTGAGACATGGTTGTGATAAGTACTATGTGATAAGAGGATGTACTATTTCGAGGGTGGTATTGCGTGCCGCGATGGATATTATATTTCGAGGGACGTATCGCGCGCAGTGATGACTACTGTTATCGAGGGTCATATCGCACGCCGCGATAGATGCATGGACAGATATGTCCCCCATGGGTCCCAGACAAAGAGAGACAGCGGGTGTGTATCATTAGGTCAGACATGCATCACTGCATTTGACATAGCATTTCATGACATTGCACATTTTGATCATCGATGAACTTGAACTTGTGTTTTGCTGATCTTGTGAGTGTTTTTTTGTGAAAGTTGTGACAATTGAATACTGAGCTTGTTATTGAGAATAGTAATCTGACAATGTGTTGTTATTGAGTTGTATGCTTTGTGAACTGTGAACTGTTAGGCTATAGTGTGGAGGCTTTGATAGGGTGTAAGGAGTACCCGTATTTTGTTCACTTAACTTGTGTTTAGAGGTTTGCTTGTTGGGTACCGTGTGGTTTGGTACTCACCCCTTGCTTTTACAATTTTTTTGTAGGTTACGAGCCCGGATATTGGTGATATCTTCCATTCTCTTCTTTTCTGAGGAACCTTGTGGAGAATTGTGAGGTAGATGTTTATCATCTCAGTGAACCTTCCTATTCCAGTTTATGACTTTGTTTTTACTTGAAAGACAATTTCATTTTAGACTTGCGTGTTTTGTTTCAATTCTAGTATCTATATTAGAGTCTTTTGCACATGACAACCTGGTTTTGGAATTGAATTAAGTTGACTTGCTTTCGTAATAGAAATTGTTATTGCATTTTTGTTTATTTCCGCACTTTGTTAGATATTGGGTTTTAGTTGACTTGTCTTGGTGGGATAAGACGAGTGTCATCACACCCATTTTTGGGTCGTGACAATAATATGATATTAAAATTTAAAATTAAAGAGAGTCCAAACTCAAAACAATTAGATTAATATTTTTATTTAGATATTTATATTTTTAATTGAAAGAAAACTTAATAAGTATTACAAAAATAATTTTAATTGTGGATCTGATTAAAAAGTAGTAATATTAACATCATGTAATATTGTTTTTTCGATATTTATGATAATATTTTTAAATTATAATTTATGATTTAATTTAATTATTCTAAAATAATATAATTTTAAAAAAGTGGTTGGCCAGGCAACCCTGTAGCCCACGTACTTCTGGGTTGGGTCGGTGGTTTTCTGGCCCACACCAAAAATGGGTTAGTCTGGCCTGACCCTTAAAATGGTGAAGTCTGTTTGGGTTAGCCCGAATGGGGTGGGCTAGCCCATATTGACATCTCTAATAATATGCAAATATAGAAAATTTCTTACTTTTTTTATTTTCAGAACTGGTAACATAGAAAATTTCTTACTTTCCGGAAGTACTTTTATTCTTTTACCTTTGAAGAAGTTTTTTTGAATTTTTGCTTTTACCAAAATTAGAAAAGCATTTGTCTTTTGAATTTTTACATATTTCGAATAACAAAGAAAAAAATCCATGTGATTTTTTACCTATTAAGAAGATCTTTCAAAACTACACGTGATTTTGAGTTCATTTTGAATAGTCATCAAAAAAAAATAGAAAAATAATTGCAAGTGTAACAACCCATTCAGTTGTTTTGAGCACTAGAACTTTTTCTTTGATAAAATATTTTTCGATAGATTTTAAATGGGTGTTTTGGACTATTCATAATTATAATTGAAAAATTAGTGTGATAGTTTTAATAGATTATTTAGTTGCTGGTTAGAGAAAATAACATTAAATTTAATAGTGGGTCACTTTAACCACTATTATAATTAGTCTTTTAATAATTAGGATAGTACACAATTTGTAGAAAAGATGAATATTAAAAGAGAGGCACACATCGGTGGAAGGAAAAGAAATTGAGAAGAAGAGCGACGAACATATAAGCATTAATTGCCTTAATCATGTATTTGTTTATACACATGGATGTCATATTATCATTATTTTATTATTACTATTATTATATAATTAAGGTTAGGTTGGATTTGAGTGTAGATAGTGACGTTGGGTTGGACAAGATTGGCTCCCATTAATCTGTTAATTTTAAGTGAGATTATGTTAAAATTAAGGACAAATGTGAGTAGAAATGCATGGCATAATGTGTTGATGGGTGTAATATATATATGAGAGAATTAAACTATTGGTGTCAGGCTGTTGCAACATATTGCAGTGGCTTAATTAAGTTTAATTTAATTTAGTGCTTAACTAGTCTCTCAATTAAATATTGTTATTGTTATATTTGTCATATGTGTGGTGTTAATTCTGGAATGGAATAAAATAGTGGGAAAAAAAAGTACTATAAATGATGATGACAACATAATGGGGCAATCATGAATGGGTCATTAGAAGAAATAAGGTTTTGCTTATTCCAGGTTGAAAGTAGAGCACTCGAATCGTATAATTGGGTGGAATTTCAATGTTTCTTACATTATTATATTATAAATTTATGTTTTAATATATTGAGATAACAAATTAAATATTAGAAGTATTGTATATGATTTGGATACCATTAAGGTTATGCAAATTGAATGAACTAAGACTTATCCTTAGGTTTGAACTTTAGGAAATTAATTATAGAATTAGGTGAATTTTTGGGTCTAGGCTAGACATAGAATAATTTGAGTGTTTATAGACTCGTTAAATTATAAATGATGCATATAGACTTGATAGATTGAAGAGGTTTGGAGGCATTGAAGAAAGGGAAAGTATTGAAAAAGTAGCTTGCTTAACTTCGGTTCTTCGGTGGAGGTAGGTTATGATTTATGCTATAGTAAGCTCTTAATAGTGATTGATATGCATTGAATCACATTGTAAAGTTTTCCTATGTACTTGATTGTGTCGTTATGTGGCTTAGTTGTGTGTTTTTTGATATTGGTCTGAAATCCTGAGACCGTAGAATTTATAATCTTGAACCCTCTCTATTGAGGCGATGCCTTGAATAAAGAAGGCTTGGTGAAATATTGTTAATGAATCAAAAATGGGTGATAAATAATAATAAATTAATGGTATTATTGGATCGGAATGTCACGTTCCGACACAGTATAATTGGATGGGAGTGTCACATTTCGACACGGTATTCTTAGATCGGAATGTCACGTTCCGACACGGTATTCTTGGATCGGAGTGTCACATTCCGACACGGTATAATTGGATCGGAGTGTAACGTTCCGACACGGTATTCTTGGATCAGAGTGTTACGTTCTGACACGGTATTATTGGATCGGAATGTCATGTTCCGATACGATATAATTGGATCGGAGTGTCACGTTTCGACACGTTATAATTGAATTGGAGTGTCACGTTCCGACACGATAATATTAAAGGAAAAACATATTGAATTAACGGAATGTAGTCAACCTCAAAGAACTCAATTCCTCAAATGATTTAGTTGGAGGCATGAGTCCTCATGGATGATTTTGATATTGTTGACTTACTACATACTTACTTTAGTGTTGTTGACACTGGTTCATGTTGTTTGTTACTTATCACCTGTTAAGTGTTATAGTTGAGTTCATACTATTATTCATTATATATTAGTTTCTATTTTGGATTAGCCGATGATACCTACTCATTACATGTTGCCTCGTACTGAGTCTTACTTGTATTTTCCTTTGTTTTTCTTTTATGGAGTGCAGCAAGTGTACCGGCGAATTTTATTCTCCCTCAGCTCTAGCAAGTCTCGGCATATCAGGATCAAGAGTGAGCTATTCATTTGAGCTTGGGTTGGATTCTCTCGGTCATTACATGATGTCCTTAGCTTTCGGACACAAATTACTTTATTTCATTCATTTTGGTGTCTTTGATACTCTTAGAATTAGTAATTGGAGATTAGATGTCCTTGTTGTGATGACTTTCAGGTTTTGAAAAACGATAGTTAATAAGATTTTAAACTTTCGCATTATGTTTTTATTTTGTAAGTTGGGGTTGAATTTGTTGGTTCTCCCACCTAGGATATTAAGTGTGGTGCCACTCACGATTCATTTTGGATCGTGACAGCAAGTCACTCAAATTTCTACAAAACATTTTTTTTTTTTAAAAAAAAGGAAGTCGCTAAAAGTACAATGACATACTTAAAAAAATTAACCGGATGAAGGCATATTTGGCAATCCGTTAAAACAAATAGTGAAACTTTAACTCTGTGTAACTATAAGTCTATAACTTAACCGAATCTTAAAGAAATCTTTGACTCCTTCATTACACTAATTTTAAAATTTGTCAAAACTGAAACCTTGGTTAAAATTTAAAGAAAAAAGTTTGATACAAAAAATAAGGGAAAATTGTATATAATGACAAATTAATAAATTAAATTAAATGCTATAACTACACTTTATTTTAATTGTGCCTTGTAGCAAACTGTTTGTCACTCACCTCTCTCCCTCAAACTCTCGTTCACTCGCTCCCACTCACTTTTATACAAACACAAGTGTATAAAATGTGTTTCTGTTTATATAAAGCAAGAAAAATTGCATATATACATATATTTTCGTTCTCCTCTTCCCCTCTCCCAAATCTCGCTCGTCACCATCGTCTTTATCGCTTATACAAACAGAAATAAAATGTATAAATTGCATTTCTGTTTGTATAAAGCGAGAGAAAAGTTGTATATACACACGCAAATAGATATATCTTCGTCCTATACACTTATCATTATGCAATACAAATATTCTCCTGTCCAATTTTATTTTGTCTTTCTCTCTTTCTAATTTTTACATACACAAATTATACAATTGATTTGTATACAACTGCTTTCTTTTGTAGATGTATAGTGAATTATACAATTGGTTTTTTTGTATATCTATAGCGAATTATGCATATTTTAAGTTTGCTATGGAACGCAATTATGCAAACTTTGTTATAACACACAAATATAAATTTTGTGTTTGCTATATATGAAAGTTACTAAAAAATGAAACCTTCCATTTATCTCTTCTTCCCCTATTTCATCTCCTTACACATTAACAAAATTGTTGTTTAACAGTCACCATAGCCCTCCATCTTCTTCGGTTTAATCATTTCCAACCTTCTCCATCTTGTAAAGTCATTTGAGATTCAAATTTCTAAATTAACTGTGAATTTAAATATATGAGTCTAAATTATTTTGAAATTAAATTTATATATTTCTAACTTATAGATCACGATAACTAATAATTTAAATATAAAAAGTTTGTCTTCAAAAGAAAAATATATTTTAATTTAAATTTTGAAATTTCAATTATGCTTACATAAATTGATACCGAGATAGTACAAAATAATCTTTTAGCCTATGTAATTGAAAAATAATCATTATTATAGAATTTTAAATTTGAAAAATTCAAAAATATTATCGTAAAATTCATTTATAAAATTTGAACTTTCATAATAATAAGTTTTTTCAAGACGAATCAAAAAATTGTTCCTACATCTTAAGCTGGTTAGAATCCTAAATTGTTCCTGTCTATTTCCCAAATTGTTCATACATCTAAGTTGTTCCTATCTATTTTCCAAAAGAGTAGTTGTCGTTCCATCACCTTTATTGTTCTTTCCTCTTTGATATCTTTTCACTGATGAATATTGGAATGTTAATCATCCTCACTAGTTGTTAAGAATGAAGATAGTGAGACATGTAATGTTTTAAAATAAGTTGCTACACAAATATAGTATTTTCATTTTTTAAAAATAAAATATTGTTATATAATCTTAGTAAAAATTCAGCCATTTGATTTGCCCTCGAGATGAGACCACCTAGTAAAGAATGAAGTAACTGAGGTTTATATTATAAATGTTGTGTTTTTTTATAAAATTAATGAGTCTAAAAATTCAATAAGAAAGAAAGATAAGGAAATTGAGTTAGGAATTTGTTGGAGTCCCTCTAATTGAACTTTTGGTTATTATAGAACCTTTATTATTTATTTTCTTATGGTTATTTTTTATTTATATCATTAGTCATCTTTCGCATCGATATTGCATCAAGTATTGTCATATTATTTTTTTCTTCAATTTTTATTCTAACATGTTTGGCTATTAAATTTTTTTGTTTATCTTTGTATTTTTTTTTAGTTGTTATTTTCTTTTTTAGAGCTCTGTGTCATGGACTTAGACTTCCACTAATGATATTTGCTGCAATTGACAATTTACGCACGATCTTATGACAACAAGTAACTAAGAGAATGAAGAAAGACAAAGAGATTGTAAAGAAGACTTTTTAAAATGTTTGGAAAATGTTCTATACTTGGTTGGATCATTTGCAAATGAGTCACTCTATTTATACTATTCTCTTAAGGGGCTAAAGTGTAAATAAAAATTATTGTGCAATCCCTAGTTATTTACAAGACAATCTTTCTTCTAAAATTCTCTACAAGTCCAGAAAATTTTAAAGCCTTCAAAGACATTTTCTAGGATATTCTAGAGTCTTCACAAATATTTCCAAGACTCTAGATTCACCCCTCCTAGGCTAGCTCACTTATACTTTAGTTTTTGTACAAGTTTTATGCCTAAGGGTGTGTTTGTTACGAAGAAAAATATTTTCAATGGAAAATAATGTATTTCTAAAAATTGTTTTCTTAGAAACAAGTTGTTTCTAATTTATTTTCTCATGTTTGAATGATTTTTTTTTTCAATGTTTGGTTGGTGAATAAAAATATTTTTTAGAAAATATTTTTTAATTATTTTTGGCTTGAGACTAAAAAATACTCTTTATGAAAATAATCAAAATAAATCTCGATAATTGATCTAGGACCCGACCCTAACACCCAAACTAGAACAAAACACCGATGACCGTCCCAAAATTCAAACATGAGATTTGGCCTAAACTTTTTAAAAAAGACTCTAATAGGGAAAGGGGTGGCGAAGATAGCATAAAAAAAGATTCTTTTTTTAAAAAATTCAAAATGTTTTTTCAAAAACACTTTTTGTCTGTTCTTTTAGAGTAATGGCATGGGGG
>NC_028642.1:28298860-28299438 GCF_001406875.1 Solanum pennellii
GGGGGGGGGGGGGAGAAGGGTAGGTGTAAGGGATGATATAAAAATGAAAAATAAAAAAAAATTAAACTATTTATTAAAAACAATTTTTTTAAAAAAAATATGACGAGAAAGGTCTGGGTGGGGGCGGCTGCGTGTTGGCTATGAATGGGGTGACATAAAAATGAAATTGTTTAAAATTTAAAATATTTTTCAAAAATATTTTTTCTTTTTTAAAAAAAAAGAAAAATTACGGGATGGCCTGGGTGGGGGTGTAGGGATTGGGTAAAAAGAAAAAAAATTTCAAACTTGAAATATTTCAAAGAAATTATTTTTTTAAAAAAATTAACGATGATGGTACAGTTGGGGGTGGCCTGGGTGGGCTGGTCTTGTAATGATGTAGTAGGGGGCTGGTCTGGGAGGGCTTGGTCTTATTGGGCGTAGCGGGGAGAGGGAGGTGGTGGGGGTGTGAAAAACAAAAAAAAATTAAAATATTTTTCAAAAGCAATTTATTTAGGGTAGGGGGTAAGGGTGGTAGATCTTGGGTGAGGTAAAAAAATCTGAAAATTTGAAATATTTTTCGTTTTTTTTTTCTTGGGGGG
>NC_028642.1:28299915-28301285 GCF_001406875.1 Solanum pennellii
GCGGGGGGCGGGGGGAGGGGGGGATAGTATTTTGGTGGAAGGGATAAAAACTTTAAATTTTAAAAATAAGTAGATTAAAAATTTTTAATTTGTTTTCTTACTGTGGAGTGTCGGGTAAGGAGTACGGGTATATATGTATAAACAAAAAATTGAAGTATGAAATAGAGTTTTGGGAGATGTTTTTTCTAATTTTTGAAGAGAAGTCATTTTCCTTAAATTTGAAGAAATGAGTTGATTTGGAAAATATTTTCCAAACATTTAAGCCAACCAAACATAAGAAAATTGATGAACATTTTCGAAAAAATATTTCTATTCGTACCAAACACACCCTAAGTGGGATGACAAAGTAGCGGATCATGGCATCAAAGTCTATAAGAATTGAGAAACAGTTTTTTTTATCCCCATAAATATAGCTTTATTTCTTTCTACCCACTTATAAAATTACACCATCTATGTTCATGGTAAATATTTTATCATAAAAAAAATGGAAAGGGCCTAAAATGTCATTGAAATATCAGATATGATACAAAACTACCCTCCATCCACCTTTTGGCTCCAAAATATCCTTTTCATCCACATATTGGCTCCAAAATACCCTTATCATCTACCTTTGTGTTCAAAATTGACCATTTATTTAAGGACTATATGTTTAAACTATTTAAATTTTTTTAATATATGGCGCTCAACTATTTGTTATAATTTAATTTATAAATATAATTTATAAATCAATCTACTACCCACCCTATACTAATTAAACAACACCCAATTAATAAACCCGCTCCATTACTAATAATACAACAGAGAAGTTATTGTCAATGAATGTTTCCAAAAATTTGAGGCGAAAATGTCTGTAGAAATATATTATCATACATTCAAGTCCAGAATCAAAACATACTATAATTCAAGTGTCTAAAACAAAATTACCGATAAACTTAAAAGTCTGACTATGTTCATGTCACGACCCAAAACGGGTCGCGAGTGGCACCCACACTTATCCTACTATGTGAGCGAACCAACCAATCCAATCCCCAACATTTCAACCATAAATAACAAAATATAATGCGGAAGACTTAAAACTCATTAATGAAAATCGATTAAATAACTTATAAAAACTCAATACTTATTATTCCCAAAACCTGGAAGTCATCACCACAAGAACATCTATCCTCAAATTACTAATCTAAGAGTATCTAAGAAGCTAAAATAAGTAAAAAGCTAGTCCATGCCGGAATCTCAAGGCATCAAGACATGAAGAGGAAGATCCAGTCCAAGCTAGAAGCAATAGCTCACCCTGAAATCTGGCTTGATGAAGACTGGCTAGAGTTGCGGTTGAGTTGAAGACGATGGCACGTTTGCTGCACTCCACAAAT
>NC_028642.1:28304129-28304602 GCF_001406875.1 Solanum pennellii
CTATCCTGGTGCCGGAACGTGACACCCGATCCTCTATTTCTATCCTGGTGTCGGAACGTGACACCCGATCCTCTAATCTCATTACTTTAGTTCATCAAGCCTTCTTTATTACCAAGGCATCATCAATAACAAAGTAAATTTAGGATTCAAGATTCAGTAGCCTCATCATGCTAATTTCATCACAATTATACATAAAATCACATCATGCATGCACACAATTAAGCATATAGAAGACTTTATAATACTACCCAACACATATCATTCGCTATTAAGAGTTTACTACGAATAGCATAAACCATAACCTACCTCCACCGAAGAATTGTGATCAAGCAATCCACTTTCCCCAAGGCTGCGTTCTTCCTCTCTCTCGATCGATCGTTTCTCTCCTTTCTCTCTGTTCTTTCTGTTTTTCTTATTTCAAAAACCCTCTTTCTTTTACCCTAATTAGCATATAATTAAGTATAAAAGATGAT
>NC_028642.1:28309187-28316094 GCF_001406875.1 Solanum pennellii
TACTATCCTGGTGTCGGAACGTGACACCCGATCCTCTATTACTATCCTGGTGTCGGAACGTGACACCCGATCCTCTATTACTATCCTGGTGTCGGAACGTGACACCCGATCCTCTATTACTATCCTGGTGTCGGAACGTGACACCCGATCCTCTAATCTCATTACTTTAGTTCATCAAGCCTTCTTTATTACCAAGGCATTATCAATAACAAAGTAAATTTAGGATTCAAGATTCAGTAGCCTCATCATGCTAATTTCCTCACAATTATACATAAAATCACATCATGCATGCACACAATTAAGCATATAGAAGACTTTATAATACTACCCAACACATATCATTCGCTATTAAGAGTTTACTACGAATAGCATAAACCATAACCTACCTCCACCGAAGAATTGTGATCAAGCAATCCACTTTCCCCAAGGCTGCGTTCTTCCTCTCTCTCGATCGATCGTTTCTCTCTTTTCTCTCTGTTCTTTCTGTTTTTCTTATTTCAAAAACCCTCTTTTTTTACCCTAATTAGCATATAATTAAGTATAAAAGATGATGAATTAACCTATTATTTATTTCAAGGTTATCTCTTTTAACCCCCAAGTAATTGAATTATTAATATTAATCCATTAACTTTATTATTATAAGCATGAAAAGTCCAAAACGCCCCTTTAAAACTTTAGCAGAATTCCGACCCGAGTGGGCTTACGGAGCCTGTGACGGTCCGTCACGACTGTGACGGTCTATCCTGCAGGTCCGTCACAAAGCTCAGAGACTAAATTTCAGTGAAGGGTCTGTGACGGCCCGTCGTGCCTGCGACGGTCCGTCCTGCCATTTCGTCGCGAAGTTCAGAGAGTCGATCTCAGTACCCAAATTTCAGAATTCTAAGTGTTTTGGAACGAGACACCCTCGACGGTCCGTCGTGCCCATGACGGTCCGTCGTGGGATCTGTCGACTCAGCCAGTTTTTCCAGAAATAAATCTGCTGCTCAAAACGACTAAACAGGTCGTTACAGTTCATCTTAATTATTCATTCCTCTCAATTATGTGATGTTACTTGATAGATAACTTTTTTTTAAAAGAATATATTAAAGTTTTAATATTTAAAACAAATAATAAATATTTATAAAATTATATTTAAAAAGTGCATGAATTAATTCGAAATGTACTACTTCTTTACCTTTAATCATAAAATTCGAATCCAAACTTGAAAGAGAATCCTATTGAAAGTGTCCTCCTAAATAAGTGACTCAACCTAAATTTAATTGTGTCTTCAATTCGGATTGAATAGTTTTGGATGTCATTTTCAGGAATCAGTAATTTCATCGTGTTTTAGTAGTGTTTAGGGCGATTTTGATATTAGAGTTAGTTTATTAATGTAAAATTAACATCCCACACACATTTAAGAGGATAAATATCAAGTTGTAATCATATTCTTTAAAAATAAACTACTTATAGCATATTATTATCATCTTATAGCACATCAATTAATAATATATTAATTAAAAAAATATTTAAAAATAAACTATTTATAGCATATTATTATCAAGTTATAGCATATTAACTAATAATATATTAATAAAAAAATTTATTTTATTATTTAACTAATAATTGTTATGTTTAAATAATTGGTTTCATTTAGTCACTTACCTTTTATCAACAAAACCTTTTAAATTATTACTGATTAATCAATTACCTTTTAAAGTTTTTAATATAAATAATAAATTATTAAATATTAATCAATTACCTTTTAATGTTTTTAATATAAATAATAAATTGTTATTTTTTAAATATTAATTAAACTTCATATTATATAGTTACCTTTTAAAAAAACAAAATCTAAAAATTAGGGATTTGAGTTTAATTAATTTCATATTATATGGTTACCCAATAACTACCCACCCTCATATCAACCAATACTCTTTTATCTTCCCCCAATACATTCAACCTCTCCCCTATTTACACGCTTCTCTTTCTACCATATTAATTTTGCACGCCTTTTTTCACTTTTCTCTCTCTATTAATCAATTAAAGGCAGCACATGTTTCTCTCTCTATTAATTAATTAAAGACAGCACGCCTAATTTCTCTGTCATATTAAATATGAACATTGTATGAATATTGTATGAACATTGTATGAATATTGTATAAACATTGTATGAATACTATATGAACATTTTATGAATGATAGTATAGTTCAATGTATATTTATAATGCATAAGCATTGTATGAATTATGAATGTCATATTGAACTTTGACATATGTAACAAAAACGAATGATATATATATATATGCCTATTTTTTACGAAACCAAACTTTAAAAATGTCAATGATAACAACTGCACTCAATAAAACAAAACGTGTTTCTACCATTCAAAACAACACAATAACAAATGTAACATTACGAAATCATTGTTTTTGCACAAGATAATTTGAACATGTCGTCCAACTTGACGGCATCTACTGCAAGTCATTTTTGTCATTTTGAATTTTACGTTAGCAAACCCCTTTCATCTTTCAAGTTTTGGTCTACCCGCTGTACAAAATTAATACAAAACATATATTCTAATTTCATTAGAAATATATACTGTAATTTTGAAAAATAAATAAATGGACTTTCATACACAAATGATACACGTTTCTTATAATCTTCATACACTATTAAAAAAAATTAAGATTGCAACGTTACACAAATTTATAATCAGTTCATACAATTCATACACACTTCATACACAGTTAATATATCGTTCATTGTCCTTTACAATACTCCAATTAAACAAACACAATACATTTTCTTCAATACAAAATTAATATAAAAACATATATTATAATTTAAATAGAAACATATATTGTATGCCAAAATTTATCAGGTTAATAAAAAAAAAGAAGTGAAATATGCAGCTATGAAAATATTCTTGAATTTTTAGAAAAAATGATTTATACGTTGAAAGAAATCTGAAAATAATCGTGAAATTTTGGAAAGAAGACCACTTGTAACGTTGATCCAAATATGTTTGAAAATGACAATCTGAAAGTATTCTGAAAATCCAAAAATATTTGTTATTATCTGGTTGAATTTTTTAAGGAATTAATTCAAAAAAATAATATTATTTTAACTAACTAGAGATATTTAAGGCAATGATGATAATTTGAAAATGTTTAATATCCCTAAAAACGTGCTAATCATATATTTAACTTTAATTAAACTCCCTACAAAGTGCAACTATTCATATGAACAAACGTGCTACCTGCATTAAATGTAGCAATTAATAAAGAAATAAAATTTTCATAATTTGTGTTGTCAGTGTGTTAATTATTAACATTAATTATCCATTATTACTTTATCCCCTTAATTTTTAATTAATTGTTGATAACAACTCTTTTTAATAAATTATAATTAACAATATAATTATTGATAAAATGTTATAGAGTGAGATATTAAATGTTACACAATGAAATTGAAACTCTTGATAATATTACTGTATAAAATGTTATATACAAAATTTATACTTTATTAATTAGGTGAGGTTTAATTAGTATTGTGTGGGTAGTGGGTTGGTTTATAAATTATATTAATAAATTAAATTATATCCAATAGTTGAGCGCTAATTATTTTAGAAAAATATTTACATAGCTCAAATTTGAAACCGTTAAATAAATAATTAATTTTGAACTCAAAGTTGGATGACAATGGTATTTTGAAGCCAATAGGTGGGTGAAAAGGGCATTTTGAAGCCAATAAATTGATGGAGGATAGTTTTTTACCATTTTCAATACTTCAAAGATATTTTAGGTCCGTAAAAGAAATACTTAAAACTCATTTCTATCCCCTTTTTTTTTCACTTAAAAGTGGAGAACAAAATCATGAGTTTCACATTATATCTTCACGAGTTGGCAAAAGACTTAAATTTATTATTAGAATTTTATTAATTATAATTTATATAAAGATACGTCTATTTATTTTTCTAACAAAAAATATTTATCTTTTGAAAACTAAATTCTTATAATATATTGACGATCCCTTCACTTTACCAGTAAATTTCTTTTAGACATTCGAACTATGACTTGATTTTATTAAAAAAATTGTTTTTATTAGACGTTCTTGATTTAAATTTTGGGGAAAAAATTGTGTGTGTTTAATAAAATATATCTATAAATATGACTACACTTGTGCCATTAAACAAGACGCTATAAATCACATGATAAATTTATAATTATATAATGACAAACAAACAAATTTTTGTAATTATTAGTCTGAATTTATTTAGGTTATCTATTTACCATCCTAATAATTACCTAACATAGGATGATATTCTTATAGATGACGCTATGCCTTCTAATTTTGTATCCATTGCTCCCAATTTATTAAGGAATAGTCTTAACCTTATTTAATGCAAACATGGTAAAAAAAATCGAAAATCTACTAATTTGCCATAAAGAATTTAAAAAATATAAGGCAAGTAGTAATTTCTTTCTTCATACGCAAGTAACACTTAAAAATGTCTTAATAATTCTTTATTTCAACATAGTCCACGATTATCCATGTAAATATATTTATCATAGATTTTTTTTCCTTTTATTTCCCTAACCTAAATTACAAATTTTCCTTACATGCATGTTTCTTTTTGATTGTGTTAACACAATTATTAATATTTTTTCCAAATATATCTTAAACCAATACTCAAATTCTTTTAAACTAGACTACAAAACTTGGATTACGGACTAAAACAAAAAGTCGGCAATTTTTTGTAACTAACTATGATTAATAAGGAGTTTTACTTAAGCAGTATCCTATAGGATTTGGTTAAATGTGTATATCCAATAGAATGATAATTATGAAACTCCTAAAGAAGTTTAAATAATAAAAGAACTAAAAATCTATTTATGCTAAATAGAGTACTATGTATGTAAAGAAAAAAAAAAAAAGGTAAGGGTACAAATTATTTTTAATTAATTATTTTTTTTGTGAAAAGTCAAAGTTAATAACTTACACGGCAAATAAATCATTGGTGTAACCTATAAATATGCACTTTCTCTAGTTGTACATCCTCTTGTATTGCCAAGAATTCGAGAAAACTTCGTCTACTATACTTTTTTTTTTTTGTAAATGAAAAAAAAACATAAGGAAAAAATGGTGAGTATGGCAAAAGATGCAAGGAAGTGTTCACATTGTGGACATAATGGACATAATTCAAGAACATGTAATTCGAAAGGAATTAAATTGTTTGGAGTTCGAATCGACGATAGTAATACAACAAATCAGCATAGGTTTGTTGATACAAAGATGAAGATGGGAGAATATGAATCTATAAGGAGGAGCAAAAGTTTGGGAAATCTAGAACATGCCGCCGCCGCCACCAATTATGATCACAACGGCGGCGTTGAGGCGGGATATCTTTCCGATGGGCCAATTCTTTCTATCAGACATAGAAAAAAGGGTTAGTTAACCTTTGCAATTGAATTACGTTACTTGTTAAAAAAAAATTTACAATTAAGATTTTTGATAATATTTCAATAAATTTAGGGCCTCATGTTAAATATCCTAGAGATACCTTTTTTTTTTTTCTTTGAGTTGATATATATTGGGTTTAAACACCTCTTAAACACCTCTTGAAGCAAGTTGAAGATTTAGTTTATTGTTGCTGCAACTTGCAATTGACAACCCTTAATTAAATGAAAATGTTGCGTCCATCATTGAATTGAATAGTTATAACAACATATTCAGTTTGTTAAAACATATTCCGTATATACAATGATGTATATATATAGGATATATGCGAATATATGCGAACATGTCCGTCACTGAAGTGAATACAATGAGTGATATATGATATACAATGAGGGAGATGGGAGATGTTGGATCATGAAGTGATATTTGATACATTATATATAATTATATTAAAATAATATTTATTCTCACATAAAAGAAAATATTACAATTAACAAAATACTATTCCATTTTTATTATTATTATAACTAATGTGTAAGTAAAATTCTAATTGGCAGTTCATTTCTAATTGGCAATTCATTTTTTCAGAGTTAGAAAAAAATATTTTAATATCGTATCAGTGTTGTTATATTAAAATTAATTATTCTACTTTTACGAATTAGTATTCTATATAAATAACAATATAATTTTATTATATTACAATTAATTATTCTACTTTTATGAATTTTTATAGAAATAACAATATAATTTTATTCAGGAACCTCTTGGACTGAAGAAGAACATCGTTATTTCTTAATTGGATTAGAAAATCTTGGTAAAGGCGATTGGAGAGGAATCTCCAAACGTTATGTACCTTCAAGAACTCCAACACAAGTAGCTAGTCATGCTCAAAAATATTTCATTAGAATAGCATCAATTGAGAAGAAGAAACGTCGACCGAGTGTGTTTGATGTGCACTTAAAAAATCCGGTAATAATTTTTTCTTTCTTTTTGCATTACTGTTTAGTAAAATTAGTAATATAAATATATTACCTTAGATCTTATTATAAGAAAATTATTTATTAGTATGAAATTTTATTAATTTAGTTTAAAATTCTAAAATGTTTCGATGTTTAAAATATATACTTTCTTTCTTCTTTTATCTTTTATATAAATAATAAAGATCTTGTACTTATTTTTAGAAATACCAATATTTTTTTTAAAAATAAAATTATAATAGTATCCACTATGAAAATTGTTGCCACCCTTACTTTCCTGTTCCTATCTTGATAGTTTTTTTTAAAAAAATTTGCAGAATTCACATATTTCCTCCAAATCTTCATCTTATATTCCTGAAGTCTCTAAGGAGGTAACTTTTTTGTTACCATAAATAACAAATATTACGTATGATTAGCTTATTAATTTGAAATATTAACAGACAAGTTCCCCGTTGGTGCAACTATTTGACACATGTCAAATTAAAGGA
>NC_028642.1:28316468-28321847 GCF_001406875.1 Solanum pennellii
TATATATATATATATATATATATATAATTTTTCACATTAATTATCAAATTTGAATTATATACACTATAATTTTTTGTATGTATGTAAGTTAAATTCATAGTTATAACGATGCTATTTGCAGGCTAGCAAAGGCGTTCCTAGTGCAACACGAGAAAGGCCCCCACTTTCACCGTCACCAATTAGTAGACCTTTTGGAGTCCCTAACTTAGCCCACATGCCTTACGTGGTAACATATCATTTTTTACAAAGTAAATTTTGGATACGTCACTGATCTGATATGCATTGAATTTTCACTTATTTATTTATATATAGGTTGGAGTTCCTCGGAATATCCAAGGTGTTTCATCATCCAAAGTAGGACCAACAATCTCATGGATTCCGATAGTGAATTTCCATAATCAGAGTCGTGTTCATCTTAAAAATTATTCACAAGGTCCCCCTCCTTTTGCACCTTTTGTGGCACCACCAACTATTGGTGTATTACCTTCACGACCACCTTCTCAAGTTCAATCTCAAGCAGGACATTCTACTCCAATAACAAATAAAGATGGTGTTAACATAAGTATTGGAGCTCTTTGATTTTTGAAATTGTATTTTTTTCATATCTTATTCTTTATATGACAATAAATATTAGTTGGGCAATTTTTGGGTCGTTATTCTGCCTAGCTAGCTACTTTTTTAATTTGTTGAGGTACAAAGAGAGTGTGAATTTTGCAGCGATTGAATTAATTATTTGTTGAAGTCATGTTCTTGATCTTTTTTATGTTTCAATATTTAGCATCACATATATCATTATTGGTATCATTTTTTTTAAAATCTTATTATAGCTATAACGTCTAATCCAGTACATTATCAGTTCATCAATGAACTTTTCTTTATTTCACATATCATTAATTCTACAACAAGGATTAAAATAGAAGGTATAATCCATTACGATGAAGAATTAGCAAAATTATTACAAAACATTATGATGATCTATGTTAGAAATTTGAAATCAAAAGAGGTTGCTTCGTAAGAAGAACATTCTAGTTATGGGTGTGACAATTGTTCAAGTTCTACTTCTAGTTATATCGAACAAAATAAGCTATGGTCGATTTAAAACGTCTTATCTAATGTGTGTTTTGAATGGAAGAATGAAAGTCACACACTATGCTGACAATATGTTAGAGAATGAGAACAACAAAGAAGACCAAAATGTATGAACCTGGTCCTTGTACATTTTCCCTACATTACTGTTATAGTGTAACTAACTTACTTCCATTAATTAGTTAAGTTGGTTACAGTTAATTGTAAGTCCGTTAGAATAACCAAGTGTGATCAAGATAACACAACTACTATAAATAGGAACTTTACAATGTAACTCAATAATTGTTTTTTGGAATAACAAATATTCTTTTTCTACTCTTATTCTTCTTCTTCTATATCTTCTTCTTCTTCACTTTACATACAAATCTACATGGTATCATAGCCATATCAACTAGTATTCCTAATTGAATAAATCAATCACATTTTTGCTAAGATTGGTTGTAATTGTTCAAAGAATCACAATGATGAATGGTACAAATGTTGCAACAGTTCTTGGCCAAAATGCAGATTCAAATTCTGGAAATGGAGTTGGAAATTCCTCTTCAACAATTGATTATAATCATCCTCTCTTTCTTCACTCCTCTGATGTAAGTGGAAACCAGATTAGTTCTTTTCAGTTAGATGGGTCTAAGAATTATTCATTGTGGTATAGATCAATGAAGGTAGCCCTGTTAGGAAGAAATAAAATGGAGTTACTGGATGGATCATGTCCAAAGGACAAATTTCCAGAATTAGAAAGTATCTGGGAGAGGGTAAATGTTGTTGTACTATCTTGGATTATGAATTCTGTAGAGAAAGGTCTTCTTGGAAGCATTATGTATGCAACGTGTGCTAAAAATGTATGGGAAGATCTGTATGAAAGATTTAAAAAGTTAGATGGGTCAAGAACCTTCAATTTACATCAAGAAATAGAAACTATAGCTCAAGGAACAAGTTCTGTGTCAGTTTACTTTTCAAAATTAAAAGGTCTGTGGGAAGAATTTGAGGTTGTGGTGCCTACCCCTTCCTGTGAGTGTGATAGATCCAAAGAGTATGTAGTACATTTGCAAGAACTCAAGTTATTTCAATTCCTCATGGGCTTAAACGATTAATACTTACAAGCAAGGTCTCAGATCTTGTTAATGAGTCCACTTTCGTCAGTAAATCAAGCATATTCTATGATCATGTCTGATGAGAGTCAAAAATCAGTAGTGGCTTCAGCTGGAATATTAGGGTGTAATCATAGTTCTAGACAACAAGCATATGTGTTAGCTATGTACTCAAGAAATAGTGGTACTCAAAAGTTCAAGAAGAATGGAAATATGTATTGTGACTATTACAAACTGAAAAATCACACTAGAGATAAGTGCTACAAGTTAATAGGGTATCCTCAAGATTTTAAGTGCAAAGAAGGAGCCTAACAATGCATATAATGCAATGATGGAAGGAGATACAATATCTCACGAACAGGTTCATCACAAGCATATAACTACAGGCCACTCTGCTAAACTTACTGCAAATGAACATGGGCAGTCTTCAAATGAAAGGAACAACCATCAGTTGGAACCATGTCATCTGTCAAAGGGCCAATATCAACAATTGATTCGGTTTCTAAACAAAGATCCAAAACAATTTCATTAAGCTAATGTAATAGGTAATGAAGCAGGTATGAGTACTTGTTTCAACTCTACTGTCAATAATGGTTATACTCCTTGTTGGATTTTTGATACAGGTGCCACTAATCACATGGTGGCTAATATGAGTTCTTTAAACAAGTTCACTATTTGCAAAGTTGATAAACCAAAGAAAGTGCATTTACCAAATGGTGATGTTTCCTTAGTTGAGTTTATTGGTTCAAGTGTTCTACCTAACAATGATGTATTCACTAGAGTTTTTCAAGTACCACAATTCCAATTTAATCTTTTATCAGTATCTAAACTCTCTAAGAAACTGCATTGTTCTGCTACTTTTTTCCCTAACTTTTGTATATATCAGGATCTCTCACATGGGAGGGTGAAGATGATTGGTAAATAAGATAGAGGACTTTACATATTGCAAGGAAATACAAGTTCAAAAGATATGCATGTTGCAGCTAGTTGTTCTGTTCCTTTACTGAAAATAGATTCTAAACTAGACATAAATTTGTGGCGTAAACGATTCGGGCATGTATCTAGTTCAGTATTAAAGAGAATGTTGTCTTCAGATTTAAGTAGTATAACTGAAACAATTAATAAATGTACTAGCTAAGCAAACAAGGATACCTTTCACACTTAGTACTTCTAAAAGTTCTGCATGCTTTGAATTAATTCACATGGATCTATGGGGTCCTTATAAGACCTCCACTCATGATGGGAATAAATATTTCCTTATTTTGTAGATCACATGTCTAGATATACACGAATATTTTTGTTGAAACTAAAATATGATGTTAGTACTATCATTCAACAGTTTCTAGTACATGTTAAAACACAATTTGATAAAACTATTAAGTGCATAAGGTCAGACAATGGTGCAGAATTTTTGAATAGTAGGTGCTCAAACATATTTAGTTCTTTAGGCATTGTACATCAAACAACATGTGCCTATACTCCACAACAAAATGTTATTGTTGAGAGGAAGCATATACACATTTTTGAACTTACAAGAGCTATTAGATTTCAAGGGAACATACCTATTAAATTTTGGGGTTTATTTGTTCAAGCTGCTGTGTATATTATAAATTGACTTCCTAGTTCTGTTATTAATAATAACACCCCATTTGCAAAATTATTTAGAAAGCAACCTACATTGTTACATCTTAGAGTGTTAGGCTGCTTGTGTTTTGATAAAAATATACAAGAACCTGATAAACAAAAGAGTAGGTCCTGAATAGTTGTTCATTTAGGCTATGCAATTACACAAAAAAGTTACTTCCTATATGATCTAACGTCTCATGTTTCCTTTGTACACGGAGATGTAATATTCAAGGAAGATATATTTCAATTCAAATTACAAAATCAAAAACATACACCTCTGTTCAGATTCACTGGTTTAAATGATGGACAATCTGTTGACACCTAATTTTGACCCTCCCCGATACGAATTAATCATCAAGCTTTTCGAATCCTATACGTTTTGAAATAAATGGTTTTACGCAAATAAAATATCTAAAAATACTTTAGTTATTTTGTTCATTATCCCTTTTTTTTTTCTAAATAACATTCTTATAATTTTACAAACACTTAGAAATCATCTCGAAAATTTTTAATTTCAGCAAAAGTACATTAAATTTAGTCTAGTACATTTTATAGTTGTAATTTTGAGTGATGGATTTTGTTTGGCGTACAAGCGAACTGATTATTTTATTTCGTTAAATTTGAAAAGCTCGTTATTTAATTCATGTCAATTCATCTAGATCATGTAGTCCAAGTCTATTAATTAATCCCTTTTGGCTGATGTATTAATTACAAGACAAGGAGGCCTTTTTGAATTTTTCAGCCAACCCAAAGCCCATTTCCCTATTTCTAAATACGATCCAATCCCTCTCCGGCCCATCTTGAATATTCCCCGATTCTAATTAACTCCAATAAATTCCAGCAAACCTTTGCATTTTAGGAGCCCATACTCTGATTTCCAGAAGGCCCGATTTTCTGGCCCATCCCATTTCTCTAACTCAGCGATTTCCAGCCCAATCCCTAGTTGACCCGGCCTGCCTTTTCTTTTTCCCCCATTTCAACGTTAACTGCAGCCTGCACAGCGCACCAAATAGCAGCTCACGGCGAGAGACGGAGCAACCATCTGAAGGCGCGCGTGGGCGACACCACTCGGATGGTACGCGCCCTACCTTTCCCACGCGAGAGAGAGTTGACGGCATCAAGCAAATCGCGTACCTGACAAGTTTGTTGTCGTCTTGCTCTTCCGCCACTCTCAGCCGTACGTGATATACCGTGGTTTCACGGTATAATTAATACTTTTTCCTTAAGTTTAGTGTGTCCGAAAGCCTTTTTGTGCTAATTTTGATATAAGTTTCTCTTTGTTTTGCAGGAAATCTGTCCAAAGCTGAATGCGGAGGTTTTGAGCGAAAAAATGCAAAAGAGACCACCTACGGAGCTTATGACGGTCCGTCGTGCTTGTGACGGTCCGTAGGTGGCAACGTAGTGCAGCTGCTGAAGGAAGATGGGGAAGTCTGACCAAGTGTGGGATTACGAAGCTTGTGACGGTCCGTCATGGCTATGACGGTCCGTCCTGCAGGTTCGTCGTGAAGTTCAGAGAAGTGATCCCAGTACCCAAATTCCGAGAGTTGAAGTATTTTGGAACGAAGACCCTCGACGGACC
>NC_028642.1:28339693-28341132 GCF_001406875.1 Solanum pennellii
TAGTTATTTTTACTCATTAGGAAATACAAACCCCCCTTTTTATGTTTTTACTTTCCAAGGAAGTCATCAACCGAACAATAGTAATAACAAGTTGAAGTTAAGTCTAGACTATTTTCCTCGTGGGAACGATCCCAACCTCACTAGTTGGGTTATTTACTTGACGCGACCGCTTTACTTCTTATTTGAGAAGTAAGTTTGAGCGTATCAGTACGCGCGCGCGTTTTTGCTGCAGGGGAGCCTACAGTGGTTGTCCTTGCAGCAGCGAGATGAAGACACGAAGCATGCCAAGGACGAAGAATCAATCTCGACCCTCCACCTCATTTTCGTCCCTTTGGGAATCGAAAGAATCCGAGAATATTCGAGTCTGTTTTTGAATTTTGAATAAAAATCCAAATTGGGTTTGGTTTTAACCCGATTTCTTCCTCATTTTTTTGGATCCCTAATCGTTGGCTATATAACCGTTTGAGAGGAGAGAAGGAGGAGGAAGTTTTTTTTTCGAAATTCTAGAGTTTGTTCAAGAACAAGAGTGCAGAAAATAGGGAGAACATTAAGAATTTAGCTGAGGGATACAGTGAGGTCTCCGAAACAGATAGGAGTTCTTCTTTCGATTCGATCTTCAGTGAGATATTATCTCAAGGGGGTCCAATTTGGAGCGAATTCGAGCATTCCCAATCCTCTGCTATCTCTGGATTTGAATAACTCATAACTTTTCTCTGGGTGTGAAGTTGCTGCGTGTTCCTCATTCATATCGTCTCCGTTTGCTGCTTCGGAACAGGTAAAAATCCTTCCGTACTACATTTTTGTGTTTTTTTTAGAGCGGAAGTGACTTGTTGTTGAATCCTCTTTTCTCCTTGGTTTGTTCCCTTCTTCGTCTTTATCTATTGATGTTCGTTGTTATACTGTTGACTCCAGGTCGAATGAGTCTTAATCATTTGAAGCTTAAGAGGTACTCTTAGGTGTGTCGTTGTTTACTGACTGACAGTTCCTGTCTAGTTCGACTTTAATGCGTTGTATATGTCTCTAGTCGTGTCTTCCCTGTTATGTGGGCTCGATTTCGCTGCGATTTCCCCAGTATATTTTCTAGCATATTCAACTCTCATCTCGGTATTCCTAATGTGATAGAAAATATCCTTGCACTATGTGATTCCACATGGTTTCATGTGGATTTAACTAGCATGTTGATTCAGGTTAGTCATTGTTAGTATTTTTTCAATTTCATTCAAGCGTAATAGTCTTGAGTCGGCTAGCATCGAATGTTTGTGTCACCTTATGCAATCGGGTATTGGCAATCCTCTAACATTCCCTTATGGTATGCTCTTTGATGCTTAATCTGTAGCTTTGTATAGTTGACATTTAGTTTTAAGCATGCGTTTTAATATGTATATATATATATATATATATATATATATATATATATATATATATTGTATCGTCTCTCT
>NC_028642.1:28341469-28346810 GCF_001406875.1 Solanum pennellii
ATATATTGTATCGTCTCTCTGCGTTTCCATAAGATTTCATGCGTATAGTTCAAGTAATAGTATGTTTGTTCTCTTCCCAGTCCTGTCCTAGAACTATTATAGGGTGATTTTCTTTTCCCTTATATTCTAGGCTTTGTTAGTTTCATAGTTCTGCCAACATTGAAGATGTTTTGCTTTACTCATCAGTGCGGCGTCTGGCAATTTTTTTTTCAAGCTCGACTTTTCTACCTTTGTGTTAAAGAATCAAATTTTCTGCTCACCATTAATGACCAGTAGCGAGATATTTCCAATTCAAAAACCCTTGCTTACGCTTTGCGGATCATCTGTACCTATTTTGTATAGACTGTCGTTTGTATAAAATTTGAAGTTCTCATAATAGTTGTTGTATCCAAGCTCAGACCAAGTGTTATAATCTTCTACAGTGCTTTCCTCTTGAGGCAACGAGCATCAGTTGTCATTTTTTTATTTCCATCAGTATGCTCGTGCTGCATATTTATATTCATTGTATAAAAGTGAGTGATTTTTGCTACCACGTTTAGTTTTCTAAATATCATCGATCAGTTCTCCTTTGCTTAAAGATGATTTATTCGTTACTATCCTTTACCTCCCGTCCTCTGGTATGATAGCATGGCGCCTTTGGCATTGTTGAGGGATGTGATTTTACTTTGGCAGGGAAAATTAATTTGACAATAGCGTGATAAGTTCTCTTTGCCCCAGTGCGTTAGCTAGTTAGTGTATAAAAATGGCATGTTTGTTTCAGTTTGTCTTTATGGTTTGGTTGTATAAGAGATTTTAATTCTCTATTGTGTTTATCCATTTACGCATAATATCAGTACTTTAATAGTTTCGCCCAATTCTTGAGAAAAATGCAGAAATTTGGTTCACTGTCTTATTCGTCTAACTTTACTGTAGGCCTTCCCTCTTTATGCTTGTTTGTTTAGCATCATTCCTAGCCAGAGAACAGTGCATATTGCTTTTCTTCATTAGTGAAATTTTCTTTAGTTAGGCCTTGTTTTGTTTAAGTTATCTTATTCGTTTATGTCTTCAAAATCTAATCATTTTTGTCCCTTTTCCTTGCATGCAAATCTATCCGAGTTCATCATGAATTCCTCTCCTTTTGAGTTTCAAGAGAGTCCTCAAGACTCGGCTTTCTATACTCGAGTCAATTAACCCATAAAGGTTCAAATACCTTCATCATGTCAAGCCCATAAACCCGACGAACAGATTCTCGGAAGCAAATTTCGAAGCGAGTGGAGAAGACGAAAATGGGGTCGAAAGAGGCTCACTTTATTTACTTATTCCATGTTGTATTTTGTTATTTTAGGGCTTAAGCCTTTGTCGTCTTTTATTATTCATATTATTCTTATTGTTATTTTTTAGATTAGGACAGGTACAAAAGAAAAAAAATGGGTCCAAATACCGGTCCAGGCGGACAGATGAACCGGACTTGGACCCAACCAACCCTCCCTCTCTCTCTCTCTCTCTCTCTTTACTTCTCGTTATTTATTTGTTGTTTGATTGCTGCTAGCTTTAAGGTTAGAAATTCGTAAATCCTCGCAAGGCGCCACTATGTTTTGGCGGTTTAAATTAAATTTGTCAATCTTAAAAACATAAAAATAATCACGTAAATTTCGCGGATTAATATCACTCTTAAAATAAATAAATAGATTTCCAACTCAACAAAATTAGCAATTTTTAGCCAAACAAGTTAGTTGTCGGAAAATCGTTTTAAGCGGAATGTTTTAGATGCCTAACACCTTCCTAAAATATTAATCTGAATTCCCGAACCCTTTGATTGTTTTCAAACGATTTTTTCTGTTAAGTTATTTGAAACAAAAATTTTCTTAATTTTCCTCAAAAAATTAAGTGGCGACTCTTAAAAAAGTCAAAAATTTCTTAAAACAAATATTTTTCCTCCTTTCGATAAAACACAATCATCACATCAATTGATTATTACTGACCGGGATCAAGGAATAGGTTCAGCTGAGGAGGGCCCTGCAGAAACCAATAATCCTCACCTAATATAAATCAGGATCCTGAACCATGTCCACTGCTAATACAAGAAGAAAATAGAAGATCTGCATGGGGAAAGAAGCCACCACTATGGATGAAAAACTTTATATCTCTTGATGCTACACATGCCTCAGATTCTTTAAACAAATACCTATAATATGATCAGGTAAATCATTCGTATCAATCATATATGTCTAAGATTTCTGCAAGTACTGAACCTGCTAGCTACAAAGAAATTGTTTCTGATCCTAAGTGGGTAAAGGCAATGCAATCTGAGATTGATGCACTTCAAAATAATCATATGTGGGAGGTAGTTACTCTTCCAAAAGGAAAGGTGTCTATAGGTTGCAAATGGATCTATAAGATCAAATATAAGAGCACGGGTGAAACAGAGAGGTATAAGAAAAGACTAGTAGCAAAGGGTTACAGCCAAAAGGAAGGAATTGATTATAATGAAATATTCAGTCTAGTGGCATATTCATCAAGTGGATGTATTCAATGCTTTTCTACAAGAGGACCTACCTGATGAGATTTATATAGATCTTCCTCAGGGATTTAAGAGTCAGGGGGAGAATAAAGTGAGTAGACTCACTAAATCCCTTTATGGACTAAAGAAAGCCCCAAGACAATGGAATGTCGTATCCAAACTAATATCAATCCAAGCCATTTCATGAAAAAAATGTGACCAATTAACCAACCAACAAAACCACTTGTTACAAATAAGATCTTGTTGTTGCATCGAATGAGATAAATGTTGACTAATCTGGCTAACATTGAACTAAACTATCTCAGGCACTACTCAAGTTTGAGTTCAAACAAAGTGAATATGATCACTCCTTGTTCATAAAGAAGACAACAACAGGCATGGTTCTGATTCTTGTTTATGTGGATGACATGCTAGTCACTCTAAGTAATTTTTGTCTAATTGAAGAAACAAAGGATCATTTGAAGCAAGCTTTCAAGATGAAAGACTTGGGAGAGTTAAGGTACTTTCTGGGAATTGAATTTGCAAGACCAAAGCAAGGTATTCTAATGCATCAAAGAAAGTATGCACTAGAATTAATTTCTGAAACTGGTCTAATTGCATCTAAACCAACTGGAACTCCACTTGACACCAATTCATAATTGACTACTAAACAGTATGATGAAGAGGCACAGATGACAGAACCTGATCCACTAACTGATCAAGGAGCTTATCAAAGGATAGTTTGCAAATTACTATACTTAATTATGACAAGACCTGACATCTCCTATGGTGTTCAGACATAAAGTCAATTTCTACAACAACCTAAGAAGTCACATATGACTGCATTATTAAGGATCGTAAGATATGTGAAGAATTTACCAGGGCAAGGTCTACTACTGTCCAGCTACTCAAGTAATATTATCACTGTTTATTGTGATGCAGATTAGGCCTCCTGTCCCCTAACAAGAAGGTCAATAACTGGTTACTTTGTTCGGTATGGAGGATCTATATTCTCATGGAAGTCAAAGAAACAAAAAACAATCTCTAGAATCTCAGCTGAAGCTGAATACAGAAGAATTGCTACCACTGTAACAGAGATTATATGACTGAAAGGTTTAATTGAGGAGCTTGGCATTGAAGTTTCACTACCTATCAACATACATACTGATAGCAAATCTGCTATGCAACTTGCAGCCAATCCATTATATCATGAAAGGACAAAACACATTGAGATTGATTGTCACTATATAAGAGAAAAAATCACACAAGGGTTAGTATCTACCAAGTACATTCATACACAAAATCAACCAGCTGATCTGCTTACTAAAGGACTTACAAAAGTGCAACTGCAAGATCTCAGCTCCAAGCTAGGAGTTCTGAACATCTTCTCACTTCCTAGATTGAGGGGGAGTGTTGAGAATGAAAATAACAAAGAAGAACAAATTGTATGAACCTGGTCCTTGTACATTTTTCCTACATCACTGTTATAGTGTAACTAACTTACTTCCATTAATTAGTTAAGTTGATCACAATCAGTTATAAGTTAGAATAACTAAGTGTGATCAAGATATCACAACTACTATAAATAGGAACTTTACAATGTAACTCAATAACTTTTTTTTTTGAAATAACAAATCTTCTTTTTCTACTCTTCTTCTTCTTCCATATCTTCTTCTTCTTCCATATCTTCTTCTTCATCTTCTTCTTCTTCACTTTACATACAAATCTACACAATATATCATTAAAAAGGTTCGTTTAGTATTTTTGATGCACACTTAGAAGATTCGATAGTAAAATTTTCTTTTCTTTTTTGCAATAATTGTATAATAAAACTAGACAAGTAAAGCCAAATTAGTAAAAGAACTTAAAACATTTTATACTAATATTATTGTTTATAAAATAAGGTTATTCTTATAATGGTAATAGTAAATTAATGTTATTAAGATTTTCGTCACGTATTCACTATATATTAGCTTAGATCTATTGTAAAAAAATTATTTATTCATAGGAAGATTTGACTATTTTAATTTAACATTTTAAGATATTTTTATGTTTAAAAAGGCATTCACTTTTTTCTGAAGACTTCTTTTCTACGAACATCATTATTTCTAAACAAAAATAAAATAATAATATAAAATTTGTTGGCTTGGCATAGCCTCTTTGATCTGTTGGGTTGTATTTCAATAGGATATGTGAATTTACAGAATTCAAATATTTGCTCCAAATTTTCACCTCCAAACCTAGAAAGGCTGAACCCATCCATAGCCCCTAAAATCTACATTAATTTTCACTTAGGCATTTCAATTAGGATTTGTTCATTTTAGACACTTCATGTTGAGTCCCGCTTTATCATTTTGACATGTTTCACAGGCTTTTCATATTGTGTGTGATGCACCCATTTTGAGTACGTGAGATTTTTTTTTTTTTTGGATTTTTTTAAACAAATATTCCTTCTTCTTCTTCAATTTTTAGCCCTACCTCTTATTTCATCTTACACCATGAAAAATCATGATAAAGAAACTTATAAAATATCAGAAATAAAATGAAATACCTATCACACTAATTTTAAAAATATTTATGAGAACAATTTTTTAAAAAAATCATCACGCTAGTTTTGAAGTTTTCTTTAGAACAAGAGAAACAATTTTTTTTCTTCAAAAAAATAGAAGAATGTCATATATGATTTTCAAAAACATATTCACAACGAAAAAAGAATGAAAAATTGTCACGACCCAAAACCGAGCCGCGACTGGCACCCACACTTACCCTCCTATGTGAGCGAACCAACCAGTCTAAACCCTAACGTTTCAATTTAATATCAACAGAAAGTAATGCGGAAGACTTAAACTCATTAATAAAAAC
>NC_028642.1:28350942-28351585 GCF_001406875.1 Solanum pennellii
AAGAAGCTTGCAAGTGAGCTAGACTACTGATATACCGTTGTTTCACGGTATTATTAATACTTTTTCCTTAAGTTTAGTGTGTCCAAAAGCCTTTTTGTGCTAATTTTTATATAAGTTTCTCTTTGTTTTGCAGGAAATCTGTCCAAAGCTGAATGCGGAGATTTTGAGCGAAGAAATGCAGAAGAGACCACCTACGGAGCTTATGACGGTCCGTCGTGCTTGTGACGGTCCGTAGATGGCAGCGTAGTGAAGCTGCTGAAGGAAGATGGGGAAGTCTGACCAAGTGTGGGGTTACGAAGCTTGTGACGGTCCGTCGTGTATATGACGATCCGTCCTGCAGGTTCGTCATGGAGTACAGAGAAGTAATCCCAGTACCCAGATTCCAAGAGTTGAAGTGTTTTGAAACAAAACCCTCGACCGACCGTTGTGCCTGTGACGGTCCGTCATACTTGCCGTCGAGGGTAATGAAGAGAGCAGCAGAAGAAATTTCAAGTATGGGACAACGGAGTCAACGACGGTCCGTCGTAACCACGACGATCCGTTGTGAGGTCCGTCGACCTAGCCGCGTTTTGACAGATTTCAAGCAAATAGAGTCCTTGTATAATTAGGTTTTTATTTTCTATAAATAGTTCGAAAAACCTCG
>NC_028642.1:28357206-28381302 GCF_001406875.1 Solanum pennellii
AAGTTCAGAGAGTCGATTTCAGTACCCAAATTTCAGAATTCTAAGTGTTTTGGAACGAGCCCCCCTCGACGGTCCGTCGTGCCCATGACGGTCCGTCGTGGGATCCGTCGACCAAGACAGTTTTTCCAGAAATAAAATCTGCTGCTCAAAACGACTAAACAGGTCGTTACAAAAATGCACAAGTACCTCCTCAACCTATGTACGAAATCTCAGAGACACACTTATACTATACTAAGATCCTATTACCCCCCCCCCAACTTATTTTATAAGTTATTTTCTACCTCTTTTCGGCCTGCGTGGCACTAGCTTGAAAAAAAAGTCAACCAACGTTGGGCCCACAAGATAGTGTCACGTACGCTAAAAAGGGGTAGAGAATTATTAATAAAATAAGTTCTGGGGTTAATAGGACCTTAGTATAGTATAAGTGTGTCTCTGAGATTTCGGACATAGATTGAGAGGGTACTTGTGCATTATCCCAAAAAAGAAAGGAAAAACCTAAAATGTAATGATTTTTTAATTTTTTTTCAAGAAGAACAAACAAATGGTTGTAGGGTTGGGGAGGCAAAGGGACGTAAGGTAGATGGGGTAGGGGCGGGCTGGGTTAGGATGGTAGAAAATAGGTAATTTTATTTATTAATTTTTGATGAAAATTTAATTGCTATTTAATAATTTATTTTAAAATTACAAAGTGTGTGTAATACACTTGACATGACATGATGACTAATTAAAAATTGACATATGGAATTTGAGTGTGTCTAAAATGAACAAAGTCTATTTGAGGTGTCTAAGTGAATATCAATATCAACGTTAAGAGGTTGCCAATGGGTTCAGTGCCACCTAAAAAAGAGAGCAAAACTATAAAGAGTAATCTATTTTAAAAATATAAAATAAAATACTTATCACACTAAATTTTAAAATGTTTATAAGAACAATTTTTTTAAAAAAATCATCAAACTTGTTTTGAAAAGATTAATTTAGAACAAGAGACTCAAATTTTTTTTCAAATAAATAGAAGAAGAATGTCATATATGATTTTCAAATACAAATCACAACAAAAAAAGAAAGAAAAAACTTAAAATCTAATGATTTTTTAATTTTTTTTAAGAAGAACCAAAAAATGGTTGTAGGGTTGGGGAGGCAAAGGGACGTAAGGCAGATGAGACAGGCCGGGGTGGGATGGTAGAAAATAGGTAATTTTATTTATTTATTTTTATTGAAAAATTGATTATTTTTTAATAATTAATTTTAAAATTACAAAGTGTGTGTAATACACTTGACATGATGTCACGACACAAATTCAGAAGTCGTGATGGCACCTATGTTCCCAACAAATAGGTAAGCCAACCAACATATTTTAACAAACTTAACTAACTAATGAGTGAAAAGACAACAATTAGCCAAAACTCCAACACTGAGTTCCTTATAAGTACGAATGCAGAAAACTAAAAAAAAGTACTACCCAAGAATTGGTGTCATAAGTACAAGAGCTTCTAAAATAAGATGCAAGTCTGAAACTAAAATGACGAATCTAACATAAGGGATATCCTATCTTAAAACTGAATAACAGAATAAGTAAAAGATAGAGGGAGGTGTGGGCCATGGAACAGCCAAGCAGCTCACCACAACTCCAAGACATTCCAAATTCGGACTCAAACTGCTCCTCGAGATGTGCTCCTACTCGAAATTGAATCTGCACCACCAAGAGTGAAACAAGTGTAGTATGAGGACGAAACCACGTGTACCCAGTATGTTTCATTGACCGACAACGAAGAAGTACTGACAGGAGTTTATATAAGAAAAATAAATTCTTAAATTATACAAGTATATATATATTACACTTACTATTTAAGTTTCATCAATAAGGTAATTAGACATGAAGTACTTTCCAAACACCAAACAAAACACATAATCATCAAAAATGAATGATGTGATGAAATGCAATGCAATATGATACTATGTAATGACATGTCTCAGAATATCCAGTACTCACTCAATCGTATATACATGATACTCCTCGAAAATACATCGAGAGCTCATAACCAATGGGGGACTCGCGAGGTCCATATACCGATACGGACGATCTCCACATGTCTGTACAGACGATCTTTACGCACTATCATAATATCAAATAATTTTCGCACGGACGGTCTCCACGTGCCCAAATTACAATCTTAACATCTCACCATCCCCAGCACGGACGATCTCCACATGCCCAACTTATACTCAATCTCATGTCAATGCATGTACACAATATTATTTCAATATAAGGGGATGATGATGCATCTCACTCAATCAATATCAATATAATACATAACCACCTCGATCATCACAGTTATACGGGTATAATAATGAAAACACAATCACACAATAATTTCAAGTCAATAATATATCAGCTAATGCCCATATGTTTTGGAAATTCTCAAATTACAATCCGCATTCTATAGTAGTAACTTTCCGTTTTATAACACCGGTACTCGTACAAATACCCGTCACACCATTGATACGAGACCCCCATCTTTCGCCCTCTCCCCTTTGTCTATTTTTATTTTTAATCTTTAATTAGGAAAACGTCCTTCAACAAGTCTAAAAAGTCTTAACATACCTTAGATGCCGAACCTTGTGTCACGAATCTTCACAACTTTTCCTTTCCCTTTCGCAAAGTTTCGGAATGTTCCGAATATACCAATTGTGCAATATTCGTGAGTAAGAAAGTTTTTAGGTACTCAATTTATTATATGTCTAACTTAAACTCCAAAACTCACTCATATCTCCAATCAAGCTCCTACTCTTGATATATTTTATATGTCAAAGATTCATATTGCTAAATTTTATGTCAAGAATTTAACTTTAATCCCTCCAACAAGGTTAAATCATATAATATACACCTAATAATTAATTCTCCATCTCAATATATTAAAAAAAAGTATCTTAATTTTGTAAATGAATAAAATAAGAACTAATTCCCACCCATTGATAAAATATTGGAACGTGGCCATTCTTTTCCTTAAACTATTCTGCAAATTGCCAATTTTTTTCATATATTACCACCATTCCCAATCATTGGCATATGATTTCCTAATGATTGGCATCCAACTATAGTCCCTCATTATCCTAATAACTCTAGGAAACAAAACGTCCCAGTCATGCAACTATCCCAAATTCAAATCATTTTCTGACCTTAAGAAAATCTCTACTACACTTGGTATAACCTCACTTATAAATATACACATTACTACATTATTGTAACTTTATGTTTTATTATTAACACTTGAATTTAACCAGTGGCAACCCTTAGAAACACAAACCCCCAAATATTTTTCCGATTTCCATAATTTACGACAACTATACTACCAATTTTCACAAGGATCAACGGTCCAAATCTCAAAAATAATTCCATAATTCTCACTCATCTATGACGGCACTGTACTCATGAAACAAGAAATTCAACATTCTCCACCTAATAATATAATAGCAATACTCATATACGAAGCAATATTATGTGTACCCACATGAATGAAAAATTTATTAAGATTTTCTTACCTCTAGGAGTCGACTTTCGCTACGCCGCCACCAAACTTTGCACGTTGATTTCTTGTTTTCTTCCTTTTCTAAACAAGAGTATATTAACCGTGAAACCCCACTAACCTATTATCTACATTACTTATTAAATAAAAGTTTCATCAACTAGGTACTCGTAGTTCTCGAATAGTTAAAAATGTCCCCATTAATTTTTCCAAAAAGAGTCAAAATAATCCTAGTTCTCAAAATGGCCTAGCGGTCGTTACATCACCTACCACTTAAATAAACGTTCGTCCTTGAACGGAAAAAGAAAAGAACTCACCTGAACGCTCAAAAAGTCGAGGATATTTACTCCTCATGTCTGACTCTGTCTCCCATGTATCTTCCTCCACGAGACGATGCTTCCATTGAAGTCTATCTGCATAACTCTTTTGCCTACTATGAGCCATGAGAAGTCTTCTTGGATCAAATTGACCTTGTCCAAGGACTCCCGCAGCAAATCTGTACCCCACGGTCTAACCTCGAATACCTCAAACCATCCAATTGGAGATCGACATTTCCTACCATACAAAGCCTCAAATTGTTGCCATCTCAATGCTCGAATGGTAACTATTATTGTAAGCAAAATCCGCTAATAGCAAGAACTGATCCCAGTGACCACCAAAGTCAATCACACATGCCCGCAACATATCTCAAGAATCTGAATAGTCCGTTCAGACTGACCATCAGTCTGAGGGTGAAAGGTTGTACTAAGATCCACTCGAGTGCCCAACTCCTTCTGCATAGAACGCCATAAATGAGATGTAAATAGGGTGCCACGATCTGAAATAATAGATATAGGAACCCCATGCAAACGAACTATCTCTCGAATATAGATCTTGGCTAACTTCTCTGAGTTATATGTAGTCTGAACTGGTACAAAGTGTGCAGAGTTAGTCAGTCGATCCACGATGACCCATATAGCATCAAACTTACCCAAGGTACGTGGCAACCCTACCACAAAGTCCATAGCAATGCGCTCCCACTTCCACTCAGGTATGGGCATCCTCTGAGTCATACCTCCACGATTTTAGTGTTCATACTTCACTTGCTGACAATTCAAACACCGAGATACAAAATCTACTATGTCCCTCTTCATACGACACCACCAATAATGTTGCTTCAAGTCATGATACATCTTAGTATCCCCTGGATGAATAGAGTACCTCGAACTATGAGTCTCTTACATGATAAATCTAGTCAAATCACATGTCCGAGGAATACAGATATGACCTTTAATCCTCAAAACTTCCTCACTATCAAGAATTGCTGCCTTGGATTCTACTTTTAACACCTTGTCTCTAATATTACATAAATCATCATCATCAAACTGTTGAGCCCGAATCTGTTCCAACAAGGACGACCTAGCCTCCATATAAGCCAACACCTTACCAGGTTCTGAAATATCAAGTCTCACAAAGAGATTGGCCAAGGATTGGACATCCCTAGCTAATGGATGCTCGTCAACCTGTAACATGGCTAGACTACCCATACTTACCGCCTTTCGACTCAAGGCATCTGCTACAACATTTGGCTTGCCTAGATGATAAAAAAATAGTCATGTCGTTGTCCTTGAGCAACTCTAACCATCTCCGCTGCCACAAATTCAGATCCCTCTGATTGAATATATATTGGAGGCTACGATGATCCATGAACACCTCACAATGCACACCATAAAGATAATGCCTCCAAATTTTCAATGCAAACACAACAGCCGCCAACTCTAAATCATGAATAGGATAGTTCTTCTCATGAACCTTCAATTGTCTCAAAGCATAAGCTATCACTTTCCCCTTCTTCATTAATAAACAACCAAGACCAATTCGAGAAGCATCACAATATACAACAAAACCCTCTACCTCCACGGGTAGGGTCAAAATCTGAGCAGTAGTTAATAAAGTCTTGAGCTTGTGGAAACTAACCTCTCACTCGTCAGACCACTGAAAAGTCACATCCTTCTGTGTCAATCTAGTTAATGGAGATTCAGTGGATGAGAAATCCTCAACAAATCGTCGATAATAACCTGCAAGGCCTAAGAAACTCCGAATCTCAGTAACTGAAGCAGGTCTGACCCAATCTGTAACTGCCTCAATCTTCTTAGGATCCACCATGATACCCTCCTTGGACACTACATGTCCTAAGAATGCTACCGAACTAAGCCAAAACTCACACTTTGAAAACTTTTCATAAAGCTTCTTCTCCTTTAGAATCCCAAGCACGATCCTCAAATGATGTTCATATTCCTCCTTAGTGCGTCAGTATATCAATATATCATCTATGAAGACAATAACAAAGGAATCCAAATACGGTCTGAAAACTCCATTCATCAAGTCCATAAAAGTTGCAGGGGCATTAGTTAATCCAAAAAACATCACCAGAAACTCGTAATGGCCATAACGTGTTCGAAAAGTTGCCTTAGGGATATCCTCTGCCCTAACCTTCAGCTGATGATAGCCAGATCTCAAGTCAATCTTGGAGAAATCCGAAACACCCTGCAACTGATCAAATAAATCATCAATACGAGGTATTGGGTACTTATTTCTGATGGTTACCTTGTTCAACTTTCGAAAGTCAATACACATACGCATAGATCCATCTTTCTTCTTCACAAATAACACTGTAGCACCCCAAGGAGATACACTTGGTCTAATAAAACCCTTGCTCAGCAAATCCTGCAACTGCTCCTTCACCTCCTTCAATTCAGTCGGTGCCATACGATAAGGAGGAATGGAAGTAGGCTAAGTACCTGGCTCCACATCAATACAAAAATCAATATCACGATATGGTGGAATACCTGGCAAATCGGTCGGGAATACCTCTGAAAATTCACTCACCGCTGGAATAGACTCAAGCATGGGAGTCTCAACACTAGTATCTCGAATGTGTGCCAAGTAAGCCAAACATCCTCTCTGTACCAACTGACGAGCCTTAAGAAATGATCACACCCTTAGGAGGGTGACTAAGAGAACCTCTCCATTCTACTACAGGAATTCTAGGCATAGCTAAAGTGATTGTCTTGGCATGGCAATTTAAAATTGCGTGGTAAGAAGATAACCAATCCATACCAAGAATCACATCAAAATCTACCATATCTAAGACCTTTAAATCTGCATGAGTGTCATACCCCATCAAGGTAACAATACATAATCGATACACCCGATCTACAACTACAGAATCCCCGATAGGAGTAGAAATATGTATGGGCAAATCAAGAGACTCACATAATATATCCATACTAGGAGAAAAATAGGTGGACACATAAAAATAAGTAGATCCTAGATCAAATGATACAGTAGCTGGTCGATGACAAACCAGAATAATACCTGCGATAACAGCATCTGAAGCCTCAGCCTTTGGCCTAGCCGAAAAAGCATAACAGTGAGAACGACCTCCCTCAGATTGTGAATCTCCACGACCACCACCTCGACCAGAAGAAGAACCACCTCTACCTGAGTAAGAACCACCTCTGCCACTCAGTGCACCAACCCTAGATGGAGGTTGTGCAGCCCTGAAAGTCGAAGCCTGAGAACCCTAATGTAAGCCACCACGTCTGGTCCTAGGGCAGTCTCTCACATAGTGTCCCATATCACCACACTCAAAACAGCCCCTACGACGCAGGCTGATGAGAGGAACCTAAATGACTATAATGCCCTCCACGTACTACAGGTCTAGAAGATGAACCCTGTGAAGTATGCACTGAGCTCGAAGAGCTATGCCCAGCGTAACCAGCCTTAGACGCTGGTATAGCAGCATGAATAGGTCTGTTGGACTGAGGGGGATAACCTCTGCCCAAGTAACCTCGACTCCTAAGTGGAGCACCACCATAATTACCTGAATAACGAGTCCTCTTGCCCTCACGCTGCTCAAATCCCTCACATCGAATCATCTCCAACTCCTTAGCAGCATCTACCACTTTCTAGAATGAAACACCAGAAGCAACCTGAGAAACTCCTAGACGAATCGGAATAATCAACACCTTAAAAAACCTTCCCACTCTCTCAACCTCTGTGGAAAGTATCATCGAAGCATGCCTAGACAAGCCATGAAATTTACCCTCATACTCTGCGACTGACATAGCACCTTGTTGCAAACCCTCAAACTCGGCCCTCTTGCGTTCTCTTTCACTACGTGGAACAAATTTGGATAGAAATACCTGAGTAAACTGAGTCCAGGATAGTTGAGAGAATCTAGCTGGCCTACTACTAATATAATCCCTCCACCACTGTTTGGCATAGCCAGTCATCTGAAAAGCTGTATAGTCAACTCCATGAGACTCCACCAATCCAATATTATGCAACCTCTCATGAAAACTAACTATAAATTCATATGCATCCTCAGTTAAGTCACCAGTATAAGTAGGAGGATTCATTAGTCTGAACCTCCCAAATATCTTTTGCTCATCAATGGTCATAGAAGGTCTGTTCACCAAATGTTATGTCATATCTAGAAACTCCATACTATCCAAACGAGGAGCTACAGCAGCATCTGGCTGAGTCCTGGGAGTCTGAGAATCTGGAGCAACTATCGGACTGGAGTTTCACCTCCGACACGGGTCTGTGAGCCATCAGAAGTGACAGGAAAAACTCCTACCTGAGCCATCCCCTCTAGGAGTCCTAACATATGAGCCAAGGTATCTTGAAGCACTAGGGTGACAATAGTACAGGGTGGAGCCTGAGCTAGCCCATCCCCATCGACACGATCTTGCATATCCCCATGAATAACCTCTGCATTAGGAGGTACGGTCCTATCACGACCCTGGGTAACTATTGGTACTTGACCATCCACAAGTGCTGCAATACGGCCCCTACCCTGAACTTGAGATCTTCTCCTGCCTCTACCTCGGATAGTGTTCCCAGAAGCAGGCGCGGAATAGTATTTCGACCCCACTTGCCGATGTACGAGTCCTCGCCATCTGAGAAAATGAGATATCAAGATAACAATTTCGACAAGATCAAGCGTGCACGATAAGGAATAAAAGAACAGAATATTTCCTAAATGTCCTATAGCCTCTCGAATATAGGTATGGACGTCTTCATACCAATCCGCAAGACTCTACTAGACAGTGCTCTTGTACTCGTGAGACCGATGAACCTAGGGCTCTGATACCAAATTTGTCACGACACAAATTCACAAGTCGTGATGGCACCTATGTTCCCAACCAATAGGTAAACCAACCAGCATATTTTAACAAACTTGACTAACTAATGAGTGAAAACACAACAATTAGCAAAACTAAAACAAAGTAGTACCCAAGAATTGGTGTCATAAGTACAAGAGCTTTTAAAATACGATGCAAGTTTGAAACCAAAATGTCGAATCTAACATTAGGGATATCCTGTCTGAATACTGAACAACAAATAAGTAAAAGATAGAGGGAGGTGTGGGCCACGGAACAGCCAAGCAGCTCACCACAACTCTAAGACACTCCAAATTTGGACTCAAACTGCTCCTCAAGATGTGCTCCTACTCGAAATCGAATCTGCACCACAAGAGTGCAACAAGTGTAGTATGAGTATGAAACCACGTGTAACTAGTATGTCTAATTGACCGACAACGAAGAAGTAGTGACGGAAGTTTATATAACAAAAATAAATTCTTAAATTATACAAGTATATATATATTACACTTACTATTTAAGTTTCATTAATAAGGTAATTAGACATCTAGTACTTTCAAACACCAAACAAAACACATAATCATCAAAAATGAATGATGTGATGAAATACAATGTAATATGATACCATGTAATGAAATGTCTCAGAATACCCAGTACTCACTCAACCGTATATACATGATACTCTTCGAAAATGCATTGAGAGCTCATGACCCATGGGGGACTCGCGAGGTCCACATACCGACACGGACGATCTCCACATGTCTGTGCGGACGATCTCAACGCACTATCATAATATCAAATAATTTCCGCACGGACGGTCTACACTGTCACGACCCAAAAATGGGTGTGATGGCACTCGTCTTATCCCACCAAGACAAGTCAGCCTAAAACTCAATATCTAACAAAGTGCGGAAGTAAATGACAATCCAACAACAATTCCTATTATGAAACCAAGTCATATTAATCCAATCCCCAAAATCAGGTTGTCACGTGCACAAGCCTCTAATGTAAATATTAGAATTGAAATAAAATAGAAGTGTAAAATGAAGTTGTCTTTCAAGTAAAAACAAAGTCATAAACTGGAGTAGGAAAGTTCGCTGAGATAACAAGCAGCTACCTCACAATCCTCCACAAGATGCCTCTGAAACGAAGAAAAATGGAAGGTATCACAAAAATCCGGGCTCGTAACCTACAAAAATTTGTAGAAGCAAGGGGTGAGTACCAAACCATGCGGTACCCAATAAGCAAACCTCTAAACACAAGTTAAGTGAACAAAATACGGGTACTCCTTACGCCCTATCTAAACCTCCACGCTACAGCCTAACAGTTTACCAAACACACAACTCAATAACCACACTCTATCAGTTTACACATTCTCAATAAAAACTCAATATTCAACAGTCACAAGCTTCACAGAGAAACAATCAAAAGATCAGCAAAACACGTGTTCAAGTTCATCAATAATAAAATGTGCAATGCCATGAGATGCAATGTCAAATATCGTGATGCATGTCTTTCTTAACGATACACACCCGCTGTCTCTCAGTCCGGGACCCATGGGGGACATATCTGTCCATGCATCTGTCGCGGCGCACGACACGACCCTCGATAATAGTAACCATCGCGGCGCGCGATACGTCCCTCGAAATATAATACCATCACGGCGCGCGATACGACCATCGAAATAGTACATCCTCTTATCACTTAACTCTTATCACAATCATGTCTCAGATACAATGCAATTGACACATGCTCAAATGAGAAATGAGGAGATAACCATTTTGATAACAAAGCACAATTTACAGCAAGGAATACAACACTAACAAATAAGCAACAAGTCTCCGAGTCATCTCAATACCACACAAGAAAATACACGAATTTCATACGCTTAACAAGGGTTTAGAAATCCACTTGCCTTAACCACTCGAATAATCACTCTGGGACTTGAGCCTTCCCTTTTCGTTGAGCTTCCAAATCGATGCAATCTATGCAAGTATATATATTCACAATAAGGTTTCAGATTTAACAACACTCATACTTTTGCGTGTTTAATCTTGACCTAAAAATTCACCCCAAATTTATAATCAAGTTCGTAATTCTTGATGCCAACTAACATTTCAACTATTATATTTTCCAAGTTCCAAGTCTAAGGTTAAGTCCCTCTTTTTTTTTCTTTTTTTTTTTCAATACCAACTCTAATAATTCACTAACAATTAATTATCTATCTTAATATAACAAACTTAAATTATAATATGCTAACAATAGTAAGGATATTTCTATAAATTTACTCTCCAATACTTCCATCTAGTCAAAGGCTTAATCAGTAGAGGTCACTATCCTGATACATTCTCAACTTTACAAAATACAAATTTTTACATATATTTTCCTTTCCAATCACTTCCAACAACCCAATTTAATAATATCTTATTGTATAATGTGAACAATAAGAAAAGAAAAATATATAAAAGAAAAGAAAATATTAAAGTTGATGATTTTACGAAATGGAAAATAAAAATAATTTGCAGATTTAATAATCTGCATCCAAATTTTCCAAACATACATATATTAGACCATATCCTGGCAATCATTGCCAATGATTAGGTTATTATTATTATTTTATTTTTTATTTTTTTACAACCATCAAAAATATTATAAAATAATTAAAAAATTAAAGGTTGGTTAATTCTCTTTCTTCCTACCATACATTCTTATATATATACATATGTGTGCAACTATTAAGGAAGCCTTGAGCAATTACTGCAGGGAGAAGAAATTACCTGGAGCAGTTCGTAGCCGCAATGCCGAAAACCCTTCTCCCTTTTCTTCTTTTCCTTTTTATTTTTTTTTCTAAATTAATTATGTACTAAAAGTGATAAATTTTACTCACTTATTTTAATATATGAGGGACAAATGGTATAGGATCTTAAATAAATTATCACATTAGCCCACTAACTATCTATTAATTCATTATCTATGACCACCCATCCATTAATTAATTCAAGTTAAGCAAATATTCAAAATTTCCAAAAATGACCTTCCGGGTCATTACATACACGTGCCCAAATTACAATCTTAACATCTCACCATCCCCAGCACGGACGAACTCCACGTGCCCAACTTATACCCAATCTCATGTCAATGCATGTACACAATATTATTTCAATATAAGGGGATGATGATGCATCTCACTCAATCAATATCAACATAATACATAACCAACTCAATTATCACAACTATTAGGGTATAATAAAGAAAACACAATCACACAATAATTTCAAGTCAATAATATATCAGCTAATGCCCATATGTTTTGGAAATTCTCAAATTACGATCCTCATTCTATAGTAGTAACTTTCCGTTTTATAACACTGGTACTCGTACCAATACCCATCACACCATTGATACGAGACCCCCATATTTCGCCCTTACCCCTTTATCTATTTTCATTTTTAATCTTTAATTAGGAAAACGTCCTTCAACAAGTCTAAAAAGTCTTAACATACCTTAGATGTCGAACCTCGTGTCACGAATCTTCACAACTTTTCCTTTCCCTTTCGCAAAGCTTCGGAATATTTTCAATCTACCAATTGTGCAATATTCGTAAGTAAGCGAGTTTTTAGATGCTCAATTTATTATATGTCTAATCTAAACTCCAAAACTCACTCATATCTCCAATCAAGCTCCTACTCTTGATATATTTTATATGTCAAAGATTCATATTGCTAAATTTCAAACCAAGAATTTAACTTTAATCCCTCCAACAAGGTTGAATCATATAATGTACACCTAATAATTAATTAGTCATCTCAATATATTAAAAACTAGTGTCTTAATTTTGTAAATGAATAAAATAAGAACTAATTCTCACCCATTGATAAAACATTGAAACGTGGCCATTCTTTTCCTTAAACTATTCTGCAAATTGTCAATTTTTCTTAAATATTACCACCATTGCTAATCATTGGCATATAATTGCCTAATGATTGACATCCAACTATAGTCCCTCATTATCCTAATAACTCTAGGAAACAAAACGTCCCAGTCATGCAACTATCCCAAATTTAAATCATTTTCTGACCTTAAGAAAATCTGTACTACACTTGGTATAACCTCACTTATAAATATACATATTACTACATTACTGTAATTTTATGTTTTATTATTAACACTTATATTTAACCACTGAAGACCCTTAGAAACACAATTTTTTTCTTCATTAATACCCCCTCAATATGACCCCCAAAATGTTTTCCGATTTTCATAATTTACGACAACTATACTACCAATTTTCACAAGGATCAACGGTCCAAATTCCAAAAATAATTTCATAATTCTCACTCATTTATGCCGGCACTGTACTCATGAAACCAGCAATTCAACATTCCCCACCTAATAATATAATAGCAATACTCATATACGAAGCAATTTCATGTGTACCCACATGAATGAAAAATTTATTAAAATTTTCTTACCTCTAGGAGTCGACTTCCGTATGACGTCGTCACCAAACTTTACACGCTGATTTCTTGTTTTCTTCATTTTCTAAACAAGAGTATATTAACTGTGAAACCCCACTAACCTATTATCTACATTACTTATTTAATAAAAGTTTCATCAACTAGGTACTCGTAGTTATCGAATAGTTAAAATGTCCCCTTTAATTTTTCCGAAAAGAGTCAAAATAGTCCTAGTTCTCAAAATGACCTAGCGATCGTTACACATGACATGATGACTAATAAAAAATTGACATTTGGTATTTGAGTGTGTTTAAAATGAACAAAGTCTATTTGAGGTGTCTAAGTGAAAATTAATGTCACTTTAAAAGGCTGCCGATTGGTTCAATGCCACCTAGAAAAGTGAGCAAAACTCCAAAGAGTAATCTATTCTAAAAAATAAAATAAAATACTTATCACACTAATTTTTAAAATGTTTATAAGAACAGTTTTTTTAAAAACATCATCAAATTAGTTTTGAATAAAATGTGTAGGATTCTGAATTTAATGTTTGATTGATGTATATTGTATGAATTATGAATTCTGTATTAACGTTGATGTGATTATCTTTTAATTGTGTACATGGTATGAATTATTAATCTGGTATGCAAAAATTGTATAAATTGTTTAATTTTTCTAATAGTTATATGAAATTGGACTTTTCTTATTAAGAAAGTTTTTTTATAATTTATCCATTAATGTATTAAAATTGTTAAATTATTTTTAGTGTATTATGAAAGTAGATTGATGAATGTCATAGTGCACATGAAAATGTTATGATATTTGCATAAAATTGGTGTGATTTTTTTAATCAATATTTATATGATTATGAGTTATTTTTTATTTAATTTATATGATATAATTTAATTATAACTATATTTAAATTGTAGTAACTGCTGGAATGAAACTTGAATACTACTTCTATGAAGTATGTTATAATTTAGTATAAATAATTTTATTTTACAAGCGAGGAAGATATACACACATGACTTTATGTTCAAACATGAATGTGTTTGTTGATTTTTTGTTTTTCATCGGGCAAGAGAGCTTTCAACAATTTATGGATCAAACACCTTTCTGTGTATTTTATGACTTGCACAACATAAAAATTCAATGTCAACTATTGCGGTAGTTGATGATTCTTGAATCTAAAAATGTCAGAGACGAAAATGTTAGAACCCCCTGCTGATTCATACTCAGATTTTGTAAGTGAGAAGAAGAAGAAGAAAAACAAAAAAATCAACCAACGTCCATACATGAAGTCTCCAAAATCATCAAAAAGAAGAGCAACAACGAAGGAGGATTCGAAAATCCCAACACCCAAAAAAGACAGACAAAAAAAAAAGGTTAAGTTAAATATTATATTTAATTTATTGTATAATTATTCAATTTAGTAGATATTCTTTTTAAAATGTTATATCATGCATATTATTGGAATGAAAGTTGACTTAATTTACGATTTATGAGTATGGTATGAATTTTGTTTAATGTTGACATGAATTGGTACAAAATTGGTAGATGTGTTACTTATGTTTGGGGTGAAAGTTGTTTAAATCTGATATGAAGTTGGTACACAGTTTAGAGGAAAGCTAATTTTTTTCAAGCTATTCTCATTATGTCTACTAATCTAACATGAAACATGAATAATATTGATACGAAAGCTGACTTAATATACAATTATGAATATGATGAAACTGATTTATTGTTGGTTAGAAACTTGATTAAAGTTGTTTATTATATTTATCAAAAAATGGTATGATATCAGTGGTCTAATTATGTAAATTGATTGTAGTTTGTTAAATTACTCATTTTTTATTTTATTTTTTATAAATTATGACTAATGTTGGTATTTGTTGTGTATTATATTTATCAAAAAATGGTATGATATCAGTGGTCTAATTATGTAAATTAATTGTAGTTTGTTAAATTACTCATTTTTTATTTTATTTTTTATAAATTATGACTAATGTTGGTATTTAATAGATATTTTTTATAATACCAATTTCTTATAATAGGAAGGTATCCTTTTCAATTTCTCCAACTAGGTTGATAGCAATGCGGAAAAAATAAAAAACGATAATGGTGCGATCAGTGAAGTAACTTGGACTGTTGCTAGTAAATTTTGTGAACCTTGCATAGCAAAAGAACATGCGCCGGATATCAACAACTATCCTACCCCAAGTCTACGAAGATCAAATTTGAAATAGTTGATTGCAACTTAGACTCTTTAGTATTTTATGTTTTTTTTTAACTTTTGAACGATATATATTTATTTTTTATGCAGTTTTAAGTATTGAATTATATATAGCATGCACTGTTTTTATAGATTGACTCTCATATATTTAGGATATTAGTTATGTACAAACTGTATATCAATTGGATACACATTTCTGGATATCACAAACTACATAACAATTGAATACATAAATAGTTTAGTTTTGATATTTAATTGGAGACCAAAATGAACACCATATACTTGGTATCCAAACTGTATATAGTTGGCATCCAATTATTCATACCAACATTAATTCAAGTTTCACAAAAATTATTATGTAATATAAAGAAAAAACTGATCATACAAAAGATATCAGAATTTAAATATATTATACACAAATAAAATCAGAAAATTTCGTTTTCAGTTTCATTATTCTTACTTTTTTGTACGTTTCATTGAAATAATAAACCGCAAATACTATTAATCAGAAGGATGTCATCTACCATCATGTTAATTAATACATATTTCATTACAAAAAAATTGAAAGTTGTTGAACTAAAACTATTTGAAACTAGTCGTGAATGACGACAATTACAGAAAAATAAATTCGAGCAGAGAGAAACATTTGAAATCAACAATATAGGAGAGAGAAACGTTTGAAATAAAAAAATTGTCTTTGAAATAAATTCACATTTTTTTTGAATCTCTTAAATTTATGGCAATTATTAATTACCATTAATGTATTCAAATTAATTACTACAATTATATCCGTTTTTATCGTATATTACTTTTTAAAAATCATATTTTATTATTATTTTTTTTTTAATAAACTATTACAACCTCAAATTTTTTATATTACAACTTGAAATTTAATTCTACTGCTATAACTTAAAAATATTAGTCTAATATATATCATATTAGAATTTTTCACAATTGAAAATCAGAAAAAGAAAATCATGTTCAACACTAGTCATGGTTAATCATGCTTTGAGAACTTTAAAACTGGAAGAAACATATAAATTATCATGGAAGAATCAACTCTAATAGACCAGTATATCATGCGTGCAAATACAGACACATGACAATTGTTTAAAATTAAATATTCTATAATAGTAACGGAGAGAATCACCGATCAAGTAAATTAGAATTTTGATATTTATATTATCTAATAGAATTCAAAAAAAAAAATTCTCAGAAATATTAATTTTTCAAAAGTATTTCGTTAGAATGACACCAATAGATAAAGACGAAACGACGTGCACTAAAAAGTTCAATAAGAATTGTTTTTTCTTTTTTTGCAATAATTGTTTGATAAATTTAGTTAAAATTGAATTAAAAAAACTTAAAAGATCTTATAATAATATTATCTTTTATAGTGATATTATTTTTTACAGCAATATCATTCTTATAATGGCAATAATTAATTTATCTCAATAAGATTTTTGTCATGTATTCATGATGTATTACCTTAGATCTATTTTTAAGAACCTTTATTTACTCATATGAAGATTTGATTGTTTTAATTTAAAGTATTTTATGTTTTAAAAATAGATATTCATTTTCTTATGAAGATTTTGTACTCTCTTTTTTTTTTTTACAAACATCATTATATTTCTAAATAAAAATAATATTATACTATACCTTATGAAAATTTGTTGCTTGCGATAGCCTCTTTGATCTGTCGGGTTGTATTTTGATAGGATTTGTGAATTGCAGAATTCACAACTTCACCTTCTATTAAGAGGTAAGTTATTCATCTTTATGTCACTATATTTAATAGCATATCATTAGTTTGCTTATTACTTTCTCCGTTCACTTTTAATCACAATTTTTTTTAAAATGTATTTTTATTTTTGTTTGTTACTTTTGACTTATTAAAAAAAGATAATAAATTTTTTCGTCTTTTATTTTCTCTCTATGAAGCAAAGACATATAAAAGCTAAATAGGTAAAATCACAAGGGGTCCTTTTAAATTTGTCAAACACTTTTCATATTGACATTTGAAAATTTTCTCTAACATTTTTCATTTTGACATTTGAAGTTGGATATGTTCATATCGAACATTTAAATAACTCAAAATATGTATCTATTAGAAATTCTTTTGACGAACTAGAGATATTTTTTTAACAATTAGCTAAAAGTATAAATTTGTATAATTTATTTATAAATAATGTCAAAAGTAACGAATTAAATGAGAACTTATGATATTTTGGTCGTAAAATAATTTAAAATTATAAGAAGTAAAAAGAAAAACTAATTTAGACATATTTGACTAATTCAAAAAAATATTTCAACAATTAATTTTCTTTTTTACTTTTTTCTTAAAAAAAAAAACAGCCTCCAACCACCCAAACCTCGTCCTATTTAAAAAGTAAAAATAGGTGTAGGTTGAGAAAATTGATGATTCCTATTAGGAAAGGTATTACAAGGATCCCTTCAAATGAAATCTAAAATGTAACAAAAACAGCTAGTGAGAAGCGAAAAACTTGAAAGAAACATAATTAATTGGATATTTTATAATTAATTAATATACATAATTATTAAAATTCCTATATATTTAATTTTTTCCTTTTTTAAAAAAAAATATTTATTTCCTTTTCACTTACTTTTAATTTATTTTTCTCATATATTAATGAAAATGTTGAAATTTTATGGACCTTTGCAAAACGTATTCAATTTCAATGAGGTCTCTATAAGACGTTTTCAATTTCAGTTAGATTCAAATTAGATTCAACCCTACTTCAGGCAATGGTGGAGCTAGAATTTGATCTAAGGAGTATCAAAATATATAAAAAAAAAAAATCATATAGAAGCCAAGGAGTGTCAGTATTTAATATAAATATACATAAAAATATTTTTATTCTAACTACACAACGTAATTTTTCGACGAAGGGGTATCGATTGACACCCTTTTTACTACACGTGGCTCCGCCACTGACTTCATGTCTATATAAAAGTATTATACTCAATTGAAAAGTATCTCATAAATTTTTTAATATTTATATTTTTGGGTATTCATAAACATTAAATATGTCTTTCTCAAAGAAACCTCGATAACTTCATAGATTCATGAGATATTTATAAAGAGATTAAATGTAATCTCTTACGTTGGAAAAATACACCACTCGAATTACAAAAAAAATCTTAAGAAGTAAGAATTAAAATGACAAAATTCATACTTTCAAGGTAAAACTTTCATTTCTCCCTTATAAACTTATAATTACAGAAATCTTTTAAACTGATACAATAATATAAGCGTTAACGCGTTAACACGTTAACACATTAATCTGATACGCGAGATACATTAATCGTTTGATAAGATACATTACATTTTATACATGATAACTAATTTGATGTGTAAGATACATTAATCTGATGCACTGATACACTAATATGATGCATGAGATACATTAATTTGATACGTAAAAAAAAATTTAAAAATTTGTAAAAACTAATAAATAATAATGGTAATAAGAGTACTTATTTATGTCATTTTCCTTTATTTTATTCATGAAGTCATGTTTCGTCCTTCTATATATTTGCAAACAACTAACTTTTTATCTCAGCACTTTAAGTTAATTTATAAAAATAAACAGTAATTAAAAGAATTAAAAGCAGAAAAGAAAATTCAAAACAGTAAAAGAACGTCTACAAAAAATTGCAAGATTGTCGCACCCAGAAAATTTCATTTAACAAAATAAAGCGTCAACTTCTAAGACTCCTATATATAACTTTAAGTTATAAGAGTTGTTATCCACAAATCAGAGAACTATCCAAGTTTTTGTATGGTTTATAATATTATTTTAAGTTACTAATTGTTATATAATTTATAATAATTTTTACATAAATATTACTCCCTCCTTTTCTATTTATGTACTATCCTCCAATTTTCTAGTTATGTGTCCTTCAAATATTTTAAGTTGTTTAGCCACTAAAATAAATTGCACCCTATCTAATTAATAATCATAAATAAATAAATAGAACTTCACAGTTAATAGAACATTTTCTAATCGGTTGTGTTTATAAAATTAACACGTAATGCAGACAAAAGAGAAAAAAAATTAACACGTAATGCAGACAAACGAAATGACCGCCCTACTTCAGATAAACAATAAATTACTCCATCCCTTCCATATATTAGATGGAGCGCTTCTAATTTAAAAAGATAATTAAGAAACTACAAATTTAAAAAAAAAAAAAACATGAAATTACTCCATCCCTTCCATATATTAGATGAGCGCTTCTAATTTAAGAAGATAATTAAGAAACTATTAATAAATGTGGCAAACATTTATCGAGTCCCAAGAAATAAATGAAAATTTTGATGTGTTGACCAAATTAACCTTATAAGAAAAATCAAAAGCATACTCATAAATATATTGAAATATTATCTTTAGTCAGGGAGTAATAGTATAATTAAACTCTACTATTTATCATTGCAATATTTATAATAATTGATTATAAGTTAGTAAGTGATTAGTAAGAAAGATGCGAGACAAATATTTTTTCGTAAGATGCATAATCCAAATTGGGACAATTAGGAATATGAAAGTTTCTTAAATATACAACTTATTAATTAAGTACAACATCAGCTCCATTTATTTCAATGTTTCAGAAGAGACTCTTACAAAATATTAATGCCAGACTCAGTCATGAAGACGAGCCTCATAGCAACAGTAGTACAACACAAAAATTAAAAGAAGACAAAAAGAAGTTACAAACAAAAAACATACACAAACAAATTTAAGTAGAGAGTAGCGCTAGCTCAAGTCTGATGGGTTCCAGTTATGTGCTGCTGCCCAAACTCCTGAGCCTTATCTTTCATCTCCCCAGCTTTAGTAGCCAACTTATGCCTTGCTTGCTCCAACTGATCTGCACCGGGTGGTCGTCTCCCGGTCACGTATCGATAAATCCACGATAACACACTTACCGCCGCTACGCCAAATCCGCCTGAAGCCAAAAACCCTGAGAACAACAAAAAGAGAGTAATAACAGCAGGTACAATCACCGGGCTAAAAATCACCAGCACAGGAGTCGCTATAGTGAGCGCAATGACCGTAGCGGCTAAAGTTAAGCCAGAAAGAAGAAGAAGCGATCCACCGGCAGTAACGGCGGTAGCGGCCTTGACCATCTGATGAGCACGAGGCTGCTGCCCTCCATGGAAGAACTGGTGCTGAGTATGTTGGGGTTGCCCATAGTAATCAGCCATAATTGATGAGATTTTTGTTGAGTATGAATTGAATTGAGTGGATTTGGGGAAATTGATTATATAGAAGGGTGGAAGGGGGCACGTGTTATAAAAGCTAAACAGGCGGCTATTGCATGCAATGAGAATGCCTCATTCTGGGACACGTATAATTGTTGATCTACTGTAACCGTAGGGGAATTCGACAAAACCATTCAACAAAAATAACTTTAATTTGTATGTATGTATGTATATATAGTAAAGTAAAGTAATTTTGATATGCTTTTTGGACTACTTTCTCTGTTTTTACGGATTTTTTTTGAGTTAATGTCGAATATTACGTAAAAATTCAAAATTTTTGATGTTATGATTTGGATATACTTTTTTACTCCGCTATATTTATTATACAAATGAAACAATTTAGTGGTGATAATATAATAATTGTTATGATTATATTTAGTGATATTAATAAATATGATCGCGTGAATTTTAATAACCACACCGCATCTGTTAAAAACTTCAACATCTAATGACATCAATAAAATTATCATTAGATATTACTATTATAATTATATTATTATTACTATTAAAGAAAAAAATTAATTAAGCAGAATTATAAATTAATAATGTTAAATAAATATAGTAGCTATTGTTTGATTTAATTGTGTTTCGTAGTAAATTGTTTGTCAATTGCTTCTCTCCCTCAAATTTTCGCTCGTCACTCTTTCTCTCTCTCGCTCCCTTCGCTCGCTTCTATCGCTTTATACAAGAGAAATTTATGAATTGTGTTTCTATTTGTATAAAACTAGAGAAAATTGTATATATAACACATGTAAATACATATATCTTCGTCTTATACACTTCTGATTATATAATACAAATAGTTCCCTGTCCAGTTTTCTTTAGCTTTTCTCTCTTTCTCGTTTTATACAAACACAGATTATACAAAATATAGTGTATAATTTATGTTTGTATAAAACGAAAGAGAGCGATATTTTGGTATACAAACGTTTTATTTCGATTCAATTATATACAAATTCAAATTTTATACAGATATACAAACACATAAAATTAAATTAAGAGGTTGACAATTTATACAAACGAGAACACCTTATACAAATGGTCTACCAACTAAATTATTCAAATTTGAAGAGGAGTCTGAGAATTATACAATTACTTCTTTTGTATATATGTATAGCGAAATAAGCATAACTTTCATTTGTATATGTATATCGAATCATACATATATATTTTCTACGTAGCGCAATTATGTAAACCATAACTATTATATACAAATATAATTTTTTTTTATTTGCTATGTGTCAAAGTTACTAAAAAAACGATTACCACTAAAAAACAATTTTAATTGTAATACTACTCAGCAAGTAATCTATTCTAATGTAATGCGAATATTATTAATAATAAATAGTTATTTTCATCATTTCAACTTGTAATTAATAGATCATATAAAAATAATTTGTGTTTCATAATTTATATTTTGATCTTTTCTTTTTGTTTGTCGAAAGAAACGTATTTTACATATTAAATCAAATGTAGATGCGTATATTCATATGATTTATCAATGTATATATACGCCAATAGATCATATTAAAGACGGAAATCTAGTATCTAATTTGAAGTAATTTGGTATTATAAATTATGAAAATACTGATTTAAATATCCCACTATAGTCATGAAATCCTAGATTTATCTTTTTTCTTTGGGATGATTTTTTTTTTTGTAGTAATAACTTTTTTTTATAAATTAGTGAGGAATTATTTTGGGTGGGTTTTTATTTGTATTGTTCTTCTTATTTAAAAATAAATGGTTCATAATATTTATTATTTCATAAAATTGCATAAATAATATTACTATTTTTTTTATTTTACTCTTCAGAGTCTTAAAAGTATAAATTTGGCTAATATAGAAAAATTAATTAAATAATTCATATTCATTAATCAATTTATTTAAATATATTGTAATTTTAGCTTTACGATAATATTAAATAAGAATAAAATAATAAATTTTACATAATTTTTCAAGGCACATGAAATTGAAAATTATGACATATAAATATGGACCGAGTAAATTATAAGCCGTAGGCAAATTTCGTAATTTCGTCCGTGTCTAATGAAGAGTTCTCGATCGGTCTCCCTTTTATCTTGTGCCTATTACATTTCTTAGTTGACGTTTGATTTTGTGTTTTTTTTTTTTTTTTTTTTGGTTAGTTTTGTATAAGGGCAAGAAGGATGACTCAAGCATTCCACAAAAATTATAAAATTTTAAATTAAATTTTTTGATAAAGATAATGTTATTAGGTGATTTATTTTTATTTATTTGTTTAAATAGTAATAAACAAAGTTATTTGATAAAATGAAGATAAAAAATAACGAGTACATGATAAAATTAATTGAAATGAACACAAGCTAAGTCGAATATTATGCTTATAATTCGCTTTCTTTTTTGGCCAAAATACGAATTCCAATAACATGATGTTTGTTCTAACAGCTGAATGCGCAACAACAATGGAAAGTAACAAAGTAATAAATTTGGATTTGTTCGGGTTTCTCAAATTAGAATGATTTGGACTTGATCTACATAATTCGAGGACCGTTAGGGGCGTATTTCTCAAATTAAGATGATTTGAATTTGATCTATTTGTGAATATACCATGTCTTTGTAGAATATTTGAGATCTTGATTTTTAAAAATACCCAAGTGTTTATGGGATATTTCACATGCCTTTCAACGACATTTTGTACCCTTTATATAGGCGTGAACTAGGGTTTAAGTTGAGTAGCCTTCAAAAATCCTAATTTGAATTGAATGCACCTTGTAGAGTGTCAATTCGAATTGAACACATCTTATAGAGTCTCCCAAAATTTCAATGTATACAAATACAATTTTGTGTATAAAAAAAATTCAGGAGAAAATTTCTATCAAAAAATTAATTATGAAAAACAAAACAAAGGAAAAATGTGAAGAATTATAATACTAATAAACAATTTACCGCATTAGATTGTGAGAGATTGCAATTACACCATTTTACTTTGTAATTGAATTTTTACCGTATTACTTCATGTGGATCGATCCCAATTCTTACTTGGGTTTATACTTGTTAGCGACCGCCTATACTTAGAATCAATATGAAGTGTAGTTGAGCATTATAAAAAATGACGCCGCTGCTGGGAATAGTGTTTAGAATTCTGAATTAATTTTGTTGTAGTTGAATCAACTTGGGCGCAATGATGGAATCGGTAATTTGCACGATGTCAATGAAGATCAGGTGGAAAGTGCGGGTGCTATTTGATTGCCTTCGACTATAGGCAATGCGGTGATTCATGTGACTAGTACAATCTCGCAACTATCGCAAATGAAGGGGCTCTTTGGAGGTCTTGCTACTCAGAATCCTCATGACCACATCCGAAATTTTGTGGATGTGTATGGATTTTTTTTTCAAGAACATCATGCAGGAGTCGGTTCGACTTCGCTTGTTTTCTTTTTTTTTTAATTGGGGGGGGGGGGGGGAA
>NC_028642.1:28381361-28398687 GCF_001406875.1 Solanum pennellii
GGGGGGGGGGGGAACAAAGTGGTTAACCAACTTACCAAGGGACTCAATCACTTTCTGAGAGGAGCTCACTGATGCGTTTTATGTAAGATTTTTCCCTCTCTCGAAGATGGTAACATCGACGAATAACTACAGAACGTTAGGCGAGTGGATTGTAAGCCTATTCATGAGACATGATTGAGGTTCTAGAATTTACTGTTCCAATGTCCAACTCATAGATCCCAAACAATACGTTACGAGAATATTTCTATCGGAGCCTAGATTCAGTCAATAATTAAGGGTGTGGCAGAGGAAGAATCATGCAACAACCGTTTGACTTAGCATATGATTGTGACAGTCCAAGAGCACCCACAAGTTGTGTCACCACGTACTTGAACTCGAAGGGATCTTGTACAAGCCTCTTAGCATTCATTCATCAATTAAGTCATAAAAATAGTGCTGAATTAGAACTTTTCTCAATAAAATCAACATTCAAAGACTTATTTATAAAGCAACGTAAATACTAAGTCTCACTTGACCATCTTAGACACTATCTCAACATCATAGGGACATGACCCTTTACAATAGAAAGAAATACTAAAATGTCTATTACATCAAGAAGGAAACATAAAAGTTCTTTGTTCTTGATTTCATGAGGACGTACCACGCCTTGGAGGAATAACAATCCAAGCATTCGACTAAGAAATCCACTAGCAACCTCAACCTACATATGTAGTAAAAACATGAAGAAGATAATGTTAGCACAATTAAGCACTAAGTATGATGACCATGCAATAACATGCTAAAAAGGGGACATTTTGTTAAAAAATTATGCATATGCTTTCTTTGAAAAATATGACAAGTCATAAGCAATAAATCATAGTTTACATCATAACCCACATATAAGTCATACCTTCACATACAGGCTTCACATTTCAAATCACCATGCTTCACAAGTACCAACATGCAATACATGAGCATATATTAATTAGGTCATTTCAACATTCTAGTGTCACGTCCCGCCATATCCTAGTTAAATTTTGCGTCAACAAAGAAGCGGAAGGGTCTAGAGTTGTGGAGAGGTTTGCGATGAACTCTAGAAACCTTCTAGATTAATCAAGAAGGTTAGATAATTCCTTAGAATTCTCTAGAATAACTTAGACTTTTCAAGATAGGTTTTGGAAGATCCTAGAAAGTGTAGACTTTTTTAGAGTAGGGACTTGTAAGTAACTTTTATTTACACTTTAGCCCCTAGGTAGTAGTATAATAGGGGGGCTCTCATTTGTAAACCAACCAAGAAAGTTGTAAGCAATCTTCCTAGCAATATAAGCCTTCTTCCAAAAATTTTTAAGTCTTCCTTTCATTCGCTTAGCGATCTTAGTATAAAAGGGCTTACTTTAGCTTACAAAATCGTGAAAGATTTGTGAGTAAGTTGTCAAGTGTTGCACAGAGTTTTAGCAAATACTCTAAGTCCGTGACAAAGTGATATCATTGCGAGGTTTGAAACTAAAGGAATGGCTATCGAAGGAGAGATAAACAGCGCTAGCACCACCAACATCCGTATGGATTGTGGAAAGAAGAACCGAAAGGGGAAGAAACATCAAAAGGGTTACAAGGAGGTGCTGCCCGATCCCACACCTAGCGAGGCGCTAACATCTCATCCACCATCGACTACAGAAGCAAGTGATGAAGAAATGGGCGAAGACGCCATAGACGTCACCACTGGAGAAGAATGGGTCAAAAAGGGTGGAAGTGGCGAGACATGCCGTTGAGATCTTAGGCCGGCGCATGAACGTGGCAGACGGCAAGTTCAAGACCCTTGAAGAGATCGAGAACATTCGTAAGGAGTTGGAAGGTCTCCAACGGGCCGAGTTCGAGATGAAGGAGGCCATCACTTCCTTGAAGTGTCGACTTGTGGATGTGCTTAACACGAAGGAGACTATCACTTCCTTGGAGTGTCGGCACAGGGAGGTGATGAGCACGATTGAGACCCTGAAGGCCGAAATAAAAGCACTCAAGAAAGGCGTGGAAATTGGAGGATCGTCGTCGTTCGACCTAGAAAGGGAGGCCAAGGTCGAGGCTCCCAAGCCACCTATGTTCAAAGGCGTCCGTGACGCACAAGAGGTGGAGAATTTTCTGTGGCATTTGGAGAATTACTTCAAGTTCAATAGGCTAAAGAGTGACGAGAGTAAGATCAATCCCGTTGTGTTGTATCTTTCGAAGATGGCGATGCTATGGTTGGAAATAGGGAAGAGGCGTTGCACCATCAACACTTGGAGCAATTCCAAGAAGAGTTCAAGAAGGAATTATTCCCTAACAACATCATCTATGAGGCGAAGCACAAGTTTAGGGAACTGAAGCATACGGGAAGCATACGCGCATATGTGCAGGAGTTCACCACCCTCACGCTTCAGATTCCCAACCTCACGGATGAAGATATGTTGTTCCACTTCATGGATGGGCTGCAGAGTTGGGCCAGGACGGAGTTGGAACGTCGACAGGTCAGGATGATTGACGAAGCCATCACGCAGGCTGAAGCATTGACAGACTTCAAGAATGGAAATCCTAACAAAGCCGGAGGAGATGAAGAGAGAGGTAGTCATGACCATGGTGGGGGAGATCGTGGCAAAGGCGAGGAGCAGCGACCACATCCTAAGAGTCATGACACCTATAAGTCCGATGGCAAGAAGTCTGGATGTCATGGCAACACGGAGAGAAAGACAGAGGTTTCCAAAAGAGGTGGTTGCTACATATGCGGTGAGCCGCATGGCTATGCGAGGTGCCCCGAGCTGAAGAGACTTGGTGCTATCCTGCGAGAGCGAAAAGCAAGAACAAGGCGCAAAGACGACGCAGTTGGGATTAATAAGACTATGTGGAGCTATCACTAAGCAACCAGAGAAGCCGAGAGTATGCGGCGCGCAGTATGTCGACATCACGATCAATGGAAGACCCGCTCGTGCTATGGTCGACACAGGTGCAGAGGTCAATATCATGACCAAGACGGCAGTGACAAGGTTGGGGCTGCGTTACAGTCCAAGTAATGCCCAACTTAGGACGGTCAATGCACCACCGACTCCCGTGAGTGGAGTCGCACATGGAGTAAGCATCACGCTAGGCGAGTGGCAGTGTAAAACCAATTTCACTGTCGCTCCTTTAGATCTCTTTGACATAATTATTGGGCACCAAATACGGAAGGAAAAGTGCGACTAATGGCCATGCAGCTCGAGAGAAGCAATAAGAAAAAGGTGATGACATTCGTAGCAACCATTACAAGTTCGAAAGAAGAGAATAGTGCTAAGAAGTCCTTGCCACAGTGCATGAAGAAGGTTCCAAGAGGGAACAATGTTGTGATGACAAATAAGCCGCCGAGACGCTTTCCACCCAAGATGGAGGTAGATCGTGAAGTAGAGATAGAAGAGGTAAAGAAGCAATTAAAGGAGTTGCGCGAGGGCATTGATTGAGTCAATGGACTATTGGTTGCGAACGAGAAGACAAGACTCGGTCGCCGATGAAGTGATGATGCGACGCGGTCGTCGCATCAATAAGTGGGGGAGAGTGTCACATCCCGCCACATCCTAGTTAAATTTTGGGTCCGGATTGAAGCGGAAGGGTCTAGAGTTGTGGAGAGGTTTGCGGAGAACTCTAGTACCTTCTATATTAATCAAGAAGGCTAGAGAATTCCTTAGAATTCTCTAGAATAACTTAGACTTTTCAAGAAAGGCTTTGGAAGATCCTAGAAAGTGTAGACTTTTCTAGAATAGGAACTTGTAAGTAATTTTTATTTACACTTTAGCCCCTAGGCAGTAGTATAAATAGGGGGCTCTCATTTGTAAACCAACCAAGAAAGTTGTAAGCAATCTTCCAAGCAATATAAGCCTTCTTCCAAAATTCTCCATCTCTTAGCGATCTTAGTATAAAAGGGCTTACTTTAGCTTACAAATTCGTGAGTAAGTTGTCAAGTGCCGCACGGAATCTTAGCAATTACTCTAAGTCCGTGACACCTGGTTCTCTATCTAAAGTTATCCTAAGATACACTTAAATAAGACATAAAGTAGCAGTCCATACTACCTCTTCATACCACACCTAAGTATTTCTCAAAACTACAATAGACAAGAACCTTCACATTTCAACATAACATGCTAAGTAACTCAATTTATCAATATAAGAGAGACATATATCACATTATAAAGATAATAAGACAACATTTCTAGCTTTATTTAGAGGACTTTTACACATTAGTCATTAACACTTAGGTAACTTACTCAAGCCCTATCAAATCCTAGTCGTGTCATGTGTAGAAAACATCTCATACTACTACCTACACTTTATAGAACTCATCAAGTGACTAGAGTGCACATCTCATATGATGGAAATAAACATCTAACCAACATAGACCGTGAGAGCTAAGTCATGGAGTATAATGTTCTATCCCCACATCATAAAGAGGTGGTCCCCTTGTCAGATTCAAAAATGGATGTGATGTCACTCGTCTTATCCCACCAAGACAAGTCACCCTAAAAACACAACATCTAAAAAGTGCGGAAATAAAACAAAACTCCAATAACAAATTTTATTACGAAAACAAGTCTACTTAATTCAATTCCCAAAATTACGTTGTCGCATGCACAAGCCTCTAACGTAAATACTAGAATCAAAATAAAATACGCAAATCTCAAATGACATTGTCTTTCAAGTAAAATCAAAACCATAGAACGGAGTTAGAAGGTTTGCTAAGATGACAATAGCTACCTCAAAATCTCCACAGAAAGCCTCAAAAATGAAGAGAATAGAATGTAACACAGAGATCCGAGCTCGTAACCAACAAAAATTTGTAGAAGAAAGGGGTGAGTACCAAACCACACGGTACCAAACAAGAAAACCTTTAAACACAAGCTAAGGGAACAGAATATGAATACTCCTTACACCCTATTCGAACCTCCACATTACAACATGTATACAACCAGCCCAACCTCACAGTTCACAGTTCTCAAAGCACAGAACTCAATAACAACACTCTAACATATTACAATTCTCAATATCAACTCAATATTCATCAGTCACAAGTTTCACGGAAAAACACTCACAAGGTCAGCAAAACACAAGTTCAAGTTCATCAATGATCAAAATGTGCAAAGCAATGAAATGAAATATCAAATACAGTGATGCATGTCTGATCTAATGATACACACCCGTTGTCTCTCAGTCTGAATCGACATGTATCTGTCGAGGCATGCGATACGAACCTCGATATATAGTAACCGTCGTGGTGCGTGATATGTCCCTCAAAATATAATATTCATCGCGACGCGCAATACGTCCCTCAAAATGGTACATCCTCTTATCACACAACACTTCAATGCAAATGATATGCTCAAACAAATAATGAGAAAATAACTATTTTGATAAAAAAAACACAATTCACAACAATGCAACCGTGATACAGCATTATCAAATAAGCAATAAGCCTCCAAATCATTATCAAACATTTAGAAATTCACTTGTCGTAGTCAATCGAATAATCACTCCGGGACTTGAGCCTTCCATTTCCATTGAGCTTCCGAATCGATGCAATATATTCAAGTATATGTTCACAATAAGGTTTTGAAACTAAAAATACCCATATTATTATGTGTTTGAACTTGAACTAAAAATTCACCCAAATTTATAATCAAGTTCGTATTTCTTGATGCCAACTACCAAGTTTCAAGTCTAGGATTGCATCCCAATTTTTCCGATATCATAATTCAAATGATACTCACAAAATACCATTCATCTAATATTTAACTATACAAACCAATATATCAAAACTTGAACAATAATATAATAACCAAAACTAATAAAATTACACCCGTATAAATTCACAGTAACGTTGCATAATTGTGTTTTGTTTCTTCTTTTCAACTTCTTTCCTCCCAACCAATGATTGGCTCATTATGGCCAATCGTTGACCATCATTACCTATTCAAAAAAATTTTGTCAATACTTGCCTTAATATCCAGAATGGAGTCACGGGTCACTTTAACAAACATATAGCAATATACCTTAATTTTCATTCCAAATATTTCTAGCACGTAATTAATTTTATTCTTTTATGTATATCATTGCTTTCACATGAAAATCAACGATTTGTCTTCACCTGACCTCAATTTACCTCAACTACGAATGACCCACATTGCATCAAAAGGGAATATCAATTGCACCGTCAAATCAATTTCTTAAATTCATACAATATTGCATTTAGCTCATAATCAATTAACCAAATCCAATTACGACAAAACACTAGTGATTTTTACCTGCAGATCAATTTCTCTTTTCCTTTCGTGTGCGTCGACGCAGGTAAAGTTTTTGCCTTTCCTTCTTTTCTAAGTCAATTGTTTATTAAAACTGACAAATTCACTAACTCGAACCGGGTCTCCATCTTCGAACTTCCCGTTCGATGAGACCCCACCCCAGGTCTCGCTGTTTCCGTTTTCTAGGTCACGCCTTAACCTCGTTAGAAAGCAGAGTTGATTATTTTTAATAAAGGGACCTAGTGGTAAAGGTTTTTTTAATAAATTATCACTTTAACCTAGTAGGCATTAACTAAAATTAGTTATTTGATAATTAACCACTTATTAGTTCACTCTAGTTAAATGAATAGTTTAAAAATTCTAAAAATTACTTTTCGGGTCATTACACCTCTTGCCTAAGGGAGATCGGTTTATCTAGATTTGATGGATCCATAGCTAGGACCTATGTGGGCACATAGTTGTGGGATATGAAAGACGTTCATTGAGATTCGGTTTAACGTTAAGAGAATCTCCATCTAAGAATATCCACTCGGTGCTTAGCCTACATTCCCATAGAGTAGTTACATTGACATTACATTGGTGTGCTTGAAAGGGCCACCAACATTAGGCCTACCAACCTAAGACAGATACACATGAAAGTCACCACCTTTAGGTATACCAATTCAAGGTATAAAGGATAGCTTATTGATCTTCCTATGAAGAGCCACCACCATTAGGTCTACCGCTCCTAGGTTCATCATTTCACACAAGAAGGAGGCCACCACCATTAGGTCAACCGCTTCAAGGTTTTACATTCACATTTAGCACCTAGACTACTCATGAAAGGCTACCACCATGAGGTCTACCAACATAAGGTTTAGTTTAGATTACTTCATAATTCTCATTTATAGAGAGGCTACAACAACAGGTCTACCAATTCGCGGTCATTTAGCAATTAAGTCAAAATACATTTGTTAGTCTAGAAAAGGATGCACTAACCTACCAAGTCAAGACACATTCACATTTATATTCATTTATACAAGAATAGGTGTTGTGCACCATTTTTCTCAAAACGAGTTTTAATTACGGCCTAACAATTCCGTTGGGCTTTGGGTGAAATGAAGAGTCGGTACCTAACGAATTAAGGCGCGTTAGGACACCTATCTAACCTAACTAATCTAACTAAGATCAACGAACCAGAGACCAAGGTAAGGGTTCAAATTACCTCAAGGGGTCAGCGTCTACAAATGTGGGTCCCAGGCGTATCTCATGTAATTTATGTGGGGGTTACAAATAGTAAATAAGGTCAATTTATTATTTAGACCATTTAAGAATACTTACTAAATGATAAACGAAATTCAACAATTAAGGTTATTTTAGTTATTCGTTATTGATCATGCAAACTAGGTGATATAATAAAACATCAAGCATATATAAGCAATTAATAAGGAGATGAGTAAGGAGAAAGAATATGCACAAATAGATATATAAGAATATCCGATTTTATTTGTTAAGCTACCCCAAACAAGCATAAAATGTGCAAAGAATAAAGCTTAGAAAATTAAGCAATTTATGGACAGAGTTTTTATTTTTAAAAATGTTTGTTTCTTTATAGGGATGATGTCATGATATTGTTAATCGCGCTCCTCCACCATAGAAACAATTTTGATCTAAGGTCAGTCTTAGAAAATAGTAGTTTATATTTTGAACACGATTGAAAAGATTTAGTTTACACATAAGCACATAAAGATTTACATATAAATACACATAATTCCTTTTTGAAAAATCTTGGATATGTGATATTCCCGAAGAGGCGTCGGTCTAATTTTAAAAGTTGAAATTATACCACGTAATTCCTTTTTACTTTTCCACTAACTATAGGTTAGGAGATAGTATTATTGTATAATTTTTAGGAAAATTTAGCTAACTAGTCAAAAAAACCAACTTATTTAGTGATAATATCCATACTTTAATAATATTAGTAAACATGTCAAAAATGTCATTATTTTAAAAATAAATAATTATTCTTATATTATTAATATTTTCTCTCTCATTATTTACACCCTGTTTCTCTCTCTCATAAATTACACATTTTCCTATATTTATGTAATTAGATATATATTAATGATATTTTAAATTTTCTCTCTCTTTTATTAAGATTATTATCAATTTCTATCTATATATTTATTACTAATCAATTCCACAACTTCCAAGATTTATTTTCACTATTCTTAATAAAAGATTTTCACTCTCTCTCTCTAACCTTTTTCAAAATTAATTCTTCATAGATTCCCGAATTTTTCTATTATCTTTGTTAATATTCAACTCATCATCTTCCCCGATTTTCGTTTGGATTTTCATGTTCTCTCTCTAACCTTCTTCAATAGGCAATTTCACAACTTTCAAGGTTTATTTTCACTTTTCTTAATAAAAGATTTTCACTCTCTCTCTAACCTTTTCAAAATTAATTCTTCATAGATTCCAGAATTTTCCTATTATCTTTGTTAATATTCAACTCATCATCTTTCCCGATTTTCGTTTGGATTTTCACGTTCTCTCTCTAACCTTCTTCAATAGGCACACCTTCTTCAAAATCAATTTCTTCACATATCCTCAACTTCCCTGATTTACGCTTGAATTTAACTTTCTCGCTCTAACCTTCTTCAAAATCAATTTCTTCACATATTCCCGAATTTTCCTATTTTATATCATTCTCAATTAATTTCGTTTGAAGGTTTGATTTGGAGATTCACATTGATTTGGGTATTATGTTCTTCATATTCCTTATTGATTTTACTTACTGATTTTAGTATTTTTTTTAATTTTTTTTATTTTGTTGTTGTTCTTAAATCATTTTTTAGGGTTTAATAATACAAAATTCTCTCTTCAATGGATGCCTTCAAGAGAGTTACTAGAGGTATTGTACAAAAAAATCAAAGTTCTTCCGAGTTCTCATCGTTTAATTTTTTTTCACTCAAGAAATAAACAACAATGTAGGTTCAGCTTCTAAGTCTAAGGAGGATATACGAGGGGGGAAAATGTTTGAACCTGTCGAGGTGCAAAATCCCACACAAATTCATAACCATGAAGTTGAAGAAGAGCAATTTTTCGGAGAAGAGATATTTTTTTTTTGCATGTGCTGCGTATTGCATGTTTAGTTTAATTTGTTTAGTAATTTTTAAGATTCACAAAAATACATGTTACAATGAGTTTGGAAGTGTATATGGAATGTTTAGTCTGTTATAGTTTCTATGTATTTTTGTATTGTGAATTTTTTTAAATGTCATATATTTATTGTATTTTGTGTTCTGTTCTTTTTTTGTGTGTGTTAGTTGTCAATGTAATACATTTTATGAGTTTGATTGTGTATTTACTATTATCGTATACATTTGTAAGTGTATATGGAATTTTCATCTTGTTATAGTTATTATTTTTTTTCATAGTTCTAATGTTTTTTGTATTCACCGTTACAGTTAGCATGTATTTTTGTATTTAATATGTTTATTGTATTTTGTGTTCTATTTTTTTTTGTCAATGTAACAAATTTTATAAGTTTGATTGTGTATTTACTATTATCGAATAGATTTGTAAGTGTATATGAAATTTTTATTATGTTGTAGTTATTATTTATTTTTGTGTTTTATAGTTTTAATGTTTTTTGTATTCATATATTTGGAAGTGTATATTGAATTTTCTTGATGTTTTAGTCAAGTATGTATTTTTGTATTTCATAGTTTTATTGTATTTTTGTATCCATAGATTTGGAATTGTATATTGTATTCTGTATTATGTCAGTATATATCCATAAATTCATTTTGTATTTAATATGTTTATTGTATTTTGTATTCTATTTTTTTTTGTCAATTTAACAAATTTTATAAGTTTGATTGTGTATTTACTATTATCGAATAGATTTGTAAGTGTATGTGAAATTTTTATTATGTTGTAGATATTATTTATTTTTGTGTTTTATAGTTTTAATGTTTTTTGTATTCATATATTTGGAAGTGTATATTGAATTTTGTTGATGTTTTAGTCAAGTATGTATTTTTGTATTTCATAATTTTATTGTATTTTTGTATCCATAGATTTGGAATTGTATATTGTATTCTGTATTATGTCAGTATATATCCATAAATTCATTTTGTATTCTGGTTTTTTTGTGTGTGTGTTAGTTATGTCAATGTACCACATATTAGTAACCATATGTGTTTTTTTTGGTATGTTGTTGTAACTGTGTTGATTTTTTATTTATTAACATGTTTTTTTGTTCTGTTATTTTAGTATTATTTCATTTTTTTGAATTCAATATGCAAGGGGACTTCTTATGCTTGCAAAAAGCTACCAAAAAATGCACCCCACATTCACTGTATAGTAAACCATGACATTAAATCCAAGTTGACTGACAAGCTTACACCGGAGCAGTATAAACATTTTTGTGAGAGTACGTGTTTTGGTCAGTATATGAAAATCAGAAAATGTGTTGGGCAAGGTCAAATTCACAGGTGTTGTATGTCACTAGAAATAGAAGCTAGTAGTAATCAATCTCTTGTAATCAAAGTAAATGGAGCTATTTTAAAGTTCACAATTAGGACGTTTGAGCTCATTACTGGATTAAACTGTGTTGGTGTTGTAGGGGATTTCAAGTTTAACACAGAAGAACCTACCCGACTTATTGTTCAGTACTTTGGTGATAATGAGATCATACGTAGATCTGATTTGTTCGATAGGTTCAATGATAAAGTTTGGATTGACAATGATGATAATGCGATTAAGTTTGCAATATTATATTTAATTCATATGTTTGTGTATTCTGGCGAGAAGAGATCATTGTGAATTCCCAGAATTCACTTTGATTTGGTTGAAAGTGATCCGTATATGCATTATCCTTGGGGCAGAAAAGCATTTGAGTGGTTGCTACAGAGTATCAACAAGGTTTTGACTACTGATGGTCAATATTGTAGAATATGTGGTATGCTTGTTGTCCTTCAAATATGGATATACGAGTGCATGGGTAAGCGTCAGACGAATTTTGCACGGAAAATCAGTGATCGTATCCCCCATATTCTAAACTGGCAAACAGTAGGAGCAAAATTCCGATACAAAATGTTGATGAAAGACACATTCAATGATGGTAATAGAGAGGTATTGTATATAATTCAAGAAATTGTACCCTCATAATTGTATTAATTCGATGTATATCTTTTATTATGTTAATTATTCTGTTTACTATTGTTTTCAGATTAAATGGAAGAATGTTGTTCCTTCTCTGATGGAAATTGCTATTCTACAATTGTCTCCTAAAGGTGTTGAAAAATCAACTGAAGGTGTTCAAACAGAGCAACATCGTGATATTTATGAACAAACACTTTCTGGACAGAATTCAGATGATGATTTTGTCAACCCACCTCCACCATCAATGAAGGTTACAGGTAAAAGAAAAAAGGGGCAATCAGTATCACCTGCTAAAAGGGTACGAAAAAGGACTCAAATATCGCAGATCAAATGGAACAGAATGAACAGATCGATCCAGTAGCGAAACGAAATGTGAAAAAAGCTGCGATTCGAAAAGTTGTGCGGAAGAAACAAAAATTGTGTTCTAAGAAGACAATCACTCGCACTTATGTGCCAATAAAGGATTCTCAAATACCATCTGTAAGTGTGTCTCATGAAAAATTTATGAGGAAAGAACTCTCTGAGTTATGAAAGGAGGTATATAATGTTTATACTTATGTTTTTTCAATATATTTGTTCAAATTATTGCAATCTGTAAAATTTACACATATTGTAACTGTTTCAGGTTAGAGAAGAGTTCACAGACAGACGAAAGTTGATAAATGATAATTTTAATATCATTATGTCTACTGTGAAGGTGAAACAATATGCTCAATTGTTATGTTTAAAATTATTTTTATTCTTTTTATTTTTTTGAATTCTTTGTTGTAATTTAATATTTTTAGGACAAAAAAAACAATGACATTGCTGGTCAAGAATAACAACCTTTTACAAGTCCAATTTTATCAGAAAATCAAAATCAGGTAGACACAACTCATTTTGAAAATAATAGTTTATTCTGTTTGTATTCTGTATGCTGTAATATATTTATGTCTAATATTAATTTTTTTTCTATATTTGTAAGTACTTTATTTCTTTATCCATAGTGATTAAATATATGTTGAATGTTTTTATATCCAATATATTTTCTGAACAACATAAACAATCACAATGCTGCTCAAGGACGACAACATTTTACAAGTCCAGTTGTATCAGAAAATTAAAATCAGGTATAGACAACTCATTTTGAAAATAAAGATTATTATTTTTGTATCTGTTTTTCTTACTACGTTTATGTTTAATATTAATTTGTATTTTATATGTCGTTAATACTGCCTTTCATTATAACTATTTTTTTATCTATATGTTGACTACTTTTGTATCAAATATCTATATGGATTGAATGGACTTTTTGATGATGAGAAGATGGAGTGTGATGAAAGCTCAAATGATGGCAGCAAGGAAGTTTTCCAAGTATGTTCATTATAAATTTTGTATTTTTATATGGTTTATCGATATTTTTTTATTCAATCTCCTTTTTTCAAGGATCATTCAATTTTTGAAAATTCAAATCTGGGAGACATACCCGATATTGTTGGGGGTGCTGATAAACAAGTATGTTGGTTAACTCTACATATTTATATAGTGCAGTTGGGAATATTTTGATTATTGTTTATAATTAACATTTTTATATTTTTAAAGGTTGATTGTGACAATTTCCTTGTGCGTAATCTGATCACTGTAGATGCTGGTTTTAGTTCGTCTAAATCAATAATCCCAAGTGTATGTTTTCTACTTATCTAAGCTAATTATTTTTGTTGTAATTAGTATATTTGCATTTGAATAATGTTAATTTTCTTTTATTTACTACAGATACCTCAACCATCATTTGTATTTGACAAACCCAAAAAAATAAGGTCGCTTGTTTTTAAAAGACAACATGATTTTACAAATCAAGATGACAATGATGAAGAGGATCAGTTCATATTTCCTACCCTTATTCAGTCTATTGTTCCCATGGAAGGGTCACAACAATCACAGTTTGAGTTGGATGATTCTCTAATGCCAAGTCTTAGTAACATAAAAAGTATTTGTGTTACTGACAATACCATTAATGCAGAACAGAGCATTATCATGCACATTCAAACCACAAGCATTGACAACTCAAATATGCAAAAACAGGCTAGCATGGAGAGTCAGAACAAAATAAGTCATGTTCACACACCATTACCTGCACATAGGATTAGACGTCCAGGCCCTTTCAATACATCCCCATATCTGACATCGTTCGGCTCATCTGCAGGTATAAAGACATAACAAATTTTAATGTATTTTAAATCTGATTTATATATATTTATTCTAATTTTTGTATATGGTATGTTATTTTTTAATTTAATATTTACATCAGGTACTTCATCGGTGTAACCAATTATTTTTGAACTGAAACACCCGTTCATCTTTGATCTTATTTCTGGCAATGATATCATTATGTGGGAGGCACACCGGTCATGGATTCGCGAAGGTCTTTTTGCAAAACATGAGAACAAGTAACTATTTAAGACGCATAATAATATAAAAAGAAATTATATGCTTTATTATGTATTCTCCATTTTTTAGTATATGATATATTTTTTTTTAGTATTCATGATTATTATTTTGAGGTTATTTTGCATAATCAGTTATTAATCTGAATCGTTTTTTTTACTGTATTCTAAACATGTTAGTGTATTTTCAATTAATCAACTTATTGAATACTAATGTACGTTGTATTATAAATTAATTGAATCAACTCATATATTGTTCGTTAATCTTTTTAAAATTCTGTATTGTAATAACAATCCAGATCTTTATTTGTTGTTATGTATGTTACTCTAAATTCAGGTGCATATTTTCACAAATACATTAGATACCTATATAATTTCTATGTTTCTATGTAATCAATATGAAATTTAAGCAAATTGTATACCTTTTATTTTTTGTGTATTTGTTTAGACGTCATGATCAGAACCGATACAAGAAGGGTAAAGCACGCATTCCAGTCCCATTTGACTTTGGTATTGATATTGTAGACAATAAAATTGGTTCTACAATTTGTACTCAAAAGGACAATTGTTGAATGATTCGGTAAGTAACAACTGTAGTTATTTAGTTATTCTTCATTGTTTTATTGTTATCTAATGATTATTTATTTTTTATTGTTCAGCATATCAATGTTATCTTCTATTATTTGAGAAAGAAAGTCAAGTATGATGTTGACAGCAAGTACAAATACACAACTGTGGATTGTGTGTTTAGGTCCAAAATTTCATCAATTTGGAAGAAGTATGAAGATTTAGATAGTGATATCTGTTGCGCTGATGAAGAGCATTTTATAGGTGATTACATTAGAGGGTATAAAGTTCATGCCGGCATTCCGTGGCATTTGGTGGATCACGTATTTATCCCTGTAAATGTAAAGAAAAAATTTTATTGGTCATTGACGGTACTTTCTCTTAATGATAGACGTGTATACGTTTATGATTCTTACAGAGCGGCAGGTCATGATGCAGCAATCAGGAAAGAGGTTACCAAGTTGGCTCAACTCATTCCGCTTAAGTTGACTATGTATGATTATTACAAGAATAGAGGTTTAGATAGATCTGTTAGTCAAGAAGAGAATGAGTTATTTGAGATAGTTTTCATAGACAACATACCTCAACAGACAGATGGCAGCTTGTAAGTTGTATTAATTTTAATTCAGTATTTCATTTTTATTTGTATTTAAATTTTAATTTTGTATTCTCATGTTTTATTCAGAGATTGTGGTATCTATATGCTTGCTTTTGCCGAGTGGCTGTCTTTTGGTCAAGAAAATCCAAGTGGTACATTTGACGTAATGTTTTTAAGGTCAAGATATGTTGCACTTCTTTGGAATTATGCTAAGCAAAAGCAAGACAACAGAGCCATTAGTGACTCTGAGGCACCCCTTAGGCATACCATGCCTCAATCTGTTCGTGCTGTGTCTGCTCCAATTGAAATACAGTAGTTGTGCGTTTGTTGAAGATACTTCTTCGTGTTTTAAAACTACTTAATTTGTGTTTCACAAACTTTTATGTTGCTTTATATTTTGCATACTTATCATTTTGATTAACTTTTATGTAGCAGATAATTCTGCATACTTATCATTTTGCTTAACTTTTGTTTAGCAGTTTATTCTGCATACTTTTCATTTTGATTTTATGTATATATATTATGTTAGTTGATTCCATGTGTTTTATTTTGTATGTTGTATCCATCGTTGTAAAATTGTTGTATTACATTATATACATTGACAGGATTTTCATTATGTTGTGTATTCATTACGTCACATTATTTGTAGTTGTATTGTTTTTATTAAAATCTAATTTATTTTCAAATGTGGTCGCAGTTTCTCAAGTCATATTTTTTAGTGTTCTTGCATATACATATACATATTAAATTCTCAGCTTATTCATATACAGTGTGATAGGCAATAATATGGAGTGAGCTATCAAATGATTTTGTATTTCATTAGAAACAATATTTTTGTGTATTCTATTTTTTTAAAATCAACAACTTTATTTTATTTTATTTTTTATTTAATTTTTGTTTAGTTTATTTTTTAAGAACGTTTAAATTATATATTATAAATACAAAACTTTTATTAGGATACAAGTATATACGCACAAACGAACATATTTTGATAAAATATTATTCAGTGAACATTATGAAAACATCAAATACAAGGATAAACGATTTGTACAAACACATGTAAATTTATTTTTCAAAACAAAATCAAACATATCTAACTATTCAGTTCGTGGTTCATTCCTGCATGATCGCCTATTATGTCCCTTTTGACCACAAGTACTACAAGAATTCTTGTTCTTCTTTTCATATAGCTCACTGTACGTCTTATCACGAAGCGCTTTTGGAGGCCTACCAGGTAGTTTTTTGAACTTTGGAGGCTTAACTATTTCATTATCTAAATATGCAGGCACATTCCAATCTTTTCGATTAGGTGATGGATTGATTGGATTAGCATATGCAACACGTAATGTATTAGGCTTGTAAAGGTCAGAACAATACGGTTCAGGATCAAGAAATTTCTTCTTTAAAATAGCCCAAGCGTGCGAACATGGTATTTCATCCACTTGAAAAATGTCCTACATGTGCAAAGTTTTCTTTTCAAACAAACAATAAATATTTCCCCTTCATGACGAACACAGTGCACATAATTACTTGTTGCAACTACCTATTACACAAAGTTAAAAGGAAGTTCAATCAACCAATTATACAATCTTTACTTTTTACTGAATGAAATGCAAAATACAACACTTTTTGTAACGACCTGTTTAGTCGTTTTGAGCAGTAGAGTTTATTTCTGGTAATGACTGTCTGGGTCGACGGATCCCACGACGGACCGTCATGGGCACGATGGACCGTCGAGGGGGTCTCGTTCCAAAACACTTAGATTCTGAAAAATTGGGTACTGAGATCGACTCTCTGAACTTCACGACGGAATGGCAGGACGGACCGTCGTTGGCACGACGAACCGTCACAGATCTTTCCACATAATTGACTCTCTGAACTTTGTGACGGACATGCAGTACGGACCGTCACAGTCGTGACGGACCGTCACAGACTGCATAACCCTGACTGGGTCGGAATTCTGCTTAAGTTTTTAAAGGGGCGTTTTGGACTATTCATGCTTAAAATTATAAAGTTAGTGGGTTAATGTTAATAATTCAATTACTTGGGGGTTAAAGGAGTTAACCTTGGAATAAATAGTGGGTTATTTTTATCATCTTTTATACTTAATTATATGACAATTAGGGTGAAAGAAAATAGGGTTTGAATAAGAAAAACAGAAAGAGAGGGAGAACGAGCGAGAAACAGAGAGAAACAAAGAGGAAAACAGAGGTTTTGAGAAGTAGCTTGCTTGATCACGATTCTTCGGTGGAGGTAGGTTATGGTTTATGCTATTTCATAGTAAACTCTTAATAGCGAATGATATGTATTGGGTAGTA
>NC_028642.1:28405950-28418092 GCF_001406875.1 Solanum pennellii
TTTCTATTTTGAGTTGGCCGATGATACCTACTCAGTACTTGTGCCTTGTACTGACCCCCTACTTGTATTCATTTTCTTTGTTAATTGTGGAGTGCAGCAAACGTGCCATCGTCTTCAACTCAACCGCAACTCTAGCCAGTCTTCATCACGTCAGATCTCAGGGTGAGCTAATGCTTCTAGCTTGGACTGGAACTTCTTCATGTCTTGATACAAGAAGTTCCGGCATGGACTAGCTGTTTTATTTATTTTAGCTTCCTAGATATTCTTAGATTTAGTAATTTGAGGATAGATGTTCTTGTGGTGATGACTTCCAGATTTTGGGGATGATAAGTATTGAGTTTTCAGAAGTTATTTAATCGATTTTCATTAATGAGTTTTAAGTCTTCCGCATTATATTTTGTTATTTATGGTTGAAATGTTGGGGTTTAGATTGGTTGGTTCGCTCACATAGTAGGATAAGTGTGGGTGCCACTCGCGACCCGTTTTGGGTCGTGACACTTTTAAGGAAGCATAAACATACCGTCATACGCAGTGAAAGTTCTTCATTTTCAGCCAGCATTTCTTGTGCTTTACCACAAAGTGTCGTGAATGTATTAGAAGCAGATGTATGATTTTTGAAATTCCATCGACCAAACATTTGTCTAATTTCCTCAAGAAAATCATATATAGGTAATTCTCTTGCTTCCACAAGGCATGCATTTATGCATTCAGCTATGTTTGATGTCATCACAGTGCCTCAATCAACTGTTGCATACACTCTTGCCCATTTGTCATAACCAGCCAATTCCAAATAATTCTTCACCCTAATATCAACATGTTCTACTTTTTTCATCAGTTCATTAAATTCAGAATATTTGTATGCCTTTGTCATTGCATAAAACACTTCTGAAAGACTGTCATGTGACTTTTTGTAGAGTGTCTTCACGTTCTTCTAAAGATGAAACGTGCAAGCATAATGTGGTATATTGTATATCCTCGAAACTGCTTTTATAATACTCTCGTTTCTGTCGGATACAACACACATTTTATCCCTTAGACCATGAGCTTCTCTAAACTGTTCAAAAAAACAAGTCCAAGATGCATCATTTTTCGAATCAATAATATCGTATGCTAGGGGCAATATATTTCCTGAATATATACAATCAAACATTAGGATACATATCGGCAAATACAACAAATACATTTTTAATGAATATAATATTGTGCGTAATTCTTTATAAAAATATAAATATCTAATAGTTACCTGCTCCATCCAGTGTGCTTGCAGACACAAATGTGCCATTATAAGTCCCCCTGAGATGGCTGCCGTCTACTACATATAGAAATTCATTTTCTTCCGTCTTCTTCATTCTTATATGCGATCCAGGATAAGTGTTGTCCAATATATATAAATAACTGGGTAATTTACTATATGAATCAGATGGTGTCCCCCTTAATGTATTTATTGCCTTTTCCCTAGCATTCTATGCCACAGAGTAGGATACATCTACGCCAAGTTCGAGTCTAACATCAACTTGTATGTCTTTCGGTGTCAACTTTCTTTTATGATCAACTAGCTTGGGCTTTATTATACCTCCAACAAGACTGCTTGTTGCTTGTCTCTGACTATACACCTTATCTTTTAATGAACATGTATGCTCATCTACAAACTTTCTAATTCTAAACATTCCCGATTTATTGATGTTGGAAGCCTTCATTATCCATCCACAATTTTCAGATACACAAACAAGTGTATAACTGCTCGAATTATAAAAGAAAATAAACAAAACAAATTAATACATGATATTATATGGAATAATTACTATAACAACAAAAGATAAAATCTATATAAATACAAAATACCTTACTAAACTTGATCTTTCTGTCTTCCACTGAAATCTATTATCAATGGCATATTTCATCATCACAGCTTTCAAAGTACGTTTATTCTTATAAACTTGATCCTCAATGACTTCTTTATGATTCATATTGCAGATAATAGAGTTACTTAACTCATTATTGATTAATGGTGCACTAATAACTATTGCTTGGTTATCAGTAGTACTTCCTCCGTTTACCATGCACATGCCAATATTTTCTTCATACAAATTTCTACAATTTATATCACGATCATTCACAAATACAGTTACACAAATGAGGTACTTTGCGAATTCTCGAGCTTCTTTCTTCAATGAGACATACTCTCATTCCCATATCGTTGTGTATCTGCAAAGGTGCAATGCTACCTTCTATTTTATACTTAAGTTTCAATCTGTTATACCTCAAATCTACCCCAATCTGATTAGCAACTTCATCAACTAAGTCTTTATACGATGCATATTCTTTAATCATAATTGCCTCAGTTGTGTAATCAACATAGCAATATCTTCAGTCCAATGTCCAGAATGCTTTATTATAAAACTAATGCTCCCCATATATGCTTTATAGTAAAAAAAAAAATCACATAGTCAATACTAAATATGAAAATAATGACATTATCATTAATTTGTATCAAGAATACAAAACAATAAAGTTACAATAGTAATTCAAATAAACGGTTCGAACATTTTTAATTGTCTAAACAATTGATGCATCAAATACGTATTCTGTTGGATATATAGTTTCGTATACAAAAGTTTAAAAAAAAATTTCAAATCAGAATACTATATATATATCAGTACAAAAGGTAAAGATAATTGCATTGATTAAAATATATATAATAATTCAAAACGCAAATAGATATGAATAATTATTATACAAACAAAATCGCATCAAATCACAATCAAATATAAAACATATAAGGATTAATTAACTAAAACATACCTGAATTTCGACTTTTCGTTTGTGTTTATTTTTCAAAAATCGTTTACCAAGTTTATTTGCCAAAACAATAAACTCACAATAAATTTTTTTTTGGATGAACATCATGAATAATGGCCAGATATATCATTCAAATTTTGAAAAAATTGTAACTGATGTAGAGAGTTTTAAACATCTGTTACTTTTTATAATTTTTCTCTCCCCTAAATAGCTCCAGTTTGTTCTATAAATTAGGTATTCTTTTTAATTAAACAAAATAATTAAAATATAATTAAAATACATAATAAGGTAAAATTTTGACATTATCACTAAATATTGAAAGTGTTGACACTATACCCTATTAATTACTAAAATAATGACATTTTAAAAAATTTCCTTCTTTTAAAAACATGTCATCTCCAACCCAATGTTTTAAAAAAGGAATTGAACAATAACTTTAACAAAACAAAATGATTAGCTCAAAAATCTTATTTAAAAGCCGGCAGATCATTAATGTAGACAATAACTTAGCAATACAACACTGAGAGATTATTAATGCAGCAACTTATTTCAAGTTGCAGGCAGTTTGTTAGATGCAGAAATTTATTTATTAGCAAGATCTAATCAGGACTAGCAAGTAGCTGATGCAGGATAATGATTATTAAGTGGCAGTTGAATAACTATTTTGCAAATATTTACTTAACAGTGGAGTGAAAAATTAATAAGAAAGACATACAAATTTCAGTTTAACAATTTAGAGTTTTAAGCATGTTGAAAATTATCATAAACTAAAAATGAAGGTCAGTCAATTTAACACATAGAAAAATATTTAAACTCTATATACATTATTTCCATTCAATTAGCCTGCTGAAAAGTTCCTAACAAGTTGAAGTTATTAAAATTTGATTAACTAAAGGCTTACGTTATTAGAACATGTTGAACTTATTTCAACAGATTAACAATCTTATTAATTAAATCCTATAAACATGATTTCAAAATGAAGAATAACATTGGATCTACAACCTATAGGCATGTTTTTTTTCTACCACAAATAAATTTACGACAAAAAATGAACAAGTGTCACATAAAACCCTTCCCTTTCGACGATTCCCCCAAATTATTTCATATAAATCTAGATAGTTAAAGTTTTAGAAGAAATAAAAATTTGTTACAAACCAAATTAACGGATAATAAACAATGACATACAATATTTAAATAACATCTTGAACAAAAGTGAGCTTGGACACCCAATTCCAAGCGACTCTACTAATCTTGCAAGCTACAGGATCATGTTCAACTTCACAAGGGCATGAAAGCAACTTTAAAAGAAGATAATAATATTGGGGAAGCAAAATTCATACAACAAATAATTACAAAAAAAAAAAAGCAGAACTAACCGGGGTGCTTTCTTTATTCATTAGACATTACATTAAATTAAATAGTACATCAATGAAAAGCTTGAACAGAAATACTAATCACTTAAGTCAGATTATTTTATTAGCAATGAAGTTATTGAACGAAAATATTATTCCCGAAATAGCAATACAACAAAGAAACACGTTCACAAAGCATCAAAATTATGTTTTTCCTTGAAAGAGTCCATGATATTTTCTTTCTTGTTACCAAGTAGAGCATTAATATTAAAGAGTTCAAGCATATGTCAGAGTGAGTGAGTAAGTGTAATCAATCGTGTGAAAGGGTGTAAGAATAAGTGTGAGTGATAAGAACGTGTAAGAGTGTTCAACAGTCCCTGAGTGAGGGAAATGAATAAGAAGATCTTTCTTATATATTTCTACATGTGTCAAATTGTAGAAATATTTTACGAATTTATTATAAAATTATTATTCTTTAATCAAAGGAGAGTCAAATCAGATTTATTTATGTATTATCAAATATGCACAACTAAGAAATCAGTCTTGCTTAATTTAAGCAAAGAGAAATCAATTACTAAAAATAAAATATCAATATGCAGTGAGGACATAATTATTAAAGCAAGGAAATAAATCTATATGAATCACGGTCCTTACCTGTCTTTACATACTCTTTTCTGTCATATTGAAACAAGTAAAATTAACAAACTTCAAGCTAAACAAGAAAGAAATAAGTAAATTAAGGGTAACTTAACGACTCAATCCAAAATCTGGAAAAGCATAATTATAATAGGCAAGACGAAAATTGATTGAACTAAGACTGAATCGAATTTGATTAACAAGAAAAGTCGATTAATAATTAATCTATATGCACATAGTAAACCTTTAATCAAAACAGACAAACTTGATATAATTAGAGAAAGAAAGAATTTAATCACTGATTACAGATATATTAAAATTAAATAACATGCTAGAGTTTACCATAAACAATGAGATACTAATATATACAAAAAAAAAAAAATCACATAAGCATCGACTAAGAAGTACATTAAAGAAATTATATGGCATGAAAGGTGTTAACCCAATTGATCAGTAAAAGAATAATAAACGGTCTTAATTTTAAGCACAAATATTCTTCAAATACTAAATTAAGAAAAATCAAGTTGACTTTATCATTGTAAAACCTTAAATCAATATTACTACTTCTGGAGAATCCCACTTTAAATGAGGATTGAAGAATTAACACAAATAATTAAGCGGTTTCATGGAAATCGGAAGAATCACAGTTAGTATTAATCATACAAAAATAAAATCCATCTAGAATAAACATGCATAGAACTATTGAGCATATATTTCTTAACAACGAAAGTGATAATCAAAATATCTTAAAAGAGAAAATTAATCCCGGACGGATCCTAACAAGATTCGTCTTCAGTAGACCGAAATTTTGACTTCGAATCGATCAAACCTGTGTCAAACGTTGATCGTCGTTGTCATTAAACTCGCTGTTACTCACCGGTGCTAATGTTGTTGTCGTTTTTGCCGGAAGTCGCTTGGTCGCTGCTGTCCTCATCGGCGGTTGTAATTATTATAGTTGTCGGCTTGCTGTTGTCGCCAGTGGCTAAAGTTGCTGCCGGCGATGGAGGTCGCTGGTGGGCCTGTTGGATGCTGAATTATGCGTTAAGACTATGAAGAGGGTGTCTTAGGCTATGTTGTCTAGGGCGGATGATACGCAAATTAATTCCTCAGATCATAAAAATGTTGTCTGTGGGCAATGAAAAATGATGCCCTTAACTATGAAACCCTCGAATCATGATAGACAGAAATTAAGTATTTAGGTCATGATATGATGTTCGCAGGCCGTGAAAGATGATATCTTTAGACCATGACGCCTTAGGAACATAAGTAATGATTAAAGAGAGTGTACCTGTAATTCGGGCATTTGTTGATACTTGTGGCTTGATTTGAATTTGTTCGGGCACAAATGCAATTCGGACATAGTGTAATCTCGGGAATATACAATAATGCAATCTTCGGGCATATGCAATTTTTTAGCACAATGCAGTCTCAGGCGCATGCAATCTTTGAAAACAAATGCAATTCTTGGGCACATGCAAACTTCGAGCACAAATGCAATCTCGGGCCAATGCAATCTCAGGCTCAATGTAGTCTTCACGCACAATGCTATGTCGGGCACAATATAATAATGCATTACTTGGACAGATGTAATTTTTAGGGCACAACGTAGTTCAAGCATATGAAATTTTCGAGAATATACACAATAGTTAATTAATGACACGAAGTATCTTGGACTTCCGCTATATTCGAAGAATAGTGTCATTTGTTGGCAAATTTCAAGTTTGGAGTATTATAGCTTGTATGTTCGTCTTATAATAAGGAGGGGGCACAGTTGAGTAATAATTTGTCGGGCTTAATAATAGTCGGACAATGTTGGAGTTGCTTTTATATGTACCTGCATTTTCTGCATTCAAAGAAAAATAGTTAGTTTAAGCGGGGAGGTTGATTTGTATCCCTATTTGGCACAGTATGCTCCTTTGGTATCTGCTCGAATAACCTTTGAAGTATCTTCAAAATTTTGAGGTCTCCTCAAAATAATCTGCCCCAGTGTAAAACTTCTGGTATTCTAATTTTTGTTGTAGATTGTAGCTTGATTAGAGTGAATTTTTCAAAAAAAAATTGTCCTAGTCTTGTCTTGCGATAAAATACGCTTTTGAAAGAATTTTTTAATCTTAAAAATACTCATATATTCTGCCCCATTTACTGATTTGCGAGAAGAAATGTTTTCAAAGAAATTTTTGAGGTCCTCTAAAAGATTTTGTCACAATATCATTACTTGCAAGAAAATGTCCTTCTGATGAAATTTTTGAAACCCTCTGAAAAATTCTGCTTTAGTTATACAATTAAATGGGAAATAGATTTTTTATTATAAGAAGATCGAACTCCATAAGAGCGCCTATGTATCCCCTCTTAAACGGAAATCAAGTCTGACGTAGTTTTAAATTTCAAAAAGCATAAGCAAGATAGAGCAATATTGAGTAATAACTGAATTGACCAATTTTATTGTCCATGTGCTAAAATGGGTATCTAAATGTAGAAAACATAAACCTAAACTACATAAACCATTTATTGAGACTGATTCAAATGAACTTCGACACTTTAGAGTTGGAATTTTTTTGGTGCAAAGTCTTCCAAGCATATGATATTGGTATCAATCAATTGTTGAATCTTGTCTATCAAATCACAACATTTTTCTATAGTAATTCATTTGATCCCTGGGTGATAAGTGCAGATCTTAGAGGGTACAATTCACCTTGCACGTATATTCATTCTTATTTCATTAATAAAAATGATGTGACCAGAAAGCCTCAACTTTACATAAAATTGATCTATAGGCTCAGTCAAAGGAGTTCAAATTTTATTGGGCCTCTTCTCAACATTGAATAGATTTTTGAGAATATGTTTTTCAGTGAGGGCTTTCACACTGTGAACAAGATAAGTAGGCTTTTGATATAAAGTCATTTGATATGAAGGAATTGGGTATGGTATAAGCGGCGCATAATACCAAGGCACTTGGTGTAGAGACGTCTGATATTTAGGAGCTTGCAAGGTAGGATTTTAAAGGCTCAGAGTGAGATGTGGAGGTCTAGAAGCATAAACATAATGTTGGGGAGGATATTAATAATTTGGAAAGTGAGTGTTTTTTGGAGGCATTTGAATGAAGCTTGGTTGATTTTGAGGAGAAGGATGAGAAGTAGGGTGAGTGTGTAGAGGATTATCTTGGAGAGTGACTTGACTTGTGACGGGCGATCTATCCATGTTTTCTCCAAAGTAAGATCGATAGAGAGAAACAATTTGGCCCACTCAGGCATATCAGGCACCTCTTCTTCTAATTCCCTTATTTTCTTTTCCAAACGTGAAATCAACTTGCTTGGAGGATATTCCCTTTCAATGGTTTTGCTCGAAACCTTAACATTAGTCATCTTCCTTTTTCCCTTGTGATTCTCACTTGGAAAGTGAATGAAAAGAGCTCTTTAATCGTGTGTGGTGAGTCATAGTCTACAGATCAACCATTAGGAAAATATAAAAATAAAAGCAAAAGAAAATCCAAGTTAGAGCATTGCATAAGTTGGGATAGCAAATACGTTGTTGTAAGATAAACGCCCTAAATGCAATAGACCTCGTTGAGCCAGAGGTAGGTTTAAGACGACACATAAGTGATGTACAATAATTAATTCAAGCCTATTTTGTTAATTTGGAGTTAAGTTAGAGCAAAATTCTAAAATCCATATTGGTATAATTTGACCAATTTAACTATCATGATCACACTGACACATAATTATACAATTTATCTAATGGGCGTTGGAGCCCTTTACACGATAGGGTGATTACTAATTTTGTGGATTGAAATCAAGGGTCAAAGAGTATTCTAAGAGTTGACCTAACACGGACTTGAAAGAGATTCTATGCGAGAAGGCACATTGTTCCACGGTAGTAAAACTATCGGCATCTGTCATGCCTCAATCATCTCTCTAATAAAGGATGTTTGAAGAGAATTGAAGTATTGAGATGTGCAAAATCACACACCATCACGAAAACAAAACAAAAAAGGATGAGGGTCCCAATTGCGAAAGTATGAGCGGAATGCTAGTTTATTAAATCAGCAAACATTTAGAATTTAGGTAGAAAGAAGTAATGCATAGACAGTTTTAACGAAAACAATAAATAAATAATTAAATACATAAATAAGCATGCAAACACAAAAATAAAATAAGCAAATAAGGAAGAGAACAGGGATTAAACATGGAAATACTTCAAATAAGAGAAAAAAAGGACGAAACATGATAATAAACAAATAACAAAGAGGAAAATGTGTGGAACATGAAAAATACATAATAGATAAGGAATCAAATAACAAGGAGAAAAAATAATAACTTAACATGCTAAAAATCAAACAAACAATGAATAACCAAATAAAGTAAACCCCACATAAGCATGAAACACGTAATGGCAAGTAGCAGAGTAGTCATTCTGTCGCGCCCGTTTTTCTCAAGAACAAGTTTTAATCACGACCTAACAACTTGTTCGGGCTTTGGGTTAGTGAATTAAGTCGTGTTAGGGCATCTATCTAACCTAAATAATCTAACTAAGGCAAACGAATCAGATATTATTGTAAGGGTTTAAATTACCTCGAGGTAAAGGTGTTAGGTATCCCTCGAGGTCCACAAATTTGGATCTCGGGCGTATCTCATGTAATTTACGTGAGGGGTTATAAATATCAAATAAGGTCACTTTATTATTTAGGTTATTTAAGCATGCATACTAAGTTATAAATGAAATTCAACTATTAAGGCTATTTTAGTTATTCGTTATTTGAGCATGCGAACTAGGTGATATAATAAAACATCAAAAAATTATTAAGCAATTAATAAGGAAATAAGCAAGGAGAAAGAATATGCACAAATAGACATAGAAGAATATCCAATTTTATTTGTTAAGCTACACCAAACAAGCATAAAATGTGCAAAGAATAAAACTTTAAAAATTGAGCAATTTATGAGTATAGTTTTTATTTTAAAAAATGTTTGTTTCTTTGTAGAGATGATGTCACGATATTGTTAATTGCACCCCTCCACCATAGAAAAAAATTTGATTTGAGGTCGGTCTTAAAAAATAGTAGTTTATATTTTGAAGACGATTGAAAAGATTTAGTTTACACATAAGCAAATAAATATCTACATATAAATACACATGATTCTTTTTTGTAAAATCTTGGATAGGTGGTACTCCTGAAGACGCAGCGATCTAATTTTAAAAGTTGAACTTATACCTCGTAATTCCTTTTTACTTTCTCACTAACTATAGGTTAGGAGATAGTATTATTTTATAATTTTTACAACATGTAATGTCCAACCCAAAGTTTTTTAGAAAAGAATTGAACAATGACTTTAACAAAACAAAATGATCATGTCAAAAATCTTATTTAGAAGTCTGCAGATCATTAAAGCAGACAATAACTAAGTAATACAACAATGAGAGATTATTAATACAACTTATTTCAAGTTGCAGGTAGTTTGTTAGATGCATGAATTTATTTATTAGCAAGATTTAATCAGGGCTAGCAAATAGCAGATGCAGTAAAATGATTATTAGTGGCAGAAAAATAACTATTTTGTAAATATTTAATAAACAGTGGAGCGGAAAATTAATAAGAAAGACATACATATTTCAGTTTACTAATTTAGAGTTTTAAATATGCTGAAAATTATCATGAACTAAAAATGATGCCCAGTCAATTTAACACATTGAAAAATATTTTAACTCTACAGACATGATTTTCATTCAATTAGCCTGCTGAAAAGTTCCTAACAGATTAAAGTTATTAAAACTTGATTAATTAACTAAAGGCTTAAGTTATCAGAACATGTTGAATTCATTTAAATAGATTAACAATCTTATTAATTAAGTCTATAAACATGATTTCTAAATGAAAAATAACACCGGATCTATAACCTAGATTAACAATCTTATTAATTAAGTCTATAAACATGATTTCTAAATGAAAAATAACACCGGATCTACAACCTATAGGCATATTTTTTTTCTACCATAAATAAGTTACGATAAAAAAATAAACAAGTAACACAAAACCCTCCTTTTTAGACGATTCTTCCAAATAATTTTATATAAATCTAGATAGTTAGAGTTTTTTTTTAAAAAAAAATTGTTACAAACCAAATGACCGGATAATAAACAATGACATACAATATTTAAATAACATCTTTAACAAAAGTGAGTTTGCACACTCAATCCAAGCAACTCTTCTCATGTTGCAAGCTATAGGATCATGTTCAACTTCACAAGGGCATGTAAATCAACTTTAAAAGAATATAATAACATAGAAATAAAGAACCGCACAAATATTAATATTTTCTAGCAGCAAAATTCATACAACAAATAATAACAAATAACATCACAAAAAGGAAGAGAAAAGAACTAACTGGAGTGCTTGCTTTATTCAATAGACGTTACATTAAATTAAATAGTTCATCAATGAAAAGCAGAAAATTAACTTGAACAGAAATACTAACCAATTAAGCTAATTATTTTATCAGCAATGAAGTATATACTGAATGGAAATATTTTTTCCAAAAACAGCTGTTTTATTTAAAGAAAAGTAATTTTAAGTTTTAAGATTGGTTCGAGACTTTTTAGAGTCCTCACTTAATTTTTCAAAGAAAAAAGAAATTATTCTTCCAATTGACTAAAATAGGAAATCAAATTAAAAGAGTTTTAAAAAGGGGATCGAGATTCATATTAGCATCTTAGGAAGGTTTTGAAAGCGCCTAAGACGTTTGCTTACCTGCGATTATCCGATAACTAATTTATTTGGTTAAAAACTTAACTTAATCTTGAATTTTGAAAATTTATTTGGAGATTTCACTTGCAAAATTTTATATTTTTTAATCTATTTAAACTTTATTCATTTGGCTTTATTTATTAAAACAGGATAGCGGCTTGCGGGGATTTGAAATTTTTCCAACCTTAAAGCTAATAGCAATTATCAATCAGCAAGTAAACGGTAAAGTAAAAAAAGGAGAGAGAGAGTTGGGTTCAAATCCGATTTATGTCCACCTGTATCGATATTTGGACCCATTTTGTTGTGGACTTGTGACCCACTTCAACGGTACCTATCCTAAACTTCAAGGAAACAATAAACAAAATAACTAGGATAACTTCTTACCCTTAGCACAGTTTTCATACAATAATAGCTATCACTCAAGTATTGATATGGCCCCATTCGAAGCATTGTATGGAAGGAGATGTAGGTCTCCCATTGGTTGGTTTGATGCATTCGAGGTGAGACCCTGGGGTACTGATCTTCTGAGGGAATCATTAGAGAAAGTGAAATTCATTCAAGAGAAGCTTTTTGCGGCGCAAAGTAGGCAAAAGGAATATGCAGATCGAAAGGTTAG
>NC_028642.1:28420687-28425528 GCF_001406875.1 Solanum pennellii
CTTCATGTCTTGATGCCTTGAAGTTCCGGCATGGACTAGCTGTTTATTTACTTTAGCTTCCTAGATATTCTTAGATTTAGTAATTTGAGGATAGATGTTCTTGTGGTGATGACTTCCAGATTTTGGGGATGATAAGTATTAAGTTTTTGAAGTTATTAATTGATTCCGTTAATGAGTATTAAGTCTTCCGCATTATATTCTGTTTTATTATGGTTGAAATGTTGGGGTTAGATTGGTTGGTTCGCTCACATAGTAGGATAAGTGTGGGTGCCACTCGCGACCCATTTTGGGTCGTGACAGGATATGGTGATTGCAAGCTTTCTACCCCTCTTCTTGGGTGTCTTTGCATGTGCCTCTTTTTGTGTTTCATGCTTCTTCGAACTTTGCTTATCTACTGTTAGAAGATTATGCAAGCTCTTAGACTCGTTTTCAAGCAATTTCGGATCTTCAGAAATATAGATTTTTTTAGAGTTTGAAGTGACTATTGAGTAATCGCAATACTAAATGACGGATGATTCATGAATTATTAGAAAAATAGAAGAATGAAAAGGCATAATCGAAGAAGAACACAATACCTTTCAAGAATCATGGACGAAAATGGCGGACAGAGAGCACCAATTTTGAGTTTCAAAATTGAGAAGATAAAAAAAAAATTGAGAAGATGAAAGGTTGAGAAAGTGATGCCTTAATTTTGGGAGTGGAGTAAATGGGTTTTGTTATTTGGGGAAAATAAAGAGTAAAATTAGGGGTAAGACTTAATTGGTTAGGATTCTAATATATTTGGGGGAAAATAAAGAGTAAATTTATGCGTTATATTTAATTAGTTAGGATTCTAATTTAATAATGTATCCGCCAGATTAGATTTAGGGAAAAATAGGGATTTTAGTATTTCTTAAATATATAAGGGAAATATGGAGAATATGTAAACTTAAGTTGTATATTCAGGTAATTAATCCATAAATATATTGGACTGGAAAAATGGGTTATTTGGTAAAGGAGAAATGGGTTGGGCATGATTTTGGGAGGAGAAGGAGATGGGTTGGTTGAAATTTTAAAGAAACGGCTCAAAAGCTTGCTCTTTTGATGGATTTAAGATCTTGGCAGAAAATTGTAATTAAACAATGACTAAATTCGGCTAAAACTTAACAAAATGAGTTAATGTAAATTAATTAATGAGCCTCTTAATTTTAACGAAATAAATTAATAACTTAATTTTAGACTAATTAATTTAGAGATATAAACTTTTATATAACTAAACTAATTATCCAAAAATTTAATTAAAGCAAAATATTTTTGATATGATTTTAGAATAATCATAAAATATAATAATCATATACATAATTAAGCAAAACATATATATTATTTAAAAGAAATTTTAAAAAAAAGACAAAAAACTATTTAAAATAACCTGGAAATCTTTATATATATATATATCTTAAAATTTTATAAAATTAATTATTTTAGATTGTTTGAAAATCAAAGAAGCTCGAAATGATTAATTTATATGATGGAGGTTCAAAATTGGGTGTCAACAACAGCAGCACAGCAAGAAAGCACACTCACAAAGCAACAAAATTCTTTTTTTATTGAAAAAGTCAATGAAATTTTCTTTCTTGTTACCAAATAGCGCATTAATATTAAAGTGATCAAGCATATGTTAGAGTGAGTGAGTAAGAGTGTGATTAACCGTGTGAAAGGGTGTAAGCATGAGGTGAGTATTAAGAATGTGTAAGAGTGTTAAACCATCTCAAGGTGAATAAGAAGATCTTTCTTATATAATATAAGAGAGGTGTCAAATTATAGGAAAGAAAATATTTAGGGATCAACTGTAAAATTATTTATTTTTTTACCAAATAAGCACAAGTAAGAAGTTGGTGTCCTTAATTTAAACAAAGAAAAATTGATCACTAAAAATAAAATGTCCATAAGCAGCGAAATAATTATTAAAGAAAGGAAGTAAATCTACATGAATCACGGGTCTTACTTGCCTTTACATACTATTTTCTGCCATATTAAAACAAGTAAAAATTAACCAACTTTAAGATAAACAAGAAAGAAATAAGTAAATTAAGGTTAACTTAACAACTCGATCCAAAATCTGGCAAACTGTAGTTATAATAGGCAAGACAAAAATCGATTGAATTAAGATTGAATCGAATTTGATTAACAAGAAAAGTCGGTTAACAATTAATCTATATACAAACAGTAAGCCTCTAATCAAAATAGATAGACAACTTGATATAATTAAAAAAAGAAATGATTTAATCACTGATTACAGATACATAAAATAGCATGCTAGAGTTTATCATAAGCAATGAGATACTAATATATACAATAAAAAATCACATAAATATCGATTAAGAAGTACATCAAAGAAATCAGCTGGAATGAAAGGTGTTAACTCAATTGATCAGTAAAAGAATAATAAACGGTCTTAGTTTTAAGAATAAATTATCTTCAGATACTAAATTAAGATAAATCAAGCCTGACTTTATCAGTGTAAAAACTTAAATCAATATTACTACTTTGGAGAATCCCCACTTCAAACGAAGATTGAAGAATTAACACAAATAATTAAGGGAGTTCATGAAACACGGAAGAATCACAGTTAGCATCAATCATACTAAAATGAAATCTATCTAGAATAGACATGTATAGGACGATTGAGCATATATTTATTAAGAATGAAAGTAATAATCAAAATATCTTAAAAGGGAAAACTAACCCCGGAGGAATCCTAACAAGATTCGTCTTTAGTAGACCAAAATCTTGACTTCGAACCGATTAAACCTATCGTCAAACGTTGATCGTCATTGTCATTAAACTCGTTTCTTCTCACCACAGCTAATGTTGTTGTCGTTTTCGCCGGAGGTCGCCTGATCACTGTTGTCCTCGCCGGCTGTTGGAGTTATTGTTGTTGTTATCGTTGTCAACTTGCTATTGTCCCTGATGGCTAAAGATGCTGCCATAATGGAGGCTTGCCGATGGTCGTCGAAGGCTGCTGATCGAGCGTAGAGAAAAGGAGACGGGGGCACGAGGAAAAGAGAGGAGAAGAGAAAGACGAGGAGAGGGAGCCGACTGCCACTGCAGGTGGCTCAAGAACACGCGACGCGGGGGTTTGACCGCAGCCTGCTGGACGGAGAAAAAATGGAGAAAAGAGAGGGAGAGCAAAAGAAAAATATAGGGTTTAGGATCCTTTGATGTTAAAATAAGAATGTGGTATTAATAAATCTAAACTTTTGATTGAAATCGAATGGACTTATATGACTTAACTAGGATGATCTGATTTGATTGTACGGGTGAGATTAAAATAAATGAGTCTTGAGAATTTAATTTGGATTGGCGAAAATTGAAATATAATTGGCTAGAATTGAAATGAAAGAGTAGCTAGAATTGAAATACAATTGGAATTGGAGTGTAATTGAAAGAAATTAGAATAGAATAGGTTAAGATTCAAATGATTTTGAGGAAAAATTAAGGAATTGTTATCCTATTAAAAAATACTACACATATTGAAATATTTTCTTATAATTAAACACATCTAAAATTTTAAAATATTTAAGTAAGATAATTATTTCGAGTTTAACTATCGATAAAAAATAATTTGATAATAATTACAATAAATTTAAAAATCATGCATACTAAAATGTACAATTTTAAGATAAAATTGATTAAAATTTAAACTTGAAATATGTTTTTTTAAAAATCAATATATATATATAAATGAGAATCATAGAGGAGCTGATGTGGCACCTCTCTAAGGCCTCCATTTCAATTTCTTTTTTTCCTCCTTTTTTTTATTTTTTTTTCATTTCTTTTCATTAAATAATTTGTTTATTAATTAAAAAATTCATTCATATTTATTATTCTAATTATACCTAATAAGTTACAACAAAACCTCCATCTATTTACATTCTCTACTTAAATAATATGTCTCTTCAACTTATTTTTAATTATTCTTATGGTTTACACAAACTATAAATAACAACTATCTATGTTCAATGATCATTCTCATTTTCTCATTCTTTCTTTTTATTAGTATAGTTTTTTCCTCTTTTACATTTTTTTCTTCATCTTTTTCATCAATCATGTACTTAATAAGTTCACCATATGATCTTCATATTGATAAAGATCATAGATATATTCTTCAAGATTCATCAACTTGATGTTTGCATTAGTTTGGTACAAGTTTATGAAAATGAAGAAGGAATCATAATTATTTCAAGATTTCATCAAGAAGATGGTCATATTAGTAAAAAAAGTTTGAATGATTTCCAAATATTTTGAAGATTAACTCATTCATGTATTGTTTTGATTATATTTTTTTAATTAGATATATAATTTCATGTTATTCAACAAAAATTAAATTATGAAACTCTACTAATCAACACATTAGAAAGCTCAATTAACATTATTTTCTTCATTTTACTTTGCTCTTTTTCTTCTTCTTCTTCTTCTTATTCTTATTCTTCTTCTTCTTCTTCTTCTTCTTCTTATTATTATTATTATTATTATTATTATTATTATTATTATTATTATTATTACTATTATTATGTGAATGAATGAAGATGAAAAGTTATATAGTTTTATTTTTATGTAATTTTTTCGTCAAGTTCTAATTAATATTTTAATTTTTGTGACAATTGAAAAATGTAATATTGCACATGATACATTTCTTATAGCTATTGCATATTGATGCCCCTAAAAAATATATGATGTAGTTTATCATATTAAAAAATAGTCATAGACTAAACAAAAAATAAATTAATCATTTTTTAGTACTTTTAAAAAATTTAATGAATAAATAAATTATTTAATGAAAAGAATGAAGAAAAAATTTT
>NC_028642.1:28428216-28434231 GCF_001406875.1 Solanum pennellii
ATATATATATATATATATATATGATATGTTGTCTAATTTATTAAATTATTGGTTATCAATTTATTTAGAGTAACTTTTTTCATTAATATTTTTTTTATGAACACTGTATAATTTAACTCCCTCCTAAAATATAATTTATAATTTACTACAGCCGCATAAACAAAAGGAAAATTTCCATGAAATTATTTTTCTTTCTTTACATGTTTCTAAAGATAACATACCAAATAGATTATACGAAATCAACTATATTTAAAATACTAAAAGCATAGATAGTGAACAACAAGTTGAAAAATATAATTTATTGGGTTTAATGATAAATATATTTGACTCAATATATTTAAACAAAAAAATTTATTCATAAATCTAATAATGTCCGCGCGAAGCGCGGATATATTAACTAGTATATATTTAATTGAACAACATTTCTGAAATAGTTAAAGGTCGGTCAAAATTGAGTGTGAACAATAGGATGCCTAAGCCTATCAATTTAAGAGTATTTAGCGAGAGTATACTTTTAATCACAACACATTCGTATGCTATACAAAATACCACTCTATCATTTAGATCACACACATGCTTCGCTCACATTTCTCAATACAACATCATGATAATACTTCACTCCCATACAATATACCTTCAAGGCCATGATAACAATGTATAAAGTAAGTAAACACCTCCACCATAAGTGGATCACACATAAATCTATCACAATTCTATATATATAAGAATAAATCTCAACCCCTATATCCGAGATACTACAATAGATAAAGACAATTGACATATTTCCATAATCAATTCCATCATCCATATAAGCAATTTAACATGAACTAATTCATAGATTTTCTTTCTAGGTCATGATCTTCATATCATCAATACATCCCTGATTCACCATCATAAGATATAACTAATGACATTAATTCATAAACTAATTTCATATAAACACATACTATTCATTATACATTCATAATCAACCAATTTCCAATCAGTTTAGGAGTTTAGGAGTTTAGAGGAAGGCATGAGTTCTTCAAGGAATTCAATGTGAAATCAATTTATAATCATCAATCAAACCTTAATTCATCAATTTAAATGTTTTGAAAACATCTTATTAATGAACTAATGGTAAGATTAAAAAGTAGGATTTTGAAATCTATTTTGATTTGACTCCTTGAATGTAAGATTAATCAAGGATGAAGGGTCACTATATCTTCTTAGATGAGAATCCACGAAAATTGAAGAATAAACACCTCAAAATCCTCAAACTTAGCTTGAACTTGACTTCAATCTTCAATGGAGTTCTAGAGAGAAGATATTTTGAGAGAGGATTTTGATTTGAAAAATGAAGTCTAAATAAGGGTTTTATAATTTAATACTCTTAAAATACCTTAAATGACTTAAAATATCCGTTCACAAATTAATACGGACTTGGGTAAATTTTCACCCCTCACTTGGTCGTGTCACCTGAAAGCAACACAGTTATCATTATGCGTTGACGGATTGTACTGGTCTTCTGTCAATTGGGACTGTGGCATGGTTTGGAGGGGCCTGACCTATGGACTGTGGCATGGTTTGGAGGGGCCATCCATGGGATGTGGATGGGCTTACGGGGCGTGGACTCCTCTCGTAAGTCACCACAAAATGGCAAACTTTCATGATTCGAGGTATCTAACTTAGGGTCCTCCTCAAGGTCGGATCCTTAGGGTCTAACCCTTAAGCACCTCAACTATGACTTGGGACAACAGGAAACAACATCAAGACAAACACAAACGCACACACATTAGGCTCTAATTTCACTAGTTCATTTTTAAGATTGTTACAATGCTCTCTTTGATTAGATGGACAAAAATCAACTGTGTTTGGTACAATAGAAAAAATCAAGTATCTCATCCGACAAAAATACGTGTTTGCATTTTGTAGGGACATTTAGATTATTCAATTATCTTGTATTCCATAGCATATTTTGAATACTAAACGCAACATATACCTTCTTTTCTAAAATTTCCTCAAATCATAATACATATAATGAACAAGAAGACAGTTCAACAGTTGTATTTTGAAGTGAGTTAAATATATTATGTTTAATGAAATGAATAAGAATGAGGAAATGCTGCATTGAATATCTGTTTTAAAATGTTAAAAATAATATTTTTATCTTTATTTCATAATTAAATAATAATTCGTGCTAAAACCCAATCCGACTCATATGGGTTAAATGGAAAATTTTGATAAAATAATCAACATAATTCGATTCACTTGGGCTAAATGAGAAATTTTGATAAATAATCAACCCAATCCGACTCACTTGGCATAAATGAGAAATATTGATAAAAAAATCAAATTTAAATTTAAATATATAATATAGAAAAATAAAATATAAGATTCCATAATACTAATAATTACACTTACTACATCAACATGTGCATACTTTCAATTACATATTTTCATTTTATAGCGATATTTATTTTCTTCCACTATTTTGTGTCCTTTGTCAAATATGTATGTTATTTGAATGTAAAATGGAAATAATTATTTTCTCTCTAACTTCACCTTATTAATAATAATACTAAACGCAATATATACCTTCTTTTCTAAAATTTCCTCAAATCATAATACATATAATGAACAAGAAGACAGTTCAACAGTTGTATGAAGTGAGTTAAATATATTATGTTTAATGAAATGAATAAGAATGAGGAAATGCTGCATTGAATATCTGTTTTAAAATGTTAAAAATAATATTTTTATCTTTATTTCATAATTAAATAATAATTCGTGCTAAAGCCCAATCCGACTCATATGGGTTAAATGGAAAATTTTGATAAAATAATCAACATAAATCGATTCACTTGGGCTAAATGAGAAATTTTGATAAATAATCAACCCAATTCGACTCACTTGGCATAAATGAGAAATATTGATTAAAAAATCAAATTTAAATTTAAATATATAATGTAGAAAAATAAAATATAAGATTCCATAATACTAATAATTACACTTACTACATCAATATGTGGATACTGTCAATTACATATTTTCATTTTATAGCGATATTTATTTTCTTCCACTATTTTGTGTCCTTTGTCAAATATGTATGTTGTTTGAATGTAAAATGGAAATAATTATTTTCTCTCTAACTTCACCTTATTAATAATAAGTTTGTACAATGATTACACACACAATCAACTAATTATTGATATGATAATGATTTAATATTTGTTTTTTGTCTAATAGAATTAAGGATAGTTGTGGTACATATTTAACAACCATTTTTAATTACATAATATTGAATATAAGAATAGAAAATATCAATAATTGGTAATGCTACATTAGATTTTAGTAAATTCTTTGTATTCCTTAATATCGTTTCTCCAATTATTTTGAATGATATAAAATTAACTTTTTATTGATTTTCTTTTCATCAATCTTATTTTTTTTCTTTTAGTTTCTTAAATAGTGGATTTTATGTGATAGATTATTTTTATTCGATAACTTTTAATTGATTCGTTTTAGATAATATCGATTCAAGATACTCATTTGATTGATATAATAAAGTTTTGTTACATTTTACTTTTTATCATATTTTATTTTTGCAATAGAGTTTTGCCACATAAGTTTGGTTGCGATAATTATTTTTTATTTATCTTACACAATCATCGTATTATAATTTAAGTAGTTATCTGATTCACTTGAGAAGTCATTTGGTTTTTTATTTTATTTTAATATTTTTGAAATTAAGACAGAAATAAAAAATATATATATTTGGATAGAAAGTAAAATTTTGCATTGTTTATCATCAATTTTAATATATTAAAAGTTATATTTTAATATTTACTTAATATTTCAAGCAATTGTTCATGCTAAAGTCTGATCTGATTTCACTTGAATTACAAGAGAGATATTGATAAAATAGTCAAATTTAAAAATAGTCTAATCTAGGGTTGGGCATTCGATTGTTCGGTTCTATTTGAAAAATATACAAGTTGAAACTAAATTGAAATAAATTTGTTTCAGTTTAATTTTTATAATTTTGATTTGATTTATTTTGGTTAATTTTTTTGTTCGAATATTATCAACACATACATGAAACACTGACATAACACACTGTAAGAACAATGTTAAATAGAGTGTATAGTATGCATGTATTAGTTATGCTTGCATTAATTATCATACATTATTTTAATGCATTGTTTGGCTTGATGCATTTAAAATAGTATGTATTGAATTAAAAACATTATTTACAAACATACCCTCCACTTTTAAGGTGGAAAAGGGGTAAAAAAAAAAAGTCTTGATGTACAATTGGATCTTTTATCATTTTAATGCATACATTAAAACTATTGTATTGCTAATACCTAGAAATCCATTCACTTCAATATTTTCTTAATTTTTCTATCATACTTTCTGTCATTATTTTCAAGTTAAAATCTTCATTTTCAATCAACTCTTTTAAAATAAGATCAAGCTCAACAATTTTCACAACGTGCACAAATTTGTAACGTACTCTGAACCAAACACCTTCAAAGTAAGTGCATAAAAAGTTTCAAGAAACTAAACATTGACCTCACTTTTCCCAATCAACACTAGTGAGGAAACCTGGTTTAGTTCCACCTTCACAATCATGAGTTCGGAGATAATCAAGAAATCCAATATCATAAAAATTATAACTTTCAAATGCAAGTTCAAAGTGTTGTGTTGTATCAAGCATCGAGTATGTAGAGTTCCACCTAGTACGAACATCTAAACATAATGATTTCATACAAGTTATCAACTAAGATTCACAACATTATTCAATTCCGAGCGCTCCTAGCTCAAAAACTGAAATTTCAAGCGCTCCTAGCTCAGAAATCACACACATAAAAACACATTGAGGCCCATAGAACCCAATAATAATAGACTAACAAATATACGTGACATACACTTCCTGTGTGAAGTTTTAATTTTAATAAATCGAAGTTTTAAATAACACATCAAGCTAAAAATTAGCTCCTTTTACGATTAATTTTTCACTATTCCGATTACAAGAAACAAAAACGCGCAAAATTGAAGAAACTCATATTCAGGTCAGTCTTAAAAATTATTTATTGTACAAGTACATCAACGTCAAAATAATCAACATAAATAATCCAGATGAAATTTCTCATTTCAGATTGTTGTAAGTCAAATCAGTATGTTCAAAACATTGAAAATTCTCAAAACTTTCAAGGGTTTTCTCGATTAAAGTCGTATATCTTTCAGTTTTTGAAACTCTAACAATGTTCTGGTAAAAGAAAATTCATTAAATGTAGATCTGAATACAAGATTGACTAAATTATCAATTTTTCATGGAAAAATAAGCCCCAATTCATGCACCAGTTTTATAGCTCCAATTTTTTTTTATGATTGCCGATAAAATATCTCTAGTGAAATTATTTTAACCTAGATTAAGAAATTAATTTTTTTTTAAGTCACTAAATATCCAATGATATAAAACTCAAAAAGTGATTTTTGGAAAGGGTCCAAATACTTCAAATTGATACAACCGTGTACAAAGTTAAAAATTATTGAAAAAACATTAAGTAACTATCTTAAGGTCACAAATAAAAAAATTCAATAATGACAAAAAGTCTTTGAAATGTCAAAGAAAAGAAGAAAAAACATAAAATAAAAATAGAATAAAGAAGAAGAATAATCATTTTTTACATTAAAAAATACTTCCTCCGTCACCTTTGTACTTTGCACTTGCATTAAGAAATGATGTAATTTTACCCTTATATCCTTATTTAATGTTTTCTTAAATCAACTTTATAATAAATGATGAATACATTTTCAAGATTTATTAACTAATCTATCAAGAATATAATAGGCAAAATATGATAATTCATGCATAAATTTTATAAATGACAAGTATTGTGGTCCATCTATTTATAGAAAGGATTGACATATAAAATGAGACGGGACGAGTAATATATTAGGGTGTGACATTTTAAGGGGTACATATTCCACTAATAAAATATTTTTTCTTTTTTATATTTTTTCGGG
>NC_028642.1:28434850-28467611 GCF_001406875.1 Solanum pennellii
GGGGGGGGGGATTTGGCTATTTTCTCAAACTCATTTGTGATACCTAAGTCTAAAGAAGTAAAAATCGACAAAAATGATACTTCCTCCAACCCAAATTAATTAAATGCGGCGTTTTGGTGTTCATGAGCAAAAGACACACTTTGGATCACCTAAACTATTCAGATTCGTATTTCAAATAAGATATTTAAAATTTTGAAAGATTGAATTCACTGTTACGTAAAAATGAATCTAATACATAAATTAATAAGTTCACCTTTAGGTTTGAACACGTTAATTATTAAAATATAATAATTTTTATTTATATATAGTAATTAATCATCTAAATTATCTATATAAAAATATTTAAAAATTACGTTATTTTCTCAACTCATTTGCGATACTTAAGTCTAAACAAGTAAAATTGACCACAATAGTACTCCCTCCAACCCAAATTAAAGACGTCGCTTGGTGCTCATGATTAAATTATCTAAATAATTCAGATTTTAATATTAAATAGACGTATTCAAAATTTAAGATGTTGAGTTCATTGTCAAGAAAAGATGAATCTAATACATAAATTGGATAGGTTGACCTTTAGGTTTGGACACATTAATTATTAAATTATAATACTTTTTATTTATTTATAGTAAATTACATTATTTTCTCAACTCATTTGTGATATACGAGTCTAAACCAGCAAAAATGACAAAAATGGTACTCTCTCCAACCCAAATTAAAGGCGGCATTTTGGTGTTCATGAGCAAATGATGCACACTTTGGATTATCTAAACTCATATTCATATCTCAAATATGAGTATTCAGAATTTGAGAGGTTGAGTTTACTGTTATGAAAAGATGAATCTAATATATTAATAATATAGATTTATATTTAAATTTGGACACATTAATTATTAAAATAAATAACTTTTATTTGCTTATAGCAATTCATTGCTTAAAATATATAAAAATTTTACTAAAAAATTAGGCTATTTTCTCAACTCATTTATGAACCCAGTCCAAACAAGTAAAATTGAGAAAAATGGTACTCCCTCCTGCCTAAATTAAAGACGACATCTTGGTGTTCATGGGTAAATGATACACACTTTCGATTATCTAATTATTCATATTCATATCTCAAAGTAGACGTATTCAAAATTTCAAAAAATTTAATTTACTGTTACGAGAAGATGAATCAAATATATAAATTGAATAGGTTCACATTTAGGTTTGGACACATTAGTTATTAAAATGTAGTAACTTTTATTTATTTATAGTAATTAATCATTTAAAATATAGAAAAAATATATATTAAAGAATTACGCTTAAATTCACTCTGAAATAGATATAGAATACGTTGCAACATATACATAATATGTTTAATTAATCAAACAAATTCAACATATGCTACAACATAATCACCATCAATTGCACACCTTAGTAGATATGTTATATGTGAATAACGTGTAACATAATGTTATTTTTACTATACGATAAATATATAATTATTAAATTTCTTGATACATATTTTATATATATATATATATGTGTGTGTGTTTGTATGTGTGTGCGCGTGTGTGTGACAAATCTTGTACTTTTACTCTTTTGCTCAAATTAATAAAAATTCACTCTAACAATTCATAAGATCATTATGAATAAGTCAATCATGAAAAAACTTTAACGAGATTTTTTTGAAATAGCTTAAAGAATTTATGTTAGGCAAGTCTCAGATAGAATCTTAGCGAGATAATGAACCTTCAATTCTAGTTAAAAAAGACAAAGTACATAAAGTACTAAATAGAAATGAAAGAAATTGAAGAAGATGGATAAATTAATTAATTTGCCAAGTGACCCTTAATTTTTCAACATTCACAATACAAATTAAGAAAATTGAAGGAAGATGTCAAGTATCAACTAACCAACCAATTCTTAGGTAAACATTCACTATTCTATTATACGATATATAAAACAAATAAATAAATTAGAGTAAAAAGTATAATATCAATATGTAAGAATAGAAAAAAGCCATTGGTCCATTAGAAGACATCAATAGTTGTTGTCGATATATTTATTAATACTAGAGGGTGATAAGCCCGTGCAAGCATTGGCCTTGTATAAATAAAGATAATTACAATTCAATTAATTCAAATAATGTTTATTAAATTGAATTCATTCGATTGGAATTATCCTAGTTTTCATTAAGTGTTTGATCTACCAAAAAATAAAGGGTTCAAATTTCACTAACAGTTTATCCTTAAAATTAATTACTTATTTTCTAGATTAGTTTCCAAGATTTAATACTTGTTAGAAAAAACAATAAGAAATATAATTGACGAAGAAGATGACTTTGAGGCGTATAAAATCACTTTCTTTAAAGAGATATTGTCCATATACATATAAAATACGAATAAATATAAATTTTTTATTTATATATGCAGATTTTTCTTAGACAACTTATAGAGAGTCTTTATATTTATAGAACATAAGAGATGACTTTTCATAAAAGTTATGTTCTATCACGAATGTATGACTTTTCATAAGAGTCGTGTTCTTTCATGATCAAATGACTTTTTATAAGAATTATGTTTTCATGAGCAGTTTATTTAGTTTAAGACTTCTATATATTACAAAATATCCAACAATACTAACATCAATTATTACTTATTAGGGTTAATGTGATAAATAGTCGTGTCAATCATTGTATTCTTAATGGATACGTTAAGTTTAAATGTGATAAGTAAAAAGTACGAAAAAGTATTAAAAAGAATTGAAAGGTAAATTAATAAAAATATTCTTCAATAGTCATGTCAATCATTGTTTTTTTAAATGAATATGTCAAGTTCAAATGTAATAAGTGAAAAAGTAAATGAAAAAAATATTAAAAAGAATTAAGTAAATTAGTAAAATATTCTTTTTGTTTATGATTTTTTTATAAGCGCGTAAATAAAAATATAAACAAATAATACAAAGGAATAGATTCATTAATAATTGTGCATAGATAATTTTGTGAATCTTTTAGTATTATGCATATGGAATTATTATTTTTTTTTTAAAAAAAATCATGAAATGACAAAGCACACATGTTGATACCCAAAATTAAAGTCACTCTTATATAATTGAGAAAAATGGTACTCCCCCCAACCCAAATTAAAGGCGACGTTTTGGTGTTCATGGGCAAATGATACACTTTGAATTATCTAACTGTTCAGATTAGTATCTCAATACATGTATTCAAAATTTCAAAAAATTGAATTTACTGTTACCAAAAGGTGAATCAAATACATAAATTGAATAGGTTCACCTTTAGGCTTGGAGACATTAGTTATTAAAATATAATAATTTTTATTTATTTATAGTAATTAATCATTTAAAATATATAAAAACATGTATTAAAAAATTACGCTTAAATTCACTCTGAAATAGATAGAATATGTTGTAACATATATATATATGTATATATATGTATATATATATATATATAATATTTTTGATTAATCAAACAAATTCAACATATGCTACAACATAATCACCATCAATTGCAGGCCTTTAGTAGATATATAATAGTATGTGAATAACCTATAACAAAATGTTATTTATTTTAATATATATATATATATATATATATATATATTACTTTTACTCTTTTGCTCAAATTAATAAAAATTCATTGTAACAATTCATCATGATCATTATGGATAAGTCAATTGTAAAAAAAGATTTAGCTAGATTTTTTTTGAATAATAGCTTAAAGAATTTATATTATAGGCAAGTCTCAATTAGAATCTGAGTGAGATAATGAACCTTCCATTCTAGTTAAAAAAGAGAAATTACATAAAGTACTAAATAGAAATGGAAAAAATTGAAGAAAAAGGACAAATTAATTAATTTACCAAGTGACCCTTAGCTTTTCGACATTCACAATACAAATTAAGGGAAATCGAAGGAAGATGACAAGTATCAATTAACCAACCATTTCTTAGGTACTTTCACATTCACTCTTCTATTATATGTTATATAAAATAAATTAAAATAAATAAGGGTAAAAAATATAATATGTACTGAATAGAAAAAAGCCATTGGTCCATTGGAAGACATCAATAGTTGTTTTCGATGTATGTATTGATACTAGAGGATGATAAGCTTGTGCAAGCACAGACCTTATATAAATAAAAATAATTACATTTCAATTAGTTTAAATAATGTTTATTGAATTGAAATCATTCGATTGGAATATGATTATTCTAGTTTTTATTAAGTGTTCGATCTATTACAAAATAAAGGATTCAAATTTCAATAACAGATTATCATTAATATTAATTACTTATTTTTTAAATTAGTTTCCAAGACTTAATATTTGTTAGAAAAAATAATAGGAAATATAATTGAGAAGAAAATGACTTTGAGGCGTGTAAAATTACTTTCTTTAAAGAGATATTGTCTGTATACATATTTGAAAAATACAAACAAATACAAAATCTTTTATTTATACATGCAGATTTTTCTTAGACAACTTATAGAATGTCTTTATATTTATAGAACATAAGAGATGACTTTTCATAAGAGTTATGTTCTATCATGAATGTATGACTTTTCATAAGAGTTGTGTTCTTTCATGACCAAATGAATTTTTTTTATAAAAGGTCTTTTTTTTTCGATTTAAAAAAAAAGTGACTTTTTATAAGAATAATGTTCATTCATGAGCAGTTTATTCGATTTAAGACTTTTATATATTCAAAATATCAACAATACTAACATCAATTATTACTTATTAGGGTTAATGTAGTAAAATAGTCATGCCAATCATTATTTTCTTAATAAATACGTCAAGTTCAAATGTGATAAATAAAAAATAATCGAAAAAGTATTAAAAGAATTGCAAGGTAAATTATTAAAAATACGCTTCAACAGTCATGTCAATAATTGTTTTCTTAAATGAATATGACAAGTTCAAATGATACAAAGAAATAGATTCATTAGTATTTATGCATAGATAATTTTGTGGATATGTTAATATTATGCATATGGAATAAAAAAAAATTATGAAATGACAAGCACACATGTTGATAACTCAAAATAAAAAAAAGTCACTAGTAGAATAGAAAAAAAAATGTAAAACAAGTATTAGAAACGAGTAACTTTGGTTACCCAATATTACTTCACTTAAACTTTATTACTCCTTAGTCCTTGTATATGAAGTACTAGGCAGAGAAGACCGTGCTCTAAATGCGCATGCACACTTGCACATTGAAATCGTTTGCAGGTATATACATAATTATTATATATATGGTTGACAATGGTTTGTGGCTGCGTTATTTACATAAGAAAATTTACTCTTGTAGTATTTACATAATGTCACACTTTGATTGTCCTCCCATGCTGGTCAGCTCTTGCCAAGAAGTACCTATGGAAGAAGAGAGAAAATAACTTTAGGACTAAGTGAAATATTTAGTTATACATGCATCTTAATTACCACAATCTTTCTATTCCACAAAAGTTGCATTTGTATGCAATAATCAGATTGTGACAGGTTTAGTTAAGTGTTAAAAGTGTAATTCATTCTATTATCCTCTAAGCAACTCAAGATATGATAAGTCTGAGATTTATTCCTTACTGTTTATAAAGTCCATTGGGTTATGGATGGAGGGGTTCCTTTGTTCATTCTATGGTTTGTTTAGTTGTTTCATAAACAAAGCAAGACACCTTTTTGTTTAAAATTCATGTCCATAGAAGAATGTAACATATACGAAGAAGAGAGGTTGCATTATGTCTAGGTAGAATTTTCAAATTGCCTCTAGTCAAGGGAAATATCGTCAGCAAGGATTAAAGAGGAAGGATACTAAGTTAATTATGGACTAGTCACTAGAGCATGCATGATCTAAGTATATTGTGAACACTTTAGGTCGTACCTGATGTTGTAGAGAATATGACCAACTGTTTTCAAATGTAGGCAGCAAAAGTTTATGTCATCAACATAAAAAATGTACGACATCAACATGCCAACCATATTGTAAAAAGATGGTACATACTTCACAGGTAATCAAAATGAGAAAATGTTAGACGGAAATCTGCTCTTTGGAAAATAGTGTTGATAAATGAACATAGTTTAGCTTGGATTGTTCATTCGAACATTGAGAAGGGAGATCAAACCTAATCCACTGTCAACACTTGACTGACCAGAGACTCAGTGGAAAAATGAGAAGTTGATAAATCAGTAAGTGCATTTCAAACAAGTTATACTTTTAATAATTAGAAAAAACCTCAAGAACAAAAGAGTCTACCTCAAAATAACCATCATATTTAGGAATGAATACATGTTCCTTGATTGTATAAGTTATGTTCTAAATATTTAGATAAAGATTACATCAATTGAAGTGTAGGAGCAGGTACCTTTCAGTCTTACTTTGTCATAATCTGTTTCAGCTTACATTTGCTGCTTTCAGGGGTAGCTGGTGCAGTGAGCGACAATCATTGATTTCTAGCGATATCTTTATTGGTGATTGACACGATGGCAATCACTAATATTTTGCGGAACCTTTTTTATTGGGGTAATGAGTGTCTTCCCCACCAATTTGTATTGCGCGGATATGAGTGATAACAGTTAATTTTTGGAAGATCAAAGGAAATTATGCAAGATAAAAATTTTATGTAAGAAGTAGGAAAGCATAGTGTATTGTTTTGATAATCATTTAAAAAGTTGTACAATATTTTACCTTGGTGCAACGTATATCATAAATTTCTACGCTGTGAGAGATAGCAGTTCATCTCCAATTTTGTCTGAAATTGTTATTGTCGCCAAATGAGTATCATCGTGAATGGTAACTTCAAATTGACATCTGTTATGGAGATAGAAATAAAATGAAAATATTAACTATGAGGTAGAGTATAGTTTGAAATTGTTATTTGCTAAGGGAATTATACATCTCTATAAAGATAAGTTTGCTTCATATGACAGTCTTTACATCCAGATCCAATGATGTTCACAAACGAACATAATTAAAGCATCTAAAACTGATATATGTCACACACAATCATCTTTAGCTGCGAATACAACACATCTTACTTAACATAACATACACCGAGTACTCTATTCGTTGTTCTTTTTTTGTGGCAGGTCTTACGTAACAACATACATGCCCTACTTGTGAAAATGTACTCAAATATGCTTGGATTATGAATTTCATAGTGCCACAAATATTAATCAGATGCAGAAAAGGTCAAATTTAGATATTGTGCTAATCTACTCATTCTCTCATATAACTAAATCAAATTGACACCCTTTTTGTTCAAGTGTACCTCACCTTACTCGTTGCTAAGTAATTTCGGTTGTCTAATTATTCTTCTTGCATTTTTTAAAACTAACTATTCTGGTATAATCAGATAGTAATTGTTTACCTCTGTTCTCAATCAAGCTATTAATCAGAGTCAATTTTAAGCTTCAACAGTGTAACAAGAAAAATAATAAATAAAAACTCAGTACGAAAATAACATGAAATTCCAATCAACATAAGTTAAAAGATTGATTGTTCCTTGTACAGTAGGGAGTATTATAGTTTTCAAGAAAGCATTTTTGTCCCAGATGGACCTGATAAAACGTTTATATCAAGTTCTAGCAGAGGATCTAACATGTCTAAAAGAATTCATAATCAACAATTTAGGATAACATACGGAGCATGAGTTAGCTTAAAAAGCAAATGAGGCTATAGGGAGTAAACAATTTACTTAGACAAATATTGCATTATCATATAATAGAATAGCTTGTCTTTAATCTGATATCAGTAGTTCCATTTCATACCTAAGTTGATCGGACTCTCCAAATATATTGACACGTGTGTGTTGGATTCTTAAAATATACACTATTTTTGAAGGACCCGACACACACCTGATGACATTTTTGAAGGGTCCGAAAAAAATTGTTTCATACTGTCAAAAAGTAAGTCTCATTGACAAAAGGCTGAGACAGAGAAGCCAACTGTAGTCAGTACTCAACAAAAAGTAAGTTAACTTCAATTGTAATGAAAAATAGTATGAGATTTTGAACAAATAAATTATGTAATAAAATCCTAACAAAGCTAAGTGAAAAGATCTATAGCTAAGAGTAAAATGTCATAATTATAAATGATAAACTCTGAACTATATCATGTATTTACAGCCGCGAATTAAAATATTTAATACATCACTCACCCTCCACAAGCAATATCGACCTAGTTCCAACACTTCTCTTTTTTTATTTTTTTATTTGAAGCTTTAAACTATTGGGTTTCGCAAACAAAAGTAAATTTGAACACCACCAACAAACTCAAATTTAAAAAAATTATATGAAGACACCAAAATTAAAATTCATTAACCGAAGATAAAAGCTAGCAACTTTATTTCAAATCCAATTAAAAAAATTTCAGATGGCAAAATGGAATAGGATTTCAACTAAAAGGAAAGATTGAGAATCATCATTACAACTATAAAAATGAAGGAAAAATCATGATAACTTTGAAAAAAAAATAAAAATCTTACGAGAAATAAAAGAAACGATTTGAAGGAGGCTTACCTGAGATGAAGGGGGAAACAAGAAGATTTTCGGTGATCAAAATAGAGCTCCTACTGTTAGGATTTAGGATCAGAGAGCGGTGGAGGAATAAGGTTGAAACACGAAGCCAGGTACATAATTGAAGACACCTTTTTCAAGACACGTAAGGTACCATAAAGCACTAAAAAGACAAAAACACCCTCTTTCTAATATAGTAGAATACGAGCTGTATGTTTACTCTAGGTTAGGGGTATTTTAGGGTTTTCCATTATTTTTAGCAATGTTATTCTTGTACAATTATGCTTCTTAGGTTGTACATTTTTTTAAAAGTGAAAAAAACCTTGGCTAAATCAGATTGCATTAATTAAGGATATATTTGGCATTTACATATTTTTATCTTTTGTTGGCTTTTGTACTTTGTGAATAAAAAGTTGAACTATCTCATTTTACGTATTTTAATGGCCCTCATTTCTGCTACTTATTTCACATTGCTGTGGTTAGAATCAGTCTCCTTCACATCACAAGTCCTCAAGAACACTCTTTTCTCCATAAACTATACTGCTCTTTCTTGCCCAGTTTACAGGTAAGTGTCCCCTCTGTTTGTTCGCCCTTTTTATGTTATCTTGTGTTAATTTCTGATTCTGAGATGTTTTGAATTTTCCATGAAATATTTGTTTTTTTTCATGGGTTGATCTTAAATTTCAAATCGGCTACAGCTCTTTGATGATATGATTTAATCTTAAATATCATCTGTTTCATCTCTTTCAAGGTAATTAAGAGTTTGTTATATTAGGTACAATATACGTAATTGCATAAAAGGTGTTTGTGAAATTGCCCAAAAGAAAGTATATCTATTTCTGGACTATGTTAGAAAGTCTTAACCCAGTTATTTTTGCTTATGGATTTGAATATTGCCACAAGTTTCAATATTAGGATTCGAACCCAAATACGGACTTTAGGGGATGACGGAGTAATGGTGATGGTCATAGGCTGATGTTATCACTTAAGGCCTGTAAGCATTACTTTAATGTTGTGCTGGCGTTTTTCTGCTTGATTTTTATTTCCAGTTGTTGCTTCTATTAAGTTTTTTCCGTCTCCAAATTCCTTGTACTCCAGAATTAAATATACCTTTTGTTTTGGCGAGATGGATTATTGTATTTCTTGAAGGTTAAACACTTTAGACTAAAGCATTATCTTTTGGCTTTTACCTGAAAGAAGACAGGATCTTCTTAATTGTGAAGATGAGAGGATATTTAGATGGTATGAGTTCGTTATGCTAGGCATGTATTTACTGAAACCTTTTGAATTATAATTTTTGTTTTCAATTTTAATCAAAGACCTTCTTGTACACATCATCGAGGGCAGTATTCATGTCAAAGAATTCTTGGTATAATATGGATACAAAATAGTTATACAAAGTTGAATTAATACTCAATAAAGTTAGAGTGTTTGTTGTTATTTACTATGCTAGCGGGAGGTAATAATACTTGATGAAATAGTCGAGGTGTGTGCAAGTTGGTCCGAACACCACCAACAATTCCTCATATAAAAGAAGTTAGAAACTTTAAGTTTATAGAATTACAACCCAGAAGGTGATCTTCTCATATTTTCATGTAGGACAAATCTCAATTGATTATTTCCATTTCTTTGTGTAGATGTGGATAAATCATATGTGTTCTCACTGCTGTATTACTGCCCAAAAAGTTAGTTAATTTACCATTTCATGTATTTTAGTTTAGTATATGGATTAAATGGATCGTGTTAGTAAAGATTCTCAAGCTACCACTGCCAAGTTCATATAAATAGTCAAGACATGCATAGGTATCGAGGTTGTGGTTAATGGTTCTGCACACTTGCAGATGCAAATTAACTACCGAAGGAAGGGGTGGTTCTCTCCTCTCTTAACCAAAATCTTGAGTTTGAATTTGGTAATGAAGTTCCCTTCAGCTTGGAGCATTTTACTGATTTATGAGTTGATTTCCATTACTAAATGCTAAAAAAGCTATATCTTTTCCCTAGGAAAGCGTCACTCTTATTTTCATCTTTAAACTCCATCCAGTTCTGCTTCTTTTCTCTTATTATTCTAATCCCACAATTGTAAACATTCTAATTGGGTGCTTCTTTGTGATGACCCTCAACTAAGCGTTTATCGCTACTCCATAAAGTATATATACTGACATGAAAGGAAGTAGTCCTAAAGATAGAGTGCTCTATTGATAGTTTTTGGGTAATCAAGATAGACTGCTCCTTTTGCTCAAGTACAGAATTAACCTCTTGTTCCTGAATTCTTCTGCTATAGCTTCAGTGGCATATCTTTACAAATTTCTGGTTATATATGACTTGTGAGGGTGTGTAGTCACTCCTTTGTATAAAAGATAATTCAATGGATTGTGTCAATAAGATAATGAGAACATAAAAATTGATCTTTGTGAAATGGCTGGAGGAGGCGGAGGCGGATGCAGAGGAAGAGGAATAAATTTCTCATGAAGTATCATCTCCGTTTAGCTGACTGTTTCTGAAAACTGTTTTCCCTGGAGAGAGTTGTAATTATATTCTCCTTCGGGGATTGAAAAGAATAAGAACGACTTTATGAATATTCTCACAATTTGACTGTTTGTTATGATGCTTCTTCACGTTTTAAACATAGTTTCTGTGAGTTTGCTTCCCTTGGATCTTTATGCTCGCGTGCATCAGTCATTTTTTTGTGACTAATTTTACTAGGTTCTGAAAATGATCACAACTTCTTTTAAGGCATCCTTAATCATTCTATCATTAATGAAATTTGCACAAGTAAGAAAAAATGTTAGTAGGAAGAGGATGAAATTGAGTTGATCTGCTTAGTTTTTTGATCATGTGTCTCAAGCTCATTTGGAAAAAAATACTCCCTCTGTAATGCCAAATAAAAGAGCAGCGTCTAAACCTCAGGAAATCAACAATCGCCGCAGAGTCCCAAAGGATGTTGACGAGATGGAGCAGAGCGATTTCCCAGTTTGGTAGAGTAAACTCTGAGTTGGGAAGACAATTGTGTTCTTTACACTGTCGAGATTATTCCAAGGTTGCCGCCGTTGCCGAGCCGCCTGCTGATAAACTATACAATGTTAATGACCAGGTTTTGACTACGAATTACATTTCTTGGCTGTTGGTTTATTTGCCGCATCAATTTGATTCTTAAGAAGATCGAATCTCAAGGTTTGAGTACCTTATGAGTTATGACCATTCAAGCTTCATGCTACATTTGCTTGTTGTATACTTGACAAACCTACTGTATAAAATTAAATGTGAATGGAGATAGTACATGAATTAGTTCTGTAACTGTTCCCTTTAGGTTGATGTTGTGTAAAATGATATGGCTATCCCACATGAATCTGTTGCTTGGAGTTTTAATCTTTTAGTTGTGATGCTTGCGTGATATATATAATTTCACTAAATGGAGATGTGCGAAATGAAAGAAGATACCTTCACTTAATTAAATTGTTGGCATTTATGCTGAACAGAGATTTGTTGGATGTAATTTGTGCCAACTCTTATTTTTTTTGGTAAGTAAATTTGTCCAACTTTGGAAGTGCTTCTAATTGACTTCGGTCACTTGAATAGGTAAATTTGAACAAGATGTTCTGGTCTAAGCCTCATTCGCTGGCACTAGCACCTGATTCACCATTCAGAGTTGAAGATCCACAGTACGAGGGCTTTAAGCGCGCTTTATTTAAGCTAATGCTGTTTTATAGTAAGCAAAGCAAGTCCATTCGAGGGGCAAATGTTATTTATCGTCGTGTTGTTCACCAAGTTGACAGACCTGCTATTTACGATGGTTAGTATGCTCCTTGATCATGATTAGCTTTTGCCTGTTTCTATGTGTCCATGGATCACTATGCCTAACTTTATACTATCTTATAAAAAATGATAACAATGTTTCACATCTTGTGCTTTCTTTTTTATATTAAAAAAACAGTATAATTTTATAGTTGGCCTATATCTGAAGTGAGAGATGTAGTTTAGGGGAATAATACACAAGCTGTTTGCAGATGGTTCTTAGCCTCAGTTTATTGACAGTGTCTTTCCTTTTTTGATAAAGTATTGTCAGTGTCTTTCCTCTCTCTAAGTGAATTCAAGTAGTTATTGTTCTTCAGGTGCTCTGGTTTCGAGGTGAGTTATTGCATTGAATTTTCAAACTGTTGCGCGTTAAATACTTCCTTATTCACATTGCTGATCGACAACCTTTTCACAGTATCTGGTTAATCCTTGCTATCATTTAAGCACGGGCCACTTCTATCTCTTAAGACTTCACCCAGCCCGCTTACAGCATTCCTGCTCATGTTAATACTAGGGCCCGACTTCTGAATATTTATTTCGCATGTGATATTTCAAAAAAATAAGCTGTTTGGGATCAAATATGTCTAATATGATATCTCTTTCTCCTGAAAATACTGTCATTTGATTAATTTATAACAACAACATGCCTAGTGTAATCCCACATGTGGGTCTGGGGATGGAGGGATGTAAGCAGACTGTACCCTAACCTTTGGACAAGCAAACAAATTGAAAATTGGTTATTAAATCTGACAGTCTGTGGTATTTCATTTTCACCTACAATTGTACTTTTCTTCTCCGTCTTTAGAAAGTATAATTACCTTTTGTTCCCAGATTAGCTTTGCTAATTAATTATTTTGAGTTGTCTGATTGTGTATATATGTTGAATGCAGTATTTAGCTTGGAGAAAACATTTAAGACCACATTTTCCTTACTAGTTATCCATATGTGGCTTTGCTTGCGACGTTTGAAACAGGAGGGTAAGGACGGTGTTGAACTGGGACAGTACTTGTATGAGATTTATAATCATGATGTGGAGCTGAGAGTTTCTAAAGCTGGGGTAAGTTACAGAACCCTGATACAGAAAATCAACTCTATAAGCTAATAGTTCTTCTGGGCATTCCCTTTGTTTTTCACTTAGCAGTTTCTACTTGAAACATGATTCATATTTGAACTACTAATCTTGCTGGATATAGCTTGAATCTGTTTTTACCTTTGCCATTCAATCAGCAAAGTCCGGATAGTCATAAAGTTGTCAACTCTAAGATTTGGTGTTTCTTTAGAAAATTTTGGGTTGGAAGTTGAAATATATCTAAGCATAAAGAATGACTGTATGCCCTCCATAAAAAAAAGAAAATGATAGGAGAAATGAAAAGGAGGGGAAGAATGACGAATCGGATTGTATTTATGGGCTGTTGTGCTTATCGGCTTATCCTAAAGAATTGTTGTAAGCTGTTGTATAACAAGCCTGTAGTTCTAAGCTGGGGACATCCATTATATAACGAGGCTGTTGTATAAAATATTTAGTGCTTAAGCTGGGGCGCATCTGTGATCTTTCCAGAAATAAGCTTCTTTCATATTAGTCTTACATTTGATTTTGGACGGTTATAAATCTAACAGATCACTTTCCTTGATGAGGAGCTTTGATATCCTCAAAAAGCTTTTACTTTTCATCTTTACTTTTTCCCTTTTTTCTGATGGGTGTTTCATTAAAAAAGACGGCATCAAGAAGATGCAATAGTATCTCCACTTTTTCTGTTCTCATTTACACATTTGATATGACAATTTTGGAGGGTCTTCTTACCTTTTTGTCTTTCAAGTGTTAAATTTATCACCGATTACTTCTCCACCGCTTGTAGACTTGTCTTGTCTTGAGTTTGATATTAAAAGCAAAACTTGATTCTATGTTTAAACAGAATTTCCATGGTCTGGCATGTTTCTTGCATTGTCCGACAAGCATTTTTTTGAATTTCTTCAGTATAAGGCAGCCCCTTTTAATTCTTTTCTTCTTTGGATTAACTTAAATCACCACACGCTATCTGCTTCCATAAGATAATATCTTTAAAAGTTGATACTTCCGGTAAATTCTTACCACCATTTGTTATGCTCCTCCATATGTTAAATGTATCTGAATGATCCTCCATCACTGTCTCTCACTTGTGCTCCGTATTGTTGATAACTTTACGATGGTTGATTCTCCAATCTAAGTCATCAAATTTACTTACCTAGGAGTTATATGTTGAATACCCTCAAATCTCTATCCTGAGCCCCTTGCTTTCATAGAAGAAGTTGCTATTTCCCATGTTAAAGGTTTGTTTCCACCTCACTGTTGTCGCACAGAAAATTTCACGAGATTATTCCAATCTTTCAACCACAGTTCTCGGGCATTATGGACGTATAGTAAGTTGGGATACCTGACATAGTGCCCTTGATAATGTCTCTTATTCCCTTCTCGGATAATTTTGTGACCTTCTCCTTTCAACTTTCTCAATCATTGGATTCTGTTCAACGTATTTATTATGATTTTATTCCTGTGTATTTCCAAGATGGAATTCTACAAGTGTGATCTTTGACTGATGTAAGAAGATGGGCCTCTTCTATATGGAAGGAAGCATTTGGAGTCAATATCTTTGAAATGGTAGGGCATATCTTCCTCTTCGAATTCTCAAATAAGCACATATCGGAGAAGATATTGCAAGGAGAATGGGCTGGAAGAACCTGAAGGTACAAGTAGGATGGTGGAAGGTGGAACCCACTGTTTGTTATTCACCTTCCCAATAAAGACTAAAAATGACCTGGATCAGAGCAATAGGATTACCCTGCATTTCTGGTTCAAGACACGTTTAAAGAAATAGGTGATAAGTGTAGAGGATGTCACATAACAGAGGAGGTTACAGAGCTGAGAAACCATCTCAAATGGGCTCAAATTGAGGTCAGAAGTGAAGGACGAAGAATACCCAATGAGGTTGCCATAACTAAAAAGGGTTATACCTTCAGGGCCCCGATCTGGATTTAGAAAGACACAACCTCCAAGAAGGCTTCGCTGGAAATCATGGCGGAATAGAAAACCACGGCGGAGACAGTGAAGACCAGGGGATCCCTTAGGAGAGGCCTTTGCACAGAAATCTGATATCTAAGCTCAGTGAAGAAGACAGGTAATACACATAGGATAAAAGCCTCTTTTGACGTTATCAATCAAAAAGCTATCTTGGCTACTGTTGATTGGAATGCATATTTGAAGATTTTTTAAAAAAATAAATCCATGTGAGGGGAACGTGAGGTCTCCAAGTCAGGAGATAGTGGGTCGATCTAAAATTGGGGCCCAAACCCAGACACAATTCCAATAGAAGTTAATTAATCAACAAGTCCAACCCGATTCAGAGTTACAAATTGATGAATTCTGGGGGAAGATGTTAAGAGTATCTTTCCCAGAGACACCACTGTGATAGAAACAGACGGCCTTTGACTCACTGCGACAACTCCAGTCACAGAAACACTGGCAAAAAAATTCGAAAAAAAGGCAGAGATAAGTCTAGAAGAGATAGAGGGGAATTAATGGTGAGGGAGGTAAGGGGGACTGAGAATTGCAAAGAGCAACATATTGTGATTGGCAATTCAAGTTCAGATGGAGAGAGTTGGGAAGCAGAAGAAACGATACCATTAGCCACAGAATCAGCTGTAGCGGTCATCGAGAAGGGGAAAATGACATCAGCATGAATTTGACAAATGTTAATTAAACTTGGTAAAATGTCTGGAGATGATTTCAAAGGACATGAAGAGAAAACATTGGAGCTCCTCATGCAAATTGATGCATGCAGGCAGAATTAGGAGGATGAAGCCATCTACAGAAAATAGGAAAAATAAATTCAAAGGCACCAATAAATTAAAGAACTTAATTTCTTTGGATGCCAAGTTCAAAACAGTGAGGGCAGAAACAAGGGGAAAGGGTGTGTACAGTCTGAATTATGAAGCTCAACTTGGTGTCTTGGAACGTTAGGGCACTAAAGGACGGGGGGAAAGGAGGGTGGTGAAGAACTGTATAGAGACCAGGCTACTTGCAGACATCTAAGAGATAGTGAAACAAATATGAGGAGGGATAAGTATGCTTGCTAAGAAGCAAGTGGTACTAAGGGTGGAATCATCATGTTATGGGATAGTAGAGTATGGAAGGGAGAGGTGCTGCAAATAGGGGTTCATACATTAAATTTGCAGTTCTGAAGCCATGCTCCAAAATCTTCAACTATTACATTTCAAGGGTGTATGCACCAAATTTTAAAGTGGAAAGAAGAGAGGTATGAGATGAGTTGTGGTCTGTTAACGGTTTTGATGGAGGGTCCTTGGGCAGTCTGTGGGGACTTCAATGTGTGCTGGTTCCCCACAGAGAAGGGCAACTGACAAAGGAAGTCCTCTACCATGGTAGAATTTTCGCACTGTAAACGACTAGGAACTTACTGCCACTAGAAGGAGGAACACAAGTTTCATTCTCATCTGAGTGGAGTGAACAATTCACCATAGTGAAGCAGATTGCTCTCCAGAGATTGGCATTAGATCATGTGCCTATAGCCTTACACTATGGACCTTGAGATCAAACTAATCATATTTTAAATTCAAAAATTGGTGGCTAAACATAAGAGGGATTTTCAGACAAAATCATGTCTTGGTGGAATTCTCTTGCATTTTTAGGGAAACCAGACTACATATTAGCCTATAAATTTAAAGCTTTGAAAAGTAAGCTTAAGGAGTTGGAGTATGGAAGAAAAAAGGAAACTTGTCTTTCCATGATTTCAATTTGCTAAATAAAATGGCAACTTTGGACTCTATAATTGATAGAAGAGCTCTAACAATGGAAGAGGCTGCTTTGAAGTCAGCAACCTTCTTGAAGTATGAAGAGCTACTCAAGAATGAAGAGACTTTGGTCATTAAAAGAAAGAGCCAAAAACTGCATGGAAGCAAAGATCCAAAATTTTCTGGCTAAAAGAAGGTGACAACAACACTAAGTTTTTCCACAAGTCAGCCAATGCCCATAAAAGAAGCAACTATATTGACCACCTAGAAGTACAAGGAGAAACAATGAAAAAACTAGGCAGAGTGTTGCTGGAGGCAGGTCAACTGGACCTTGGAATACTATATGGAAAAGTGTTGCTCCTAATAAAGTGAAATGCTTCACTTGGCTAGTAGCTAGGAAAGCATGCTTGACATATGAGGCACTGCAAAAAAGGGGGTTCATCATAGCATCTAGATGCCTCCTCTGGAAGGAGGCACTAGAAACCAACAAACACCTTTTCATGCATTGCAAAGTAACGACACAAATTTGGGCTATGTTCACTGCCAATGCTGGAATTAATTGGATCATGCCTGAACATACTGCAGACTTGCTTAGCTGTTGGATCAGAAGAGGAGGAAGCAAAAGCCAAAAAATATGGTGGAGGACAGTCCCAGCCTGCATCTGGTGAACCATTTGGAAGGAGAGGAACCAGAGGAGCTTTGAAGGAAAAGAATCCTCTATTTTGAAGATTCAGTGGAAAGTAATTACTGCACTAGGTTTTTGGTGTAAAGAACAGAGTATAGAAGAGGAAATCCAATTAGTGGATTTTATAGGCTTTTTGTAAGTATCTCTCTTTTCTTTTTTTGTAAACTATTTGGAGGTGGCCAGCATAGCCTTAATGCTGAAGGAATACAATTTACCAATTTCACAAAAAAAACAAACAAACCAGGCAGAGCAAACGGGAGACATACAGTTCTGTAAGAAATTGTACACAGATACAGAAAGGTGGAGACCAACATGCAACATGATGAACTGTCCTACAATATCAGAAGCAGAAAAAGTACCGTTACAAGCTATAGTTGAGGAACAAGTGGTGCTTAGTTGCCTAAAGAAGTGTGTTGCGGACAAACCCTGTGGCCCTGATGGATACACCATGGGCTTCTTCATCAAATATTGGGAAGTTCTAAATTATGACATCATGAATGCTTTTCACATTTTCCATGAGCATGAGATGTTTGAAAAGAGATTCAATGCACATATATTGCTCTGATCCCCAAGAAGAAAGGGGTTAATGAGTTAAAAGATTATAGGCCAATTAACTTGATAGGTAGCTTGTATAAGCTTTTGTCTAAATTGTTGACTAAAAGGATTAAAAGGGTTATGTATAAGTTGGTCGATTCCCAACAAATGACTTCTATCCAAGGTAAACAGATTATGGATGCAATATTGATAGCAAATGAAGCAGTAGAGTAAGTGGGTGTTTGACTATGAAAAAAAAAATTCACTTTATTTGGAATTTTGAAGTTGGAGTTTTGTTTCGCCATACTTTTGGCAAAGAATGTTTAGAATTTGAATTCACTTTTTTTAGATATTGTTTATACCTTCAATGTATAAAATCTAGCAAAAATCACCCAACTCAACTACTTTACCTCAAAATATACAATCAAATTTGCTTTAAAAGAAGGGAAAATGCATAAGTAGCCCCTCAACCTATGTTTGAAATCTCAGAGACACACTTATATTATACTAAGGTCCTATTGCCCCCCTGAACTTATTTTATAAATAATTTTTTATCCCTTTTCGGCCTACGTAACACTAGTTTGAAAAAAAATGTCAACACACGTTGGGCCCACAAGATAGTGCCACGTAGGACGAAAAGGGGTAGAAAATTATTTATAATATAAGTTTAGGGGGGTAATAGGACCTTAGTATAGTATAAGTGCGTCTCTAGAATTTCGAGCATAGGTTGAGGGGGTACTTGTGCATTATCCCTTAAAAGAATAATATCTAAAAATAAATTATCACATAATGTTATAGATTAGATTCCATGTACTCTAGCACATATTATTACAAATATTTTGAAACTTTATTTGATTTTTGAAGTTGGAGTTGACAATGAGTTGTGTTTGGTTATTGTTTTTGTAAATAATACTAGTTGGTTATTTGCATGTACTTTTCATAAAAAAACATGAAATATGAATTAATGGGTTTCTTTTTATAAAATAAAAGTTCGGGTAAAGTTTTTTTAAAAAAATATAGTGAAAGTGAAAGTAAATTTTTGGGTGTTCTCCAAATTCCAAATACAACTTCAAGTTAAATTTGGAATTTTCTTGCCCAAATGGTGATTTTCAAATAAAGTGAAAAAAATCAGAAGAAACTGAAGTTCTCACTGCCAAATGGGTCCTAACACAAAAGATGTGTGAAATCTTATGCAAACTGGATATAGAAAAGGCGACCATGTGAATTGGGTGCTTCTGCTCAACACTTACCAAAATGGGATTTGCGGAGAAGTGGATCAGATTCGGCATCTCCACTGTGAAGTTCTCAGTGCTGATTAATGGAGCTCCTAAAGGTTTCTTTGCAGCCCAAAGGGGATAAGGCGAGGGACCTTATGTTCCCATTTCTGTTCATCCTAGCCATGGAGGGGCTAAACAATATAATTAAAGACCATAAGATCAATGGTTTGATTTCAGGTTTTGAAGTGCCTACAAACAGTGGAGACAATCTTGATGCAGATGATACATTGATTTTCTGTGGTGCAGAAGAGGAACAGTTAAGATATGTAAGAGTAATCACTCTTTGAAGGTATCTCAGGATTGCACATTAATTGGGAAAAGAGCCACATTTACCCCATTAGAGTCCCAAACATAGGCCTTTTGGCTTCAATTCTGGGAGAAGTGGGAATCCTACCCTCTTTGTATTTAGGGATGCCATTGGGGACCAAATCAAGGTCAAAAGAAATTTGGGACAATGTTCTGGAAAAATATGAAAGGAAGCTATCAAGATGGAAAGCCCAGTACTTGTCTATGGGGGCAAACTCACTTTGATCAATGTTGTACTAGATGCCCTCCAACTCTTTTCCCCATCCCAGCAGGGGTTGTACAGAGGTAAGACAAGATCAGGAGATCCTTTTTCTGGCAAGGAATGAAACCAGTAAAGGCTATTATCACCTATTGAAGTGGAAATGGCCCATAACAAGCTAGAAACAGGGAGGTCTTGGCATTAAAAACCTGAATAACCAATGTAAAGCTTTGGAAATTAAGTGGTTGTTGAGATATGTATATGAGTCATAGTCTCTATGGAGGAAATGTGGTCATAATAAGATATAGCAAGAAAATAAAGAACTCCTAATCCTAGCATGGCCCAACTTCTAGGATATCTTCTGCATCTACGGGATAGTTCTTTGTACAACAAAAACAAAAGCAGAAAAAATATGTTTTTATCTTCTGTACTATTCTACTCCTGTCTTCAAAATATTTATCATTCCTCTCCTTCCAAATGATCCCCCATATACAGGCTGGAAATAGTTCTCCAATAGCTCCTGTTTTTAGCTTCCTTCCCAGCTCCTTCCCAATTGGGTAGTGTCAACAATCTTGCTAGGCATTGTACATTGCATGCCGCTGAGATTAATGAAATTCTTCCATAGCTGGTCAGTGATTCTGCAATGCAAGAACAAATGTCCCACTGTCTCAGCTGCCTCTCCACACAAACAGCAGTGTGTGACTAAAATGATGTTCTTCTTCCTTAGGATTCATGTCTCCGAACAGCCTCTTTTGCTAATAACCATGAGAAACATGCCACCTTCAAAGGTAATTTGGCTTTCTAGATTTGTTTCCATGGCCATAGGGAAGGGGAGGATGTAGGCAATCTATTGCATCATTGCCTGGTAGCACCATACATTATGGTGTATGGTGTGAAAGCTTGAAATTCAGAAGAAAGCAGCAGAGAAATAGAGCATGGGAAGTTGTTCTGTTGTTACTAATATGAACAATATAGAAAAAGTGAAGCAGAAGAACATTCTGAAGAATATTTCACTGGTCAAGATTTTTGGAATGTTTTTTTTTTTTGTGTATGAGGACTAAATTCTTTGTACAGAATCGTGCTTTTGTGTAAGAGTACCCTTGCCCACGCACACGCCAACCAAATAGAGAGCCCAATCGTGAGTTGAATAAATACTGTAACTTTGATCTTGTTCAACAAAATCATTATGTAGAAAATGTTTCCAATCTTTGTTTTGGTTTTGCACAATTTATACTCACTTACATGGGGAAGGGGAAGTTTTGTAGTATATGACTGGACATGTAGCTCCACATGAAGACCATAACTTAATTTTCCAATTGTGATTTATATTGGCATTACAGTTCAATATGGTAAAATAAAATAACAATATTAAGAAACTTGTGTTATCAAAATTGCAGGTTAACTTATTGTTGATTAAATGGATGAAGGATTTAGAAAAGATATTTTATGGTAATATTGTCGCCTATGATGCTGCGATGCTTCCTGAAGCTAAGCAGGATGAGTTGCAGAATGTAATTTGGAGGTAAGGCATTGAAATATTGATTCAGGCTCCACAACTTATCTGAACTTTGCAGGTCTCTTTTTTGTTTGTTTGTTAAGAAGTACTTGAACAAATGAAGTTTATAATCCGAACATTCTTGCAACAACAACATACCCAGTGTAGTAATATGAGCATTTTTGCATGGTAATTATATAGATCGTTGCATTTCAATTTTCAAACTTAGGACTCTGCTCAATTATGATAAGCCAAAGATGTGTAAGTTTGAAAATACTTATTTAGAGTATATGAGCTGAAGTTTTCCGACATTATCACATATAATAAAGAAAAATAGTCCCAGTCCTTAATTTTGGCTATAATATTGTAACAGTCACTGGGTTCGTTCGAAACATTTGTAAGCACAGTCCTAAACTTAAGTGAATGAAGGTCGTAAAAGTTGGTATCTGCATATCAAACAAGAAATAAGTGTGCTTGTAAATTATGCCCTAGATTGTGTCTTCAAATGATACTGATGAGAAAATTTGTAATGTATCTCTTTTTTCCTTCTTTTTCGGGTCCTGTTAAAGAGTTTATATTGAATCTTTTATCGAAAAAAATAAACAACTCTATAAAATTCTTTTAAGCTTGCAGCAACTGATGATGGAAAAGTAAATTTTATGCATCATTCTTATGCTACATCAAGTCATTTTCAGCTACAAGCAAGCTAAGACCATTAAAGAGTTAATAATCAAACTAATCATCTAATCAATTCCTTCTCCCTTGTGTTGAAGCATAGCTGAAAATGTTATCATTCTACAATCTGCTCCTCTCCTACGAGTAATTTTACAGAAGTTTAAGCCATCACAGTTTTTCCTGGGAGTTCATTGACAATGCTATTGCTAGCTAACATTCTTTTTAATCTTTGTATTTCCCATCTACTCAAATTCCACCTAAAAGTTGGAGAGTTCTCGACACTGGCATTGTCCAAGGACACTTCGGAATTGTAGATGGAACTTGGAACAAGCTGTTGGTTGTTATTGCAGTTGCATTTTTTGAAGCATGATGTTACTGTGGTGCTATGATAAACTTTGATTTGATGTGGCATAGGAGAAGGGTATACGTAAAGATAGTGTTATATTTTGCAATCTGAAATGAGTGAAGCTCTATTCAAAATGCCCTATTGAGCTTAAATAGATCGCCATTTGTTTACCAGTGACAATTGTACGTGCATTTTATTTTATAGGCGTTCTGATGTTTTATGTTGTAGGAATGTCTTCTCTGATGATGGTACCTCTACGCCAAGTGATGCTGCTTTGCTTCCTGTCCAGGCAAGTATATTTTTGTACATATACTTGAGAAGCTCCTCTTGATGCAATCGTCAGAAGTAAATACTTGTACTGGAAGCTGCTTGTTGTAGGTAAAATGGCCCAATATTGCATGGAAAATGGGTTGTTGGAAATCCTTGTGTTCTTTATGAAAGAAAATTTATTATCTTTTCCACTTCAGTTGCTGTTAACTTTCTCCTGGAATTAACTGCAAGAAATTAGTAGTTTTGAACGTAGCTTATATCATTTTTTGATGCTATATGTTTTTCAAGTAATTGTCCTTGCGTTTAATTTTCTTTTTATTGGGCTGTGTTCCTAAGGTATAGTGTGAACTGGGCTCTGCATACTATTCTTGGTTTTCTTTGCTTATGTTGCATTTAATTTCCTTTTGGCTGAGCTCTGTAACTAAGATGTAGCACGTTTGAGCTTTTGGCATGCCATGCTTATTATTTTCTACATATCGTGTGATTTCAGGCTATGTCAAGGTATGTTCGCAGGGAATCCAACTGTCTGTCATTTACAGGTACTATTTCTGCCTCAAACAAATATGCATAATTTCAATTTATGTGAGAAGGATGTTAGAACTTGTTAATGAGGGCTTTCATGCTCTTAATATCCCCTTTCAAAGAGATGCGGAGAAGTCTTAAACAATGTGAGGCACCATAAGTTACTGTTTTTCTCATTCTCTATATTTGTGATGTAACATTTCACATCTGCAAACCACCCACCATTCAAAAGGAAAAATAGGAGGAAATCTGATAAGAAAATCTTTTACAGGATACCCTGTTGCTTCCAGATCCCCAGTTTGGGGTTGAAAGATGCTTATCCTGGTTTCGGGATGACTCAATTGTTGAAAATATAATTAACTAATAAAAAGTGTGCTCTCTCTAACAGCTTAAGCTTTTAGATGAGATGGTGTCAGAGAGGTCCAGAGATCAAATCTCACCGCCACCCATATCAAAAAGAATGTTCACGTGCTTGGCTCATGAAAAAAAATCAGGCCCGCATGTTAGGGGGCGTGTTGAGATTATAATTAATTAATAAAAACTATGCTTTTTCTAACAACTTAATTTTTTAGATGAGATGGTCACACATTTCAGCATCAATACTATATACAATGGCGGAGCCAAGATATTCAATTAGGAGGTTCAAAATCCATAGAAATAGAAACACAAAGTAGTCGAGGGGGGTTCGACATTTACTATATATGCCTTAAAACTATTTTAACCATATATAAATAATATAATTTTCCATCGAAGGGGGTTCAATGAACCCCTTATGCTAAGGGGGCTCCGCCCCCGACTATATATACTCTCTCGATTACAATAAAATGTTTCGTTACTCTTGAATACCTTACCAGTCCCAATGAAATGTTTTTTCTAGATGTTTCCATGAGTATTTTCTATGAACCTCAATAGAGTTAGTTGCACATACTTCACTTTTGATGCTGCACTCGTGTCGGATTCTCCAATACTTTTGGAGAATCCGACATGCACCTGTTGACATTCTTGATGAATCCGAGCAACATAGCTAATTAGCGACATTCATTAGGTTGCTTGATTGTGATTTTAGTTGTTACATCTGTGTACATGGAAGTCGTTGAAGTGAATCTTTGCTTATGTCCAATTATTCGTGACGATGTTTTGCATGAGGCTGCCTACCTTAGAGTTGGTTGAATTCAATCCAACCATTCAATTTGTATGCTTCATTTAAATAAAATGGGGCAAGGTCTTGTTTGGAAACTGTATTTGTCTGCACTATATTTCTGTGTTTTCATGATCCTAGCCTTTTATCATCTGAAGCAGCCCAACTTTCATATGAACCATGTTATGGGCACAAAAATACCAAGAAGACGCAGGAATATTTGCTACTTCCTTTTTCCTAATCGAATCCTTATTGTTAACCTGTAATGAGATAATATTACGAATTTCAAGGACCATCTTAGCATTGATGTTGCTTTTGGTTTGACAGATAAGGAAGCTATGTTTTCGGGGAACTTCATGTTCACCTCATTGGGCAGCACAACAGCTGGTACAGTGTAACGACTAACAATGAGAGAAATGAAAACCAAACATGCTCATTAAGTGCACCAAACTGCATGGAGAGATCCAGGCCTCTGTCAATGATATTATAGAAGAAATTGCTGATTGTTTAATTAAGCAAGAGATGTGACGTCCACTATTATCCATCTTTGGTTCACTTGGTATAAATCTGAAGCTGCTGTTTTTTATTCCCCAGCATGAAACTTGGATAAAAATATCTTACTGTCATTTGTTAATTGCTTTGGTTTTAAATCATACAAAAGTAATATACGAGAAGTTCAAAATTTGAAATTATGGAAATGTGGTACTTTCTGTTTTTTACTTTGTGGGAAATGTTGGAGGGGTGAGTTTACAGCTTAAATTGATCTTGTTTGCTGTGAAAAGATCGTGGTTAACTAGCACAGAATAAATAGAGGAAAAACGCACACTTAATAGAGCAGATAAAGTATTCCACTATGAAAAAGAAGTGTACAATGTTTATGAATAATGTATCGTATTGCATTGAACTCTATTGTACTGTATTGTATGGTAGATATAATATTTGGCTAGATTGTATTGTTTGTTGTTGTTTAATAACATTTTAATTGTTTGGTTTGATTGTATCGTATTAATATAATTTATAAATTTACTAAAATCTTTAATTATTTTAGGGGAGGAAGCTTGATTAGAACTAAATAATATAAGTTAAAGGGTAAAATAATATTTTGAATATTATGTAAAGATATGGTTGAAAAAAGAAATTAAGTAACAATGAAAACACACCAAATCGATTATTTCATAAAATAGGATTTTCATTGTTATGTAATAATAAAATTTAACAATATAATATAATGCATTTTAGGTGACAATTAAAACAAACATGATAAATACAATAACGATATAATATAATGCAATAAATAACAATGATTCAAATAGAGTGTAAACAGTCTTAAACTTGTGAGCAGTCTAAACTTAAGAAATTGACGATGTTTTTTTTTGGTATTCTCATCACATGATGACTAAACAGACAAAAATAAAAATCATATACTTTTAACGGTTCAATTTATTTTTTAGAAAATAAGTATAGTTTCTTTCAAGGATACTCAATTTATTTATAAACATATTCTTAGTATAAAGATGGGGCCGATATTTTTGGGGACTAAAGTCATTGCCTTGCTTGCTTTACGCAAGAGACGGCACAGCCACAAATGTGCTACAATTGACGTTATTCGTATGGAATTTCTTTTTGAGAGATAAAAAAATTGATTCACATCTTACACTTTTAAATTCATAAATTTCAAGTTCATTATTATCGCACAACAAGAAATTTCACATGATTAATATTATAAAGGGAAAAGGTATGAATTCCTCCCTAAATTTATATTGAAAAGTCAGTTACACATTTTAACTATTATACCGATCTTATTACACACCTTAATTACTTCAAAGTGAATTTAATACGACCCTGATATGCTTAACACCACTCTCAGAATATGCAGTGTATTAGACTCGCTGTCACATCAGTGTCACGTCAGTGCCACGTGAGAAATTGTATTTTTTAAATCTTTTTTACTTACTTTTTTTTATTACTTATGTTTTATTTTATTAATTATATTTTACACTAATTAATTTCTAATTCATTATTTAAGTTCTCTAATAATTATGTCTTCTTCATAGCAAAATGGTAAAGAAGAAACTTTTAGGAATGACCATCAAAAAAATCATCCGAAATCTGGAGTTTAGTCGTAGAGTTGAAGAGTTCTTCCATTCCAAAATGTACCCACAAAAAGGTTGCTTCAGTTTCTTCCTTCAATTTCTTCCATTGATTGGTCATGGAAAATGAGCTTCCATTGTTATTTGTTCGGCTTGTAGTTGTAAATATTTTCAGATCTAGACATATATTTCTTTGTTCTTTTTCATGAAGGTTTCTAAAAAAATCAAGATAATAGAAAAATAATTTTCTTCTCATTTTCAATCCATCTCCCAATTCACTCAAAATGTCCGACGAAGATCCAACAATTGAAACCTCTCGAAATTTTACTCCTATTTGAAGTAATGTATTTCTTGATTGCTTCTTGTTATTGGTTTATTTTAGGTTTAATGGGGTGTGAAGAAGATGAGGATGGTGGGGGTGTGAAGAAGAAGAGATGTGGGGGCGCGGTGTAGTAAATAATTTGATTTTTTTTACTTTCTTAATTACCTGACGCGTTTTTTTATAATAAATATTATTTTTCAATGTCAGCTTTAGAGGTAAATAAATTCACTTTGAAATAGCAGAGGTGTGTAATAGGTCGTCATGATAGTATAAGCGTGTAACTGACTTTTCGGTACAAGTTTAAGGAGGAATCTATGACTTTTCCCTATTATAAATTACAGAAATACATACCTTTTGTTTCACTTGTTTCCATTATCCCCTATTATTTATAAAATTTTTCAAAATCTCTTATTTCTTAAATGTATTCGAGCCTACATATTAATGCATCCGAGCAAATATTTAATGTATCTGAACTAAATATTATGTATTCGAGCTAGTTTTAATGTATCTAAGAAATTATTTTATATATCCGAGCTACATATTAGTGTACCCGAGCTTTAATTATTATTTAAAAATTAATTTTTAAGAAATTAATATAATTAGAAATTTAGTAGGGATAAATTGTAATTCATATTAAAACTATAGGATTTATGAAATTTAAACTTAATTAATATCACTTGTGTACCTAATAAATCTTTTGAGGAAGATCCAACATCCATTAAAATAAAAATAGGGTGAAATTGACTTTGAATACCATGATAACAAATAGATATTAAGAGTTAAGTCAATGAAAAATGAATAATTCATAAAGAGAAAATTATCCAAAATAATATATTATTTTTTGTCTCAAATTATGTAGTATAAATTTTTAAAAATGGCACTAACATAACATCCCATTTTACTAATTGACAACATATAGTCACTTTTTATTTTCTTAGCAAAAATGTTTTTAAAAATTAAAATTTTCAATTAGTAGCCCACGTGTTTGGAAAGTTTATTTTTTAATTAAATTAATAATTTTAAGATGTGGCAACATGATGTCTTTTATTTATTGGAAGTGGTTTTTTCTCTGAAAAAGATATAGATTCACCCTTAAAGTTGATCCAAAAGGTCAGTTACACGCTTAAACAATTTCAGCGACCTATTAACAACTATACTATTCAACAGTGAATTTAATACTACCCTCAAAGCTAACGTGGAAATAAAACTAAACATAAAATAAATAAAGCGTATTTGAGTTTAGAAAAAGTCAATTCTCCCCACCCTCACCCTTCTCCTTCATGTCACCCTATCTTTCTTCTCTACTCGATCTCGTCAAACGTAAGATACATACCTCGCTCTTTTCTCGTCTTATCAATTCCATTTCATTTGCGCTTTGAGTTACAAATCTATCCATTTCTCACGCGATCCTTCAATTCTCATACTCATTTCATGTTGTTCTATTTTTGTTCCTATATCTGATCTATACTCTTCTAACTTCTAAATCTATATTTTTAATGTAACCATTTTACTGGTACAAGTGTTTGGGTTGTTTCTCTGTGATGGAGGAAGACACCTTATTATTTGTTATTTAAGATTTTAATTGGAAAATTATTGTTTTACAACTTACTTCTTTATCCAAGTGTAATAATTTCTATCATCCCCTTTTGATTTTCTCGACCATGAAAGGATTGTCTCTTTTCAATCTCGTCAATTGTAATATTTTTTTGTGGTGGGTTTGGAGATGAGTGATAAAATTAGTAATAGTATGAGTTTTAATTTCAATAATGATAATAAAATTTGTGATTTTGATGTGGATGTTGAAATTTATGGTTATAATTGTGATGAATTTCAATAGTAGTGACGTGATTTTCAATGGTGAATTTAGTTAAGTTTATTATTGTTGTTTTCAATTCTTTATGATGGTAGTGGTTGTGGAAAGATTTCGGTGGTTAATTTGGTTACGGATTGGTGGTTTAATGGTGACGGAGAAGTGAATTTGGTGATAATGACAATATTAATGGTGGTGATTTGATAGTTTATAGGGAAGAAGAAATAATTGAGTGACATGTATTTTATTCATTTTGAAATTTGACTTAATTTGTGACGTGGCAGTGGCATGGTGATGATGTGGCGTGGTGTGACACTCTCTCATCATGTGTCTAGTTGTATGTGCGCTAGGGTTGAAATAAATTCACTTTTAAATAATCCGGGTATATAATAGATCGTTGCAATAGTTTAAGCGTGTGACTGACTTCTCATAATAAGTTTAGGGGGGAGTTTGTCTTTTCCCTTTTTTTCTACCCCTTTCTTTCTCTTCTTTCCTATACATACACGATTCTTTTGAATCATGTTTTTTATTGATTATCTTCTTCATTACTTTTAAATAAAGATAATCTTTACTTTCTTATTTATTAGTTGGCGAAATGGTCTGGTAGACCCTTATACTTGTACCAGTTTGTATTCTAAACCATTCTATTTAGTTCTTTGTCATCTGGACCCTTAAACTCAATTAAAATGACCCTTAAACTCAATTAAAATGAGACTTTTAAGCCCCTCCAATCACGTGTGTAGCTCACTTTCTTTTATATAATTGACATGTCATATCTACGTCGGATATATTAATGTCACATCATAATTATTTCATACTATTTTTAAAAATTATTAACCAAAAGTATTTATAAAATGTAAAATAATAACATTTTAATTTATTATAAGCATTTCTAATTCTCTCTATTTTCACGATTAAAAGAAGCCATCACTGGCGTCTTCCCCATTTTTGCCTGCGTCATCGTCATTTTTATCGGCGAAATCACATATACTTTCTCCCTCATCCGTCTTCATCTCCGCCGCACACCATCATTATTTTTCTTTTCTCATCCAACCTCCACAATAACAACAACCTAAGCCACCTAACAACCAGATGTGGCCACCTAACAACCAAATCTAGCCAACATTTTAGTAATTCAACGCCGACTATTATTTCAACACCTCAAATCGCTTACAAATACAATTTCACACGAACCTCTGACTTGAAGCTCTTCAAATCGATCCAAGATTTGCCTGAGATTTTCTTGGGTTTTTGAAATCGGTTGAAAAATATAAGTTTAAGGAATTAGAAGGAGACAATTGATGTGAAAGATTGAAGATGACTATGGTGTGGAGAAAATGTTTTTTGTAGCGATGGTGGAGAAAAAAATTTGACAGCGATGGTGGAAGAAAAAATTTGGCAGTGATGATAGTGGGTTCCTAGAAATCTTCCACCAGAAAAATGCATATATGGGAAGATTTGGCAGAAAAAAATTGAGTAGATATGATATATGAGAAGATTTTTTTTGACAATGATGATGGTGTATTATCAAATTTCTTTGGAAGATTTTTACCCGGACCAACAATGGTGGAGAAAAATGCATATAATTTCAGTTTTTTTTTAGCTTTTTTATTGTATTATTTTAATAATTTAAAATTTAAAGTTTAAAATATGATGTTCACTCGCCTTAAATGCGTGTAATCACACTCTCTCACCAACTTAGTTATTTTAATCCCAAATAAGAATGATTAATGATTAAAGGGATTTAATATATTGTGTTTTATTTAGTTTAGGGGTCCAGATGATAAAGGGCTAAGTAGAAGGGTTCAGAATACAAACTGGTACTAGTATAAGGATCCACCAGACCGTTCCGCCTTATTAGTTTTACATATTGAATTCTATAAAAACATTCATTCATAGTGTATTTTTCTCTTCTACTTTTAAATTCTTGATGGTTTGTTGATATTTACTTGTCAATTTCTACAATTGTTAGCCTATGTTTGATCGCTCTTGTATTGTTGTTTGATTTTATTTGGGGTTTTAATTTTGAAATTGAAGGTTATATTTAATTTAGGTAAAAAATTATGTAATAGTAATTAATTGTGGGTATGAATTGTCGTGTTTTAGAAAGTTTTATTCATAAAAATGGAAATTCTGATTCTAATTTTGTGGATTCTCCATCCATAACTCTAAATTTTATAGCCATGTGAGTTTCTCTCGTTATCTGATTCGACTTGTGTGTTTTAGATCGAGCATTTCATATTTTATGCAATCCTCATTTTATAAAGAAAGAATCTGGAATGTATACAAATTTTGAGAGAATGAATACACGAATATGCATGCATGAATGCGATGCATACATGATCATGATTAAATTTATTTTTGGCTTAAGTCATATGCGGCCCCTTAAAGTTATTTGCATAATTCATTTAGACACCTCAATTAAGGGTTGTACCTATTGAACACCTCTACCCTTTAATACATGTTCCTATTTAATACTTTTTGATAACATGACATTGTAAGTGTAATACACATTTAAGATGCGCGGAAGCCAAAAAATTCTTTTTTTTGGACCAATAAGAAATGAACATGTCAACAAAAGAAAAATGATAATATGAACATAATTTTTTAAAGAAAAAAATGTTGGCAGTACTTTCCAAATTCATCTTTTCCGGTTGGACTTTTCAATTCAATAGTATTACCTAGAACCCTCTTCCACCATTCCTTTCCCACCATCGACACACCCCTTTCTCAAATAATCTCTCATTCTTTCTTTCTAACATCATTCCATCATCATCAATATTATTGTTGTTGTTATCGTCATCGGAAAAACATCAATTAAATATATAACATGTCAAAACACAATAAATTAAAAGAGTTTGTTGATAAAGATTTTCATTTAAGTTGCGAAAGAGAATTTCATCAAAAACAAAAATCAAATTGAGTTAAAAATAATTCTGACGAAATTTCATATTTCCGACAAAACTATTACGAATATGAAATTATTTTCTTTAAAATATTTAAAGATCCATAAGTGAATTGAGGATGATTATCGGAGTGCAGGTAATTTCGACCCGCGAGAATTGTGTGTGTTCGAACACAAAAAGAGGGAGAAGAATGGACATTGGAGTTGGGTGCGTTGTTCTGGGCATATGCAAAGAAGAAAAGGGAAACAAAGCCTTTTATTTTTTTTTTCTAAGATAAAATGCATAAGTACCCCCTAAACTAAGATCGAAATCTCAGAGACACAAAACTAGAGTCCTATTACCCCCCCCCCTCCCGAACTAATTTAAAATGGAATAAATACACCACAAATGCTGATATATCATAGAGATGTGCAAACTCGCTTGAAGGCAAGTGATGAGTGCACAAATTGGACACATGTCATTTTTTAATTGATCACTTTGTAATTTGTTAATACGCAAATCTATTGATAATAAAACTTATATATATATATATATATATATATATATAAAATTACTTTTGTTTCTTTCTTTGTAAAATATTTATTTTAATTTCTTTTCACTTTAACTTTTTTCCAACTAATTTATTATTTTTTTCACATTTTAATTATTTTTTATAAATTGTGTGTATTCAAATAGAAAATAATTTGAAAGTGTCTTTTAATTTAATGTGTTAATATTTTTATGTTTTGTTTGATTTTCTTCACTTATTTTGATATCCGTTCAAAATTAATTTATTTTAAATATAAAACATTTGAAATCATATCAAAACAAAGTCAAAGAAAATAATAGTTAATAGAAAAATAAACGGAAAAAAAATGAATGCAAGTAACAAAAAATTATTTCTATACCAGGTAAACAAATGTTAACTTAATTTAAATAAAATATTAAAAAATAAGAATATTTTTCATTAAAAAAATTAAAATTTTTATTTTTTTAAAAAATTGTGAAATATTATTTTAAAAATATAACGAAATATTTTTTTAAAAAAATTAAGAAATAGTTTTTGATTTTTTTTTAAAAATAGTTTTTAATTAAAAAAAAAATTTACACACGTGGCG